>NW_006159673.1:177703-187952 GCF_000334495.1 Tupaia belangeri chinensis | reverse complement strand
AAGCAGCCCACAGCTGGTCCTTACTCATCCCTGCTACTATTTAAGTGGGAACTGAAGCAAAGTTGGCAACATAAAACACTGGCCATATTACAATAGGTACACCATCTGATCCAGGGCAGACCTAATTTGGAAAAAGCAAATTCAGTATCTGATTATTTGGTTCGCAAATAAAGTTGCACTGACTCAGTGAAGAAATCATTTTTTTTCTTCAATTCTCCTATCTATATGTTATGTATAAGCATGGATTGATCCATTTTTAAATGCCAAATTATTCCTAAAGTGAGTTCATAAGAAATTGTTATGCAACCCTTACTCTTCCTATTAGAAGATATTGATTGTAATAAAATATTTATGTATTGACGCTTAAAGAATAATCTATATACAGAAATTGTTACTTAGTTATTAAAAATAACTTTATCTTTTAATTATTTATAAAATACCTACTATTAAATAGAGGACTGCGTTATATACTTGAATGAAATAACATTGATTATAGTAGTTAGAAGTTTCTAGCGTTCTCTAAGGTCTTCATAAGTTGCTACATGCCTTTAATGGCACAATTTCATTTCATTTTCACATGAGTTCTAAGAAGTAGGTCCTTTTTTTGAGCGAGAGAGAGAGATTTTTGTGATAGGGTGTATGCACTCACTAGACAGAGAGACAGAAAGCAACAAATCACCCCCCCCATCCCACCCCAGGGGAGATGGCTACACCACAGAGACCCTTGTCCTCCATTCTCTTTTCGAGATTTTGGGCGTGCACGCACATGTGCCTGGCGTGAGTTTTAACCCACCAGGTCTAGGACTCAAACCATGGTCAAGCACATGAGAGTCCAGCACCTTTACTACTATGCCACCTACTGGCCCCAGCAGTAGGTCCTCATGTTCACGGATGAGGAAGGTGATATTCAGAGAGTTAAGTTGCCCTACATTTTACAGCTTTTATAGCGTAGGAATTTGAACCCAGGCTTACTGCCTTTAAAAATCAAAGGACCTTTACTACTAAACTCTCAGAAAGACAACATTTCCACCATTGAGGAGTATGGAAATTAATGAGCAAGACAGGCAAGTATGTACCCAGCATGGAGGAAGGACAATAGCAAGGGCAATTTTGGGACGGCAGAGGGAAATTAGCTCAAATGGAATTTAAATCAAAGTTGTCAAGAAAATCATAGAAGCTTTATTCAAATATAGTTCCTCACTAATTCACAAAGCATGGGTCTGAACTCTACCCCCGTTGACAGAAAACTCTGGAATCTTCTGCAGAAACCCTTTGTTACTGAGCTCAGTCTTCAGCTCCAAAGTCCAGAGTGCTGACCCTATCCTTGGACCAGAGCTGTGTTTGCAGGGGGAGCTCATGGTGCATTAGCCAATGTGAATAGATTCTGCATAATGTGAATATACTAGTGAAGAGTAAATGCTACTCAAGAAACAAATAAACGACGAATGAAAAGGGAGTTAGTTTATTTAAAAAATGCAGTAAACTACTTTCAAAAAGGTAATATGCAATGTTGTGCAGGGTCATCCCAGCACGATAGTTACTTCCTGTGACTCTTGCTCATTTTGGGCTGTATTGAGTCGGGTCATAGGTAGCCATTTTCCACACAGAGACGGTGACTTCCTGAGCAGCCCTTCAGAAGGCAGTGGTGGTTAATGCAGCTGCCAAAAGTGCTTGATGGACCTTGGGATTAGAATTCACACTGGAAGAAGCTGGCTCGGTGTGTCATACAAATATGAAATGCTTGTAATTGCATGTTTCTAAATTGAAACTCTGGCATCTGGTGGAGTATTTTTCTGATGCCAAGAAACCAAATGAAACAAAAGTCAAGAAACTCTCAGGCTGGAAACCAAGCATAGAATAATATCCCAAGTTCTAGGTTGCATTATTTCTTCTTCTTTTTTAAAAAAAGAATAATTGTTTTAAAATTTATTCCCTGTACATTTTTACAGCATACAGAATGTTTTTTTTTTGTGGGGCCAGCAGTTAGTGAAATGGCTATGTTGCTGGACTCCCATGTAGCCAACCACAGTTCAAGTCCTGGACCCGGTGGCTTAAACTCACGCCAGGCACGTGTGCATGCGTGCCCAAGATCCCGAGAAGAGAATGGAAGAGAAGGGATTGCGGCATGGCCATCCCCCCTGGGGGGGGATTTCTTACTTTCTGTCTCTGTCTCTGTCTTTCTGGCGAGCGCACGTGCCCTATAGCAAAAACCTCTCCAAAAAAAAGAAAATTTTTTTGCTGCATGAATACAGTGCATATTAGTCAAGCAATAGATATTATTATGTACATTATCATCAATGGACAGCTTTTCACTCTTGTTTCTGGTAAATATTTCTTCTCCTCCACACCCTCTCCATCCTCTCTCACCCTCCTCCTGTTACCCCCTCGTATACTGTTTCTAGTGTCTTTGGTTGACCTTCCTGGTATTATTCCTTCCCATCTGGCCATGAAGCAGTGCCCTGCTATAGAATGCTGTGGTTTCTTATGCAACAATGACTCATTTGCTTATTTTATTCTTTATATAGATTAAGGCACTGAGTGTGTCTTACGGGTCAGGGTAAGACAGATTTAACTTTGTAGAACACTGGAGTCCCTCACCTTACAGATAATTGGTAACCAAAAACTGGGAAGGGTAACTTGCAAAACCACGAGGTGAAAAGTGTAAGGAGAAGTAATCATTTCCTTCCCCAAAAGTGAAGTGCGCATTTCCTCACAGCCTTTACTCACATTCAGTCATCAGAATTTTCCACAGTGTGGTCAGTTCATATTTTTTGAGTCAAGGGAGTGCAATGACTTTCATATTCTGCTTATCTTAGAAATTACGAGTTGTTCTCCAAAATATACTTAGGAGAATCCCAACTCAAGGTGTAAAAAGTCCAAGTAAAGAGTCATTAATAAAAAGGTAAACATTGTAATTTTTTTGCAATGACTTGGAAAAAAGGGCCTACAGAGAAAATAAATTTATGTAGTAGTGGGAGGATTTTTTTTTTTTTTAATGGTCCGGGACTCCCCTCATAGGAAATAAGATTCTGTTTCAAACCCTCAATATACATACATTTATAGATCATTCTCTCCTCCCATTCCTATTTTGGATTTGTTCGGACTAAACCTCTCCTGTTATCTTCCCTCCAAGTCTTGCTCATCTGCCTCTAGTTTCTCATTCATAACAGATATCATTATTTTCCTATTAATATGGAAATAAAACCTAGAGATTTTTGCTAATACTTTCTCTGTTTCCTATTCCTCCACATTCTCACTCTACAACCTATTTACACATTCAAGAAGTCCCCAAGATCATCCATTACTCCTTCTGAAGTGGCCCGTATGTGAAGGTTAGCTCATGCATCAGTGATGGCCTCAGAGACAGCACATGTCACTGGTACAGAGTTCTCCCTTTCTCTCCACTGGAGCGTTCCAGCACACAGTGGCTCTCAAAGAGTGCTCTCACTGGATTTTCCAGTGTTTGTTCCAGTGAACCAACTGTGTCTTTGCCTCAGTGAAAGTAAACTGCTTGGTTTTCCAGATCACACCAAAATCTAACCCTTTTTATGCCTTCATTTTTTTATTTTTAAAAACTCCATTTTATTATTATTATTATTATTATTATTATTTAAACATTTAATCACTATACATCATTTGGCTTGTAAAGAGAACTTATCCAACATGAAACAGACCTCAGACCAGTCCACTTGAGACTACTATACACATTATCATCACTAGGTAATAAGCCATTTCTGTGTCCCACAAATGTCCTTCCTCTCCATTTTTTCTCCTAGCCAACTGACTTTTGACAAAGGGTACCAGTCCATCCACTGGGAAAAAGAAAAATTCTTTAGCAAATGGTATTGAAAAAATTGGGTATCAAAAAATAAAAATTGGGTATCCGTCTGCAGAAAGATGAATCAGTACCCCTATCTCTCACTAGTAACAAAAATCAACTAAAAAATGGATCAAAGATCTAAACCTAAGACCTCAAACTATAAAACTACTGGTGGAAAACATAGGGGAAACTCTGAGAGACATTGGTGTAGGCAAACTTCTTAAATAAGACCACCAAAGCAAAGGCAATAATCCCAAAATAGACAAGGGGGATTACATCAGACAAGAAGTTTCTGCACAGCAAAAGACATAGTAATTAGTGTGAATCAACAACACTCAGAATAGGAGGATGTTTTTGTAAACTATGCTTCGGATATTTCTTCCCTTAAGAATTACCTTTACTTCTGCTTGTTGAATTCCTGCATACATATATTGGGTCATCAGGAAAGTCATGAATCCTTTCTGCATAGACAAATACATCATGACTTTCCTGACAACCTAATATTTAGTATATTTTAAAGATTCTCTAAAGCCCACATGATAATACTGCAAGTGCTAAAGTGTTTTAAAAATGAGCTAATTATTTTGAAAGTTACACGTTAGTTTGCAATATCATTCTGTTTTCAAAGATGTCTTACACAGAACCATATCTAAAAACCCTTGAACAATGTTGGGGTTAGGGGTTCCAGCCTCGCACATAGTCAAAAGTTCGTGTACAACTTTTGATTTCCCAATTCATAACAACTAGTAGCCTACTTTAGACAGGAAGCCTTACAGATAAACAGTCAACTAATACATAATTTGTATATGTATTTATCTTGTATCTTTATAATAAAATAAGTTAGAGTAAAGAAAATATCATTAAGAAAATCATAAAGAAGACAAACACATTGACAGATCTGTACTGTATTTTCTAAAGTATATTGAAAAAAATAATTGCCTGTAAACATATCTGTGTATTTCAAAGCATGTTCAAGTGTCAATTGCATATTGGATTGTCAGAAATGTCATGACCTATTTTTTTTCTGTTTTTCCAAGGTCATTTATTTATGTAAAGAACAAAGATCAATCAATGATACATTGTCCATTTTGTCTGATAACCTTATGCCATTTTTTTGGTGAGCTTCATGATTCGTCATTCATAGGAGGACTTGTCTTTATCGGGAAAAAACTGAGCAAGGTGCTGATTTACAGCCTCATTTGAATTGAATGTTATTCCATGCATAGAGTTTGGAAGAGAGTAAAACAAGTGGAAGTCTGATGGCACAAGGTCAGGCAAGTATGGTGGGCGTGGCAACACATCCTGTCCAAGCTTCAGCCATTTTTGATGGGTGATCGTACTTGTGTGTGCTCTTGTGTTGTCGTGTTGGAACACGATCCTTCATGATCAAGGGGCTCTGGACTTTTCTGAATGATGGATTCATTCCAACTGTCCGATGGTGGCAGTACACACTTGAACTGACTGTTTAGTTTCTTGGTTGGAGCTCAAAAAAACTTGACACCTGGGACCAGCAGTTAGCATAATGGCTATGTCGCTGGACTCCCATGTAGTCAATTGCGGTTCAAGTCCCGGACCCGGTGGCTTAAACTCATGCCAGGCGTGTGTGCGTGCGTGCCCAAGATCCCTAAAAGAGAATGGAGGAAAAGGCATCGTAGTGTGGCCATCTCCCCGGGGGATGATTTCTCACTTTATGTCTCTCTGTCTCTTTCTCTCTCTGTCTTTCTGGCGAGCACACCCGCCCTATAGCAAAAACCTCTCCAAAAAAATGACACCTTAGAGCATAACCTTCCTCTGATGAATGTCTGCTTTCAATATCATTTGAGGCCAATAATCACGTTGGAACCAAGACCACTTACACACCACAGTGTTGTAAATAATCCATTTCTTATCACCAGTTAGTAATCACTTCAAAAAAGGATAATTTCTTCATGTTTAATGAGCATATCCAGGTGTTTACATGCACCATCAAATGGACCTATTTGAGTCTATGAAGAACCCAAATATCAAGCTTGCCTACATATCTCAGCTTCTGCAGGTGAACACTTGAGTGATGGATGTTCCATGTTTCTGCAGTTTGTTGTTTTGCATAATGTGGGTTGGACTTGATCAAGCTGGGTGGGCCTCCCGTACTGAGGAACGTTGTTTGAGATCAAATTGGCAGCACGGACTCCTGTGAACCATGGTTGGTACTGAAGGTTTTATTTTGTTTGTTTGTAAGAATTACTTATGTATTTATTTCATTCCATTTGTTATTATTATTATTTTTTCATTTGACCAGAGAGAGGCATAGAGAAAGAGAAAGTGAAAGGAGAAAGCAAGCCCCCAGGTCCAGGACTTGAACTACAGTTGACCATGTGGGAATCCGGTGCCTTTAACCACCAGGCCACCTGCCAGCCCCCCAGCACTGACGCTCTTGTAAAGTATTGTCTTTGTAAACTTCATGCAACTTTTCATAAGCTTGACACACGTTTTTCATTTATGGAAGTAAAACAGTAAATGATGGTGAAAACGCACAGTATGGTCTTCCATCTTCAGTTGATTGTAAGACCTCCAAACTCAACCAAGTGACTTTTTTTTAGACTCAAGCTAGAACTGTCAGCTGACATACCATAACATAGATGTGAATGATTCTAGTACTTCCAAAAATGAACTGCGTCTGTTGTAAAAGTGTCTCATGATGTTTCCAACAACCCAAAATATACATGTATACAAGTAAAGGCACATATGTGTGTGTAAAAAGTATATACACAATATGTTATTGTTGTTCATTGATTTATAAGTTCAAATGGATGACATTGATTTTATAAAAACAATGTAAAGGCTGCTGATTAAATCTGATATGGATGATTATGAATCACAAGTATAGTCTAATAATTGGTTTTTGATTTATTAGCACTTTTTGATTTATTAACTAGCACTTAGAAATGATTGATTTATATGTATAGCTTTATATTACAGATTTTCATGGTTTTGCAATTTCAGGCAAATTTGCCAATAAATAGGAATGGCAAGAAAAAAAATTATCCTAACACCTATTAGTTGCCAAGACACACATGAGGGGCAGAAGTTTAATTATTGAGGGATTTTTTTTTTTTGAGAGGTTTTTGCTAGAGGGCATGTGCACTCGCCAGAAAGACAGAGAGAGACAAAGAGACAGAAACGAGAAATCGCCCCCCCCAGGGAGGATGGCTATGCCACAATCTTTTCTCCTCCATTCTCCTCTTGGGATTCTGGCTTGCACGCACATGCGCCTGGTGTGAGTTTAAGCCACCAGGTCTGGGACTTGAACTGCGGTCAACTACGTGGGAGTCCAACGACACAGCCATTACGCCAACTGCTGTTCTCTATTGATAGATTTAATTGTGGTCGAATTTACTATGAAAGATATTTGAGTTCAGTTTTAAAAACAAACATTTATTTTGAATCTATTTAAATTTACAGAAAGGTTATGAAGACAACTCAGGGTTTGCATATACCCCATGTTCAATTTCTGTCAGTTATTAACATCTCCAGTTAGTATAGTATATTTGCTATAGTTAATAAACTAATATTTATACATTAGTATTAGGAAAATCCATACTTTATTTATATTTCTTCAGATTTTGCTTTCTGATTTTTTAAAAATTTAATAAAGGTAAGCTACGTAAATAAAATAGAACTAGCAAGACATCTTCCTGGCTTCTTCAAGGAAAACAGCAAAAAAAACCACAATGATCTTTTTGTGTAAATCTCATTGACCTATGGTCTGTCACTGTTCTGCTTTCGAATTTTGTTTCTCAGTAAAGAATTCCTTTGTTTTTTTAATGATCTAAACAAGTTGCCCTGTTTAATGGCCCATACCTACACTGGCATTCTGCTGGAAAGGTCTCTTTCTCTTCTTGTCCAGGAAATGAATTTTGATTAATCCTTTAAAACCGAGGGTTAGTACCCTCTATTCTGTGACCCAAGTCCTGAAGCTGCTAAAAATCAGTCTGTAGTAATTTTATTGATCCGATCAGCCATTTTCGTCAAACTGACAAATTTCCATTGTATTTTGTTTAACTTATCACTTCGATATTTATTTACCTAAGAGTAACACAACTTTTAGTTCCTCTATACAGACATGGCAGAATTTGTGAAATGTACACATTTAACTAAAGGAAGATCGTATGAAATTTGGTGGAATAAAATCTTTCTCAAGGAGTGCATGTGTGTGTAAGATTTTTGTCTTTAAAAGAAGACATGTAAATGTTTACACACATGAAGTTGTCCTCAAAAAGTCTGTGAAAATTATATATTGTAAAAACACTGTGCAGGGTCAGCAGGTGGTATGGTGGTTGAGGGCGCTGGACTCCAATGTGGCCGACTGCAGTTTGAGTCCCAGACCTAGCAGCTTGCTTTCTCACTTTCTCTCTCTCTCTCTCTCTCTCTCTCTCAAACTCTGTGTCCCTCTCTGGTCAAATTAACAAAAATAAAGTCCCTCTCTGGTCAAATTAACAAAAATAAATAAATAAATAAATTAATTAATTAATTAAAGGTCAATAAAATACTTTA
Source organism: Tupaia belangeri chinensis (assembly GCF_000334495.1). Taxonomy (NCBI): domain Eukaryota; kingdom Metazoa; phylum Chordata; class Mammalia; order Scandentia; family Tupaiidae; genus Tupaia; species Tupaia belangeri. The sequence continues at coordinate 179,599 of NW_006159673.1, read as the reverse complement.
AAAAGTCCCACCAAAATATGCATGAATTTCAACTTTTTCTGCACAAACTAAACTTGTACTTTAATTTTCCTAAAACATTTTGAAGTCTCTTTGTGTGTGTGTGTGTGTGTGTGTGTGTGTGTGTGACTACACATGAGAAAATTTAACATTTTTCTTCAAAGACCAGTCAATAGAATAAATTGAATTTAACCATTGCAACCAAAAGGGTATTTTAGGTGCTTATTTTAAGCTTTAGAACTTAAAAGTACAATATTCATTGCACTTAAAAATAATTGGATGTTTTCTCAGTTTAGTAAAATAATGCTAATAACTAAATTTCTTTTTTTCTTTTTTTTCTTGGAGAGGTTTTTGCTATAGGGTGCATGCATTTGCCAGAAAAACAGAAAGAGACAGAGAGACAGAAAGTGAGAAATCACCCCCCCCCCCAGGGGGGATGGCCATGCCCCAATCCCCTCTCCTCCATTCTCCTCTCGAGATCTTGGGCATGCATGCACATGCGCCCAGCGTGAATTTAAGCCACCGTGTCTGTGACTTGAACCGCGGTCAACTACATGGGAGTCCAGTGATATAGCCATTATGCTAACTGTTGGTCCCTTAACTACATTTTTTTGTGAATTAAATATAATTTGTTTAGCACTTTGATCATGAGAGATACTAACAGTGTCCAAGTGGATCAATGAACATTTTCTTTTTATTTGTACCACTTCCTTTTGATTTAAATTGATGATAGTTTAAAATGCCTCAATATTTGCACCAGTAGAGAAAGAACGTGGCAGATTCAAATTTGTACATTCGGTTGATTATCTTTAAGGAAAAATGACCCCAGAACGCTAGGTGAAGGTTTTCTATAGCACTAATTACCTCGCTGAATCTTTCTTCAAGTTGAATGGGTAATGAGAGTATGATAGAATCATTATATACCAATTGACTAAAGAAATGAATCCAGTTTACATATTGCATTCGATTGAAATTTCCACACTCTCACTGATTGTTATCCAATAGAGACTAGACTGGAAACAGAAAAAGATGATTAAACTCGCTAGTAATTATGAGTTTTTGTAATAACGGCAATCATTGACATTTGTGTAGTGGCTAACCTTTATTGATTTCTATTCATCATCTCATTTGATTCTGATAGAAATTTATTTCTATTGGAGGGAAAAGCTTTATCTCCTTTAACAGTTGGGGAAGCTGAAAGTCAGAGGGATTAGGGAGCTTAACTAAGATTATACAACCATTTGTGTTGCAAAAGAAAAGTAGAACACAAATCTCAAAGGAACCTTGGACTAACTTTCCTAGAAACAAATTCAGTGGCATTAATTGGGTATTTAGTGTTTTCCAGGTGACAGTCTAGGTTTGAGGACCCACAATTGAAAATAGGTGTGGTTCCTTTTCATAGACAGTCTAACTGTAAGAGAATGGATTCTACTCCTTGCTCTCTTCTATCCTTGCCTTGACTGGTAAAGTGCCTGAAAGGCCATGATGTACTAAAATATTGGGTAGGAATTAAAAAAAGAGAGAGAGAAATAGAGAGGTCAGCAAGTGGCATGGTAGTTCAGGGACCTGACTCCCACATGGCCACCCAGACCCAGTGGCTTGAAAATCACACTGGGTGCATGTGTATGGGTCCCCAACGTCCCAGGAGGAGAATGGAGGAGAAGGGATTGGGGCCGGACCATCCCCCGGGGAGCGATTTCTCATTTTCCCTTTCACTGTCTCCATCTCTCACATGATCTATATGTCAAAAACCTTAAAAAAAATGAATAACAGAATTGAGGGCATAAATTATGGAGGAACGTTTACACACTTGTAATTATTATTTTTTAAGAATTATTTGATTCATTATTATTATTATTATTATTTAATTTGACTAATGAGAGACAGAGAAAGGGAGGG
>NW_006159673.1:168104-177672 GCF_000334495.1 Tupaia belangeri chinensis | reverse complement strand
AAAGGAAACCACCAGGTTCAAAACGCAAACCATGGTGAGCCATGTGGAAGTCCTGCGCCCAACCACCATGCCACTGCTGGCCCCCTTGTCATTCTTTTATTAAACACATATCCAGAACGGAACCAGGAGAGTTGTAACAATGAGCATGGAACAGGTTCCACATATAATTGGTGATAATTCTGACAAGAGTTAAGAAATTGGATAGTGGGAATGAGGAGAATGAGGTGGTTGCAGAAAGCCATTTACGTTTCCCAAAACAGGGAGTGGTAGTGGCAACAGGGTGAAGGAGGAAGTAACGAATTCTGTCCTCGTCAGCACAAACTTCCTTAGCACTGCCCTCCTCTCTCACTGACTCTGTAAATGTAAGCCTTGACTCCCCGTGTATAATTTCCTTCTTTGCGTCGGTATTATATTTCGGAGGCAGATGCCTATTTTCTTTGGAAGAAGGAAAATTGGGGCAGAACAGTCTGCAGAGAGAGAATTTTTAAGTTGTACACTCAGCAGCACGTGAAGGGGTCACCAAGAACTGACAGAGAGCTGGGGAATAAAGGAAGGGAAAAATAACAAGAAATGAGGGCAGACAAGAAAGAGGAGATGGTTCCTTACGAGGAGCACAGGATTACCCAAGCTCTCCAGTGCCCTCTGGTCTCTAAGTACTCCACTGCCCTCTGGGACCAGGAGCCCTTACTTCCAGTAGATGCTTTGGAGTGCGAAACCCAGGGGAAGGCTATGGCGTATCCTCATCCAGTTGCCCTCCTTTGCGGTGGCCTGGGGAAGAGCTGGGAAGTGTGTGTGTTTCAGACAAAGAACGAGATACAGCACAGGAAACGGGTGCCAGCACAAGCCCTGGACTGAAGCGTAAGGGGATTTGGTAAGGGCAGAGCATTGCTTTTTCTTCACACTCTGACTGAGTCAGCGAGGAGAACAAAAAACCCTGCAGATGCCTAGGCCCATTGCCTCCTCGGTTCCACTTGTTGGTCTGGCTATCTAAAAAGAATCAGGAACTGAATAAAGATCAGAAAGTTTGCTTCCCAGATACCTTATATAAACTGGCCCCAGGGAACAACAATCCAAGCAGCCTACCCATATCCCAAGCTCTCTGGTAGTGTTGGAGACTCAAACCAAACAAGAACCCGGCATTCATCCTGGCCCTCCACCCCTCACATAAAGGTGCTCCACCGGAAACACACACCTGATCCTCAACTTTTCTACCAAATTCAGCTGTCAAACTATAATTATTGACATGAAATGCAGAGAAAGGAATTTATACAATTTTTAAACAATTATTTTCATGAGGTTTTCTTGAACGTCCATTAATAGAACTACTTTGAATCGTCAATCGCTTAACAATGAAAAGAACGTGGATAATTTGTTAATTGTGGATTTAAGAAAACTGAGGGTCTCATTTAAAAATTAGAAAAAAATTAAAATCTGAGGTTGCTATCAATAGTACAAAGAAGTGATGAATATTTCACCCACTTTAAGTATTTCTTTATGAGAATATTTTAAAGTACGACCCAGTAGCTGACTATTCCATTATCCAGTCACCTCTCCTGACCAGAAACTCAGATGACTACACATGACCAATCAGACAGAAGGTTACCACAGCTCATTTTACATCATCACATGCATACTTTATTCCATTCAGGAATAAAATTTTTGCTGAAAATACTACTAACCTTTATGGGAAAGCAGTTTGTCAAATGATTCACCCCATTTCACTGCTTCTTCAGGGGAGACTCTGCAAGACATAAAATGTTTTATAATGGAGCATGCAGAAAGTCTGCTTATGAATCTGCTCAAACATATGCCGTATTACTGCTCTTTTCTATTGTATTTCTCAGAGTTTCTCCTTTGTTTACTGTATAATGAGAGTTGTATTTATATCATAAACTTCAAAACACCAATCAAGTATCTTTTGGATTTTGCCTATTGAGCAATGTATTGCAATAACATTCAATACTTTTTCATAGACATGCGAATTAGTTTACTTTTTAAGAAAAAAATTACTCATGTGGTATGTTTAAAAGCACAAGAAAACAAATAAAGACAACTCAGGCAACTATCTTTTTTAATTCAGCAAAGAAACTGAGCTGACAGTATCTTTCAGTCACAAAAGAATTTTTTAACTGCAACTTCCTTGATCCTCTCACCACAGTGTGCTGCAAATTTTTTTAAAACAGATACAGGAAATTTGCCTAATGATGTTTCAAAGGGAGAGGAAATACAAGACATTTTTGATACAACTTAGGGTTTAGAGTTGTTGATAGAGAGCTGAATATATTTTCTTGGCTCTTTTATTGGTAATATTCAAACATGAGAGAATTTATATTAGACTAGTATACAAGGCTACTCCATTTTCCATTCGAATGAAATAAATACTAAAAATTATAAAACATTCTTTATTTGTGCTTTATTTGCTATCATATTTCAGTTTTTTTTTTTTTCAAAGTACTGAGGAAAGGAAGGTCTCTTCTCTCTGACAATATTGCATAGTGAAAACACTTCAATTAATGATGACTTCCTCAGTTTACAGGGAGTGAACTATGTCACTTAAAACTGACAGGCCCATAATTTTAAAAGAGCACATTTAAATGTTCATGTGCTTATTTAACTCGAGTTATTAAAGTGGTTAAATTTTATAAACTGTTTCTAGGTTCTTGAAACGAGATCCCTTTCTTATAGCACCGTATTATTTCTAATAAAACAGAAATCTCCAAGTTCCTTTTCCTTAAATCTTCAAGGATAGGATTTATAGAATCTCCCCCACGCACTAGAGTAGTGAAAAGTTATTCACCTTTTTTCTTCGGCCACGTAGGCAGAGCTGCTGCAGTGGGTGTCTTCATGAAACTCAGGTTTTTGCACGAGAAGGCTTAACCTATTTCTTTTATCCTTAGCTCTGTAATAAAAAGACATTAGCTTCAGGACAACTTGATGACAGTCAAATCTCTCCTTCTGACCACTGACCAAGTTTGGAATTGGTCAACGTACCCCCCCCACACACACTAATGAGTCCCATGTAAATACTTTGCTTATGGAAGAATTAGGGTGCGATATATGTGAAATATGTTTCTCTTTTTCTTTAGAGACAGTCCAGTATTTTATAGTAATGACAATTGTTCTAGTCCTGTGTGGCTAAAATTGTTACGCTTCTGTTTCTTTTCTTTTCTTTCTTTCTTTTTTTTTTTTTTGTGAACACAGTTTAGATTTAGGAGTTGTTTACTCCTGCTAAAAGAAAAGACTTTTCCCCAAGCGCAACAGTACTATCAATGTATCTTTAACCAGAGATTTCTAGAACAAACACTATACAAATATTTAACCACAATCATGGTGAATATTTTTTAAAGGCATAATGCTCACTTAAAAATGTATAACTTTTACCTGGTTTTGGCTTCTTTGCTTGTTTCTTCTTTTCCTGAACCATGTATTAACTTGAAAAAAGTTTTTTCTTTTGATTCACACATATTTAATTGAGAGAAGAAAAACAATGTTTCCATCTTCGCTCTCTAAAATGAAGGGCTGTCTAGTTTGTCACATCTTTCTCTAGTTCATCTGTTCATGTTACTCCATCTCAACAAGCGGTTCAATGAAAGGTTATTTGGACTCTTTCAGTAATACTTACAAAAAAAAAAAAAAAAAGTCAAGCCTTGTGTTTCTACCTCTGCAAAAATGTAGAACTGAGGAACTGAAGCACAGCTCAGTCCTGAGTGGTTTAAGGAAATGATACTACACATTTGCAAAACGCCTCTTGGTCTTCAAGATAAAGCCTACTGTTACCACAGTGCAACTTCTCTTTCGACTTTGTGTAACCCGAATGAGGCCTTAATAGACCCAAACGGCAATGTCATTTCCCACAAGAAGTTTTAAAAAAGTTTCTTAATGTGCAGAGGGTGTATTAAAATGTGCTGTTGCAAAAAATGACTTCAGACCTAGTTCCTTCTGTTCTTAAAAATGTATTTCAATCTTGCTACATAATGTTAATTGCATTTGGTTAATATGATTCTATCACGGTGGGACTACTTATCTTTTGTTTTTGGAGAGTTTTTTTTGTTTTTTTGTTTGTTTGTTTATTTGTTTTTGCTATAGGGCACGTGTGCTTGACAGACAGACAGACAAAGAGACAGAAAGTGAGAAAGCACCCCCCAAGGGGAATGGCCACACCACAATCCCTTCTCCTCCATTCTCCTCTCGGGATCTTGGTCACACATGCACACGCGCCTGGCGTGAGTTTAAGCCACCGGGTCCGGGACGCGAACCGCGGTCGACTACGTGGGAGTCTAGTGACATAGCCATTATGCCAACTGCTGGTCCCCCACAGTGGGACTATTGAGCGAGTGTCCTTGTTGAAAGGGACAACAGAAAGCATACAATATGGTCATTTTAAGCACAAATCCATGGGATGATTTTAGACATTTTCAACCTTTTTGTCAGGCTGTGATAAAATGGAAAGAAAAAGATGGAAAATGAAACATAGCTTGAGCTGTGTTTACTTTTTTATATGTAAAGATCTTTCCAATTTTGAATTTGCCCTCCTGAATCTTTTGTTGCTAAGTGTGTCCTTTTTTCAAGACTACAGTTCATATGTTTGCTTGTTTTATGTCCACTTTTGAAAAAAAATGTTGACAACTTCAAATTGGTCCGGCTCCAACTTCTTTTATTGTTTCATGAAACCCAAAAATCTGAGAACTGCTGATCTAGTCTATAACTCACATTTCATAGGAAAAGAAACCAAGGATCACAGATATGAAGCGATCCATTCTTAGCAAGTCCCAGAGCAAGGTCAGTGGGAGACCTGGAATTATCAGAGCCTTTGATCACCAGTACTGAGTTCTTCAATTTGCTGTAAGTTGTGTATATTAAGAGCCAGGTTAGAAAAATCCAAAAGAAAATTTATTTTATTTTCACTTTTTCTGAATTATTACTTTTTTTGGAGGTTTTTTTTTGCTATAGGGCACATGTGCTTGCAAGAAAGACAAGGAGAGACAGAGAGACAGAAAGTGAGAAATCACCACCCAGGGGTGTGGCTATGCCACAATCCCTTCTCCTCCATTCTCTTCTTGGGATCTTGGGCACGCACGCACATGCACCCAGTGCGAGTTTAAGCCACAGGATCTGGCACTTAAAACACGGTCAACTACATGGGAGTCCAGCGACAGCCATTAGGCCAACCTCTGATCCCAAGTATTTCTGAATTATTGATTTACCAAGACAGTTACCAAGGGTGCCATCTAGGAGCTCAAACCACTTACTGATTTGAAATTAAAGAATATTTAGCATGTGTTAATACCTCCACCCTCCGGATTCTATGACATTTACTTTGAACATGTTTTTCTAAACGTGTTTATTGTATTTCTTTCAAGATTGAGAGAGAGCAAAAGCAGGAGAGAGAAACAAACACCCTCAAGAGGGTCTGGTCTTGTCATAGTGCCCCACCAACCTTCCAGCCAGCCAGGATGATGGGAATGTACGTGCACCTAGCATGTTTTGGGTCGAGTCAGGATTTGAACTGTAGGCTTCCGTGTGGCTCCAGCATTGCAGAGCAGTGCCTACCACCTGCACCATTGGAGCTGGACATACTTTGAAATGTTTTTAAAGTCTTCACCTTGGCTGAAAATCCGCTGTCAAAAATATACATGATGGCAATTTCTTTAATTGCCAGAGGGCTCATGCACTTGCTAGAGAGAGGCAGAGAGATACGGGGTGGAGGGCGAGAAAGTACCCTCCCATGGCGCACAGTCAATCCTTCTCCTCCTTCTTTCCATCCTTTTGGGATTTGGGACATGCATGCACAGACACACACTTGGCATGTTTTTCAATCCTCCAGGGCAGAGAGTCCAACTGCCATCAGCCTTGGGGGTCAGCCATAAGGATCCAGCCTCTTAGTTACTAGGCTGCTAGGATGGCGTTCTATGGCAAGCTTAGCTAGAACTGGATGCTGGTAACCGGGCTACCTTCCACCTGATGTCACCTGATATTTATTAAGCACATGCTATGGGTATATGAGGTTTCGTTTCAAGAACAAGGGGAAACCATAAGAGCATGGACATCATTCAGTTCTTATGATTATTAGGAGGTCTTCATAATATTTATGGCAAACACTTATTATGAAACAATTATTTTTTTTTTCAAAATTTTTTGCGCCAAAATAAACTTGTGCTAAAGTTCTACTTTCCATTAACTTTCTGAAGTCCTTTTGTGTCTGAGCTAGTGTATCTAGTGGGTATACTGGGAAGAAAACAAATTAATATTTTTCATAAGATCTGTTAAAATCGTGTGCCAGGTATGCTATCCACACACTGATAGAAATGAAGATAGAAACTGTGAAAACGGGGACCCAGAGAGACTACGTTTTAAAAACAGTTACTTATTTTTTACTTGAACGAGAGAGTGCATGTGTATGGAGGAAGAGGGAGAGAACCCCCATAAAAGCTTGAGGCCGTGATGCACCAGCTTCAGCCAGCCCCAGTCATGTGCACCCCCATGCCTGGTGTGCTCAGGGAGGTCTCAGGATGCAAAACAGGGACCTGCCCAAGGGGATCAGCCTTGAAGAACCCTGAGTTTCACTGCTCGGCCACTGTCAGGCCCAGGTACAGGGCTTCGAAGGCCTGTGTGAATGTCTGTGATGGAGTTGGGAAAGGAAGAGGTGTGTGGGTCTACTCTTATCTGCTGAGAACCGGAGCTGAAAAGGAAAAATGGAGATTCTAAATGATGGCTTCAGCTTAATCATTTTAGGTGGGGACCATCAATTATCTTTCAAATATTTGTTTTTCAATTGTATTTCCTTTTTCTTTTTCTTTTTTCTTTTTTTTTTTTTGAGGTTTTTGCTATAAGATGCATGTGCTCACCAAAGAGAGACAGAGAGACAGAAAGCAAGACATCACTCTCCAGGGGTCATGGCCACACTGCAATCGCTTCTCCTCCATTCTCCTTTTGGGATCTTGGCTTAAACACATGTGCACGGCGTGAGTTTAAGCCACCAGGTCCAGGACTCGAACCATAGTGGACTACATGGGAGTCCAGCAACATAGTCATTATGCCAACTGCTGATCCGATTGTATTTTATTTTATTATTTTATTATTTTTTTAGGCTTTTGCCAAAGGTGCATAATCTCCCCAGAGAAAGAGATACAGAAAGGGAAAGTGAGAAATTACCCCCTCAGTGGGCTGGCCATGCTGCAATCCCTACTCCTTCGTTCTTATCTCTGGATTTTGAGCACGTAGTTACACACACACGTTGTAATTTTCAAACCACCATGTCCAGGACTCTAACCCAATTTGGCCATGTGGAATCCAGTGCCTAAATCACCACAAAAACTGTTGACTCCCAATAACTATTTTAAATGAAAGAGAATAGTCTCTTTACATAACCATATCCTGCCCTTTTCCAGTTCTCTTTACATCTCTGTGAAGACCTGAGTTTCTATCTGGTATCGTTTTCTTTTTGTCTAAAGGCCTTTCCTCACCCTTGTCTACAGTGAAGCTCTGCCGATGACAAATTTGCTCAGCTTTAGACTTTCTACAAATATCTTTTTTTGTATGTTGTAGAATGGCAAACGGGCTCTTAAGTACATGTATTACTTTACATACTTCCATTTTTTTTTTTGTGGTAAAGAATTCTGTTCTTATAAATTTAAAATCTATTCTCTTAGTAATTTTCCCATCTTCAGTCGGATGGCATTTTTCACAGATTAGAATTCCGGGTTCATAGTTTGGGCTTGATACTTTTTCTTTAACACTGTAAAGCTATTACCTGTTCATCTTTTAGCCTGCATTATTTCCACACTAACATGTCTTATTCTGTGGCTGCTTTTCAGATTTTTTACATCTTTTAGTTTAAACAAATCGATTAAAATATGAGACCTGGAAAAGGGCACTATGTGGTTACATAGAAAAAAATATTCTTTATCACTGAAAAGCAGTATTTAGGGAGCAGAATGTGGTGTGGTGGTTAAGGCACTGGATCCCACATGGTCAACCAGGGTCAGAGTCTTGGACCAGATTTCCAAGCTGACTTGAAAGTCACAGCAGGTGCTGAGTGTTCAGTGCCCAAAATGCTGAGAGGAGAATGGAGGACAAGGGATTGCAGTGTGACCTTTCCCCTAGGGTATGATTTCTCACTTTCCTTCTCTGTTTCTCTCCAACAAGCACACACACTCAATGGCAAAACTCTTAAAACTAAATAAATAAATAGAAGATATGAATGATGTTTGTTGTACTTGAAATTTGTAGAAATTCTGAGGCTTGTGGGTGTATAGTTTTCTTCAAAGTTGGAAACTTTTTGGCACCAATTCATTTTTTGGTTCGTTTCTCTTTCTCTCCTTTTTATGGACTCTAGTTACCGGTATGTTTGACCCCTTCATTCTGCCCCACTGGTCGCTTAGGGACTGTTCCATTTTCTTAGCCTCTTCCCTTTCTGTTTGGACATTTTTATATTATGACGGGTTAACTGATTGCTTCTTCTGCGGTGTTGAATCTGCTGTTACACTCACCTGGTCTTTCATTTCAGCTTGAAAAATTCCACTTTTGATGGTTTGCATATTGTATTTCTCTCTTCTTTATGTTCTTGTTATTTGTGTGTGTGTGTGTTTAAACATACTTATAACACCTCTTTTGAAGTTCTTTTCTGAAAATTTAAATTACTACTATTATTTTAAGTTTATTTCATAAGTGAGAGACAGTGAGGGAGAGAGAGAAGAATTATACTCCTGTCAGAATCCTGACGCCATGATCCGCCCCCTGCCCCTGCCAGTCCAGATTGTGGGCACAGGCCTGCCTGGCACACTCAGGGAGGTCTCCAGACTGGAAGAGTCAGCCTTCCTGTTTGGGTCGGTTCGGTAGAATATCCTGTTTTACAGCTCCACCACTGCTGAGGTGGTGAGTAGTTTTTGATCTGATGATGGAACTTTAAAATGTTAAGATGTTCAGTATCAGAAATGTGTTCATTTTGGTGAATGATAAGGAAGCTCATCTTGAACAACATTCATTTGTGGATCCGTTTTATCTTTAAAGATTTGTTTTATCTTTAAACGTTTAAATGTTGTTATGAGGAGACTAAAGTAGCCTCACTTCACGGAAGTATGGGGGTTCTCAGATTGCAGTCCTCCCCAGAGTGCGCAGTGAGACTTCTCCAGTCTGAACGCTAAGAATCTGAACGCCCTCAGCCTGTGTGAGTGGTGAATGAACGTCCCTCCCCGTGGTCAGCAGGCTGGCCCGTTCTCAGGAGCTTTGTCTTGTCCCTGAGCTGTGTGACATTCCGCGTGGCGAGCTCCTGAACAAGTTGTTGTCTTCTTTCTGGTATCGCCCTGCAGCTCTCTTGCTCTTGCTCACATTGAACCCAGATCAGTATTTCCTCAAGTCAAAATAGCATTTTTTGCTCTCTGTGAAGAGAAACCCTGTAAACTTTGCAATCCCTAAATGAGATTTATGGTCGTTTCCTGCCCTGCGTCTTTGAAGAAAGCTAGAGAACCATGGGATCACCTTATCTGTCTCTTTTTTTGTTAAGTATCACAATTGTGTGCTGCCTATTTTCAGTGTCTCTCTCTCTCTCTCTCTCTCTCTCTCTCTCTAT
>NW_006159673.1:141229-151522 GCF_000334495.1 Tupaia belangeri chinensis | reverse complement strand
CATATTAAATATATATATACATATATATATGTATATGTATATATACATGTATATGTATATGTGTATATATATATATATATATATATTTAATTTGTAAAATTTCTGTATAAGAATATTATACCCTAGTACCTTATTGAATTCTATTATTACTGTTAACGATCCTAGTTATGTTTGTAGATTTTAAATCAGTTTTGCTAGATTTCTCAATAAATAATCAGATTCTTCCTGAATATTATTAGTTTCAACAACAGGTTTCAAATGTTACAAGTCTAATTTATTTTCTAGCTTAATAAATGTATGTTTATAACTTCCATATAGGGAGCTGATAGGTGAAATCCTTGTCGAGATTAAATAATGTTTTTTTATGACTTCATTTCAGTAATTACAATGGTGGGAGGGTTAGTAGTAGTATTCTGAGAGTAATAAAAATAATGAATAATTAGTGCTTGTTCTGCTACCTTATGTCCTAGAGGAGGGGAATTCTTTATGTGGAATAAGGGACTTACAGACGTAATAGAGAAAAAATTATTTATTTATTTTTATTTGTGAAAATTTGCCAGAAAGTACATATGCTCACCAAAGAGAGAGAGAGAGAGACAGCCAAAGGCAAAGTAAAACCATAGACCCCCTACCCCTGGGGCTGAGTCACATCTTCTCTTTAATCTCTCCTTCCTTTTCAGATTGTAGGGATACACACACATACGTGGCTGGTGTGTGCTCCAGATGCCAGGTCCTGGACTCGAACTGTGTAGTCAGCCGTTTGGGACCCGGTCACCTTAACCACCAAGTCACAGGCTGGCCTGAGAATAATTTAATGAAAACTTCTTCGTCTTGAAAGTTGACTGCAAGTATCAATACAAACTTACGAAGCTGCTAGTGGATGGGTTGTTGTGTTCAGTCTTTGATGAAGGGCAGAGCTGGGATATGTAATTTTCATACCTGTAAATGATGCTTTGCCCCTTTCTGTTATAAAGACCCAGAAACAATGACTACCACAGTAGCAATGAGGTCATCAGCCTGGGTTTAGTAGGACGTGTCGTGGAGAGAGCCCTGATTCTGGATCTTGGACAGGACACGAGTTGAGCCTAGGACATCTTGGCTATCACTTAATGACTAACCTATCAAAAATCAGTTGAATCAATTTCTATTACTTAAGCATAAAATTGATCTGTCTTCCACTAACCAAAATGAGACCGTTTGAATTTCAATAACAATTGGAACAATCACAATGGTTTGTACAGGTCAAACTTACGTATATCTATGAGTGCATAATGATATTAGAAGAACAATCCACTTAGTTTATTGAAACTAATGCCTTGTCATGGAAATTGTTTAATAAAGAGAAAAATTAAACAGGTATCTTGTACTTATGATTAACTCTACCATGGGTAGATGAGACAAAATGCTTCTTTGTAGAAGCATTTTGTTTTTGTTTTTGTTTTGTTTTGTTTTGCTATAGGGTTTGTGCATTCACCATAGAGACAGAGACAAAGAGACAGAAAGAGAGAAATCACCTCCCAGGGAGGATGGCCATGCTGCAATCCCTTCTCCTCCACTCTCTTCCTGGGATTTTGGGCATGCACACACATACGCCTGGCATGCGTTTCAACCCACTGGGTCCAGGACTCAAACTGTGGTCAACTATGTGGGAGTCTAATGATGTAATCATTATGTCGTCTGCTGGTCCCTGAAGAAGCATTTAAACAACACAGAAAGATGAAATTATAGCCGTCATCTCACTGCTTTGTAACACCCAGCACAGGATCAGATGCAGGCAGCAGACCTGAGCGGTTCCTGAGATCACAGAGAGACACAGAGACATTCTGTTTTCCCTGTGGCTTTGCTCCGTCCCGCTGCTGGGTTTCTGAAGGGGCAAAGTTTGAATTCTGATCTGCTCTCTGCTGTCAACGATTAGGAACAAGAGAGGACAGAGGAACAGGCTGCCCTGCACCATGAAGGTGCCATCAGCAAGCCCTAAACTGTGAGGGAGACTCCAGCCCAGTTCTTCCACAGACAGTCATAAGAATACAAGGGCATCGAAATAAGAGCAAAATGGAACTGTGACCGTGGATTTAATGAAAAATCTAAGTCAGCAATCCAAATGTGTCTTCACAAACAAAAGACTCATTGCATAAGGAATTCTGCTTGAAAGCCTGAGTATTTCATTTTTTTTTTTCTGGGAAATACCCATGTTCTGCCACTAAAGTATTAATCAAAATTATCTGTATAAACTGTGTAAGAGAATCTGCATACCAGAAAAGGAGCCAAGCCTCTCTTTTCTACATTTGTCCTCAAACTATTCTCAACCACAGTAATTTGGTTATTTTCCACCATAGCCACCCAGTGCAAAGAGTAGATCGTTTTGGACTTTCTAAAATTTATAAACCCTCGATAATGTGATCAAATAAGGAAATCTTTGAGAGACTGGCTTTCAAAATCTTTCAATACATTGAAATCCAAATATGATTACTACTACTAATAATAGCAATAAGACAAATAAGATCAAACAAACCCAAATTCATTCCTCTTATGCAAAGGAGAAAGGATATAGAAATCCCTAACATCACGCAGTGAAAACGCTCAACGTAGTTTATTGAATGTACAAGCAGAAACGCGGCAACGTACAGTCAGCTACGCTTGTGTGGTATTTCACAAAAAAGTGCCATTGTCCCAGGCATAGGTGACCTTGACACTTTATGGGAGGACTTCAAGTGAGGGACCTCACTCGATCACTCGAAGCAGTTATGAAGAAAGGAGAGAAACAGTGTGTAAAAATGGGGATGCCCAGGATGAGGAAATGCGCTTACTAAAAGGAGAACCTCCTGAGCTTGCTACATTCTGCTACTGCGTTCTCTCAGCTGTCATGAAACATGTTTCCCACGCTATGGAAAATAAGAGGAAGAGACCACTGAGGCCACCCAGGTTTGCCTCTGCTCATTCCCTAATGCTAAACAAAATAAAAGACTTCAATTCACTCAGCTATAATAGATGGTCCCTCCACATCTTTCGAACTATTCCTTATCCTGTTCCTCTATTCTTTTAACTCATTTCTACACCGTTCTTAACATTCTTACAATGGGTCATGCTGGTTTGAAGCACCTAATCTTTATACTTTCAGGAAAAATATTCAAATACTTGGAAATGGGGGAAAGATTACTGAATGTCGTGTCCAGTGCATCATCTAGAGTTTTTGATCCTTTTCATTGTATAAATTGTTGAGCACTAATAGAAATGCACATGCTTCTTGTTCACATAAATGCAGGTTAGTTCTGTGCGGGTGCATTTGATCACTGCCCTATGAATATTGATTAATTTTGTACCCATTCGTAGATTCATTTCAACACTCCCAGTGATCTTTGTGCATGTTTAGATTGTTTTGAGTCTCCTATAACAGTTACTGATTCTTACATTAATTGGTGAGTTAAATAACATTTTAAATACACATTTTTTTAATATTTACAGGAGTCATGATTTTATCTTTGAAAAAATATCATTAAAAATAATTAGCTCTTTCTTTCTAGATTGTTCTATCTCCTGTCCATTTGGAAACCAAGATTAATCTTTCAATTCTAAGTAAAAACATTACATTATCTCTACTTCAAGCTATGCATGACCTAGTGAACCAAAACTGACCACAGCATCCATCCAAAATCCATTTTATCATAATTGTCAGGTTCTGTTGCAATTACTTCATCATGTGTTTTCTTCTCCTGTTTAATAACAGCCTATGAGAATAGAAAAATGTTCTTACTCATTTTTGTAAACAGAACATACTCTGCAGCAATACGTGAAGCTTTTATTACATATCATAGTACCAAAAAAAGTTGAAAATCACAAGAAGGAAATGTACACTAGAAGAATTATTATAAAGCTGATAACTTTTTAACCACTACTTAGGTAAAAAAAAAAATACTGCTTTGCAAGTCACCAAGATGTCCAATTTATGTGTTCCACTACAATGACAAATCCTCCATTTGCCCTAAATTTTATGATGATCATTTTATTTTTATAGTTTTAGAACCCAGATATACATTTTCATATTATATTTATCCTTTCTCCCTCCCCATTTTTAAACATGTTTTTGTCATAGGATATAGGTGCTTGCTGAAGAGAGACAGAGAGAGAGAGACAGTGAAAAGGAAATTGAGAAATCACCCATCAGTGGGGATGGCCACATCACAATCCATTTTCCTCCTGGGATTTTGAACATGTACACACATATGCCTGGCATGACTTTCAAGTTGCAAGGTCTGGAATTTGAACCACAGTCAGCCATGTGGGAATCCAGCACTATAACCACCATGCCACTTGCTGGCCTCCCTTTTCCCTTTTTAACTTGATAAAATATTTAAGTCTTTTTAAATAAATCCCCCCCCCCTCCAATTTTCTCATTTTCCTTATATTTAACTGTTGAAGAACTGATCTGTCATCCCCCTGTGGACTAGATTTTGCATATTCTACATTCATGGTGCAATTCAATGTATTTTTTTTTTTTGCTTTTAAATGATATTTGCAAATAATATTATAACAGGTCTGATGACCACTTCAGGAATTAAACAAATGATTACCAGGGGCCAGCAAGTGGTGTGGTGGTTAAGGTGCTGAATTCCCTCATGGCCAACTGAAGTTTGAGTCCCAGACCTGGCAACTTGCTTTCTCACTTTCCCTCTCTCTTTCTCTGAAGAGCATGCGTGCTCTATAGCAAATTAAAAAATAATAAAGAATGGAGAAAGTGGCAGCCTTGTCTTGTTCTAGTTTTTAGTGGAAAAGCTTTAAGCTTTTCTCCATTCATTATGATGTTAGCTATGGGTTTTTCATATATAGCTTTTATGGTGTTGAAAAATGTCCCTTCTATGTCAATTTTGCTGATAGTCTTAATAATGAAGGGATGTTGTATTTTATCAACTGCTTTTTTGGTATCAACTGGTAAGATCATAAAGAGAGGCATTGTGTGTCCCAACACTTTATATAAACCAGATCTGCATCTGTGGCAGGAACTGGAAGATTGAACGTATGAAGCAGGGAGTGTAACTGTGGATACTGAATCAGTGTGGGGGGAGGGTGAGAAATGGGGGAGGATGAGAAGGAGGGAATCAAGGGCAAAAAGAAATATGCATAACATTTAAGGAACACCAAAATGGAAAATTATCCATCGAGGAAGATGTATATGGTAATATTTGATTGGACTAATATATGGTGTAGTGACACCGGGAAAATTCATTTTGTATGATGTAATGATATACACTGGTTGAATATAAAAATAAGAAAACAAAAGAAAAAATGATCAATAAAGTTAAATATTTTTTTAAATAGTGACTGCCTATGGTCACTGTAATTGATCGTTTCTATATTCATTGTCATTGTATGATAAATTACTCCCTAATGCATACAATGATTTATCAAAATGAGACTTTAAAACATATATTATACCTCAAACTACTTTATTTCCTTTACATATTTCAAATACATTTTTATTCCATCCCGGGGGACAGTCGAACAGGTTTCCTGAGGGAAGGAGTGAGAGACGGGATGAACAATGCAGTGTTACAACATGGAGACGACGCGGTGTTACAACTCTTCAGGGTCGTCCGTTTATTGTGGGCAGCACGGAGACAACACAGTGTCACAGCTCTTCAGGGTCTTCCGGAGATGACGCGGTGTTACAACTCTTCGGGGTCTTCAGGGTCGTCTGGAGACAACACGGTGTTACAACTCTTCAGGGTCTTCAGGGTCATCTGGCGATTGTGGGCCAGGGATCGTGGTTATATACATGCTGGTGGGCAGTGATTGGTTGTTAAAGGTGGGTTATGATTGGTTGTAAAATGTGGGTTATGATTGGTTGCTTTGTGGACCAATCATGAAGTGCCGGATATGCAAATCTGAGGGATTCTAGTGGCCAATCAGAGTGTGGTTTTGAAGGTGAGGTTTTGAAGGGAAGCCAATCATGGCCTTTGTCATTGTGTAATTGTTTGCTTTATGAGAAACCAGTGATATTCACTGGTGTGCAGCCTCCCACACATTTTAATTTTTTATATAGTTGTCCAATTTCAAGCATTACTAAACAAATCTAATGAGGTTGAAAACTTGCCTTTGTAAATTTACAGCATTAAAGCTGTGGGTAAACTTCAGCCCACAGTGGAGAGGGTCAAGAATAAGAAAAAGTAGATGATTTGCTTGCTGTCAGCACGTTACTGACAGAGTTGAAATTAGAATAAGATTTCTGTAACTTCCAGCCTCCATGAGCTCCTCTGTAAGTGGCCGACAGCTGTTGGCTGAGATAAGCGTTCCACACATGTCCCATGCCAGCCCCTTCTCCTTGCTTGTGACTACAGGACCTTTACAAGCTCCCTTTGTGTCCACTGTGGGTCTTAAATGTGCATGTGGGTAAAAGGTCGCACTAGGTCACTCCTCTCCTGGGTTCTCGTCCCTTGACAGACCTCCCACTCCTGACACCTTCCTCATACACAGTCGATGTTTTTCCTCCCCACGTGAAGTCCTGTGAATGGCTTCTTTGCTGATATTTTGTTGGTAAGTTTTTAGGGCACAACTGATACCTTGTACTTGTTTAAAGCCAATCAGAAATTCATAATGTTTCAATAAGTTTTGGGGCTGCTATAATAAAACACCACAAACTGGGTGACTTGTAAACAAAGGTTTGTTCCTCCCTGTTCTGGAGATTTCATGGCCAAGGCCAAGGTGCGGCGCATTTGGTGTGGAGTGAGGGTCACTTCCTAGACATCTGTCCTTCCACTGCATCTTTTTTTCTTTTTTTTTTTTTGCTATAGGGCGCGTGCTCTCGCCAGACAGACAGAGAGAGACAGAGAGACAGAAAGCGAGAAATCACCCCCCAGGAGGATGGCCACACCACAATCCCTTCTTCTCCTTTCTCCTCTTGGGATCTTGGGCATGCACACACACATGCCTGGTGTGAGTTTAAGCCACCGGGTCCGAACCGTGGTCAACTACATGAGAGTCCAGTGACATAGCCATTATGCTTCCACTGCATCTTCATACAGCAGCAGGGACGATGGAGCTCCCTGGGGTCCCTTTCATGAGGCCACTAACTTCACGCACGATGGTTGCACCCTCATGACAGAATCACTCATCAAAGGTCCAGCCGCCAAATACCACTGCATCATAGATTAGGTGTCACATGTGTGCTTCTGGAGGTGCAGGCGGGCAAACCTTTGGTCTATAGCACTTTCTCTTTTTAGAGAGAGATTTTTGTTATAGGGCCCATCAGAGAGACAGAGAGACAGACAACAAGAAATCATCCCCCAGGGGAGATGGCCACACTTCAGTCCCTTCTCTTCCACTCTCCTCTCAGGATTTTGGGCACACATGCACATGTGCCAGTGTGAATTTGAAGTCACTGGATCTGGGACTTGAACTGCGGTCAGCCATGTGGGAGTTCAATGATGTAAACCACTATGATTTGCTGGTCCCTCTAGCACTGTTGTTTTGCTTTTCCTTTTTGTTTGTTTTGTATTGTTTTTTTTTTTACTATAGAGCATGTGTGCTTGCCAGAGAATGAAACACCCACAAAAACACAGAGGGAGGGAAAATGAAAAATCACCTCTTGGAGAGGATGGCCTTAACCTCAATCCCTTCTCCTCCATTTTCCTCTCAGGATTTTGGGCACTATGCACACACATCTGGTGTAATTTTCAAACCACCGGGTTCGAAACTCAAATCACATGTAGAGTCAAGCATGTGGGATCCAGAGCCGTAACCTCCACACCACCTGCTGGACCCTAAGCACCTTTTTATTTGGGGAGAATCATAGATTTACAGAAGTATTGTAAAGATAGAATAGAGAGGTCCCACATTATTTTCCACCATAATTTTTATCTTATGCTATAGCATATTTACGAAAAGTTAGAAGCTGATATTGGTGCATTGCATTTTTTTTTTTTTGGAGAGGTTTTTGCTATAAGGTGCGTGCACTTGCCAGAAAGACAGAGAGAGACAGAGAGACAGAAAGAAAGCGAGAAATCACCCCCCAGGGGGGACGGCTATGCTGTAATCCCTTCTCCTCCATTCTCCTCTCGGGATCTTGGGTCCACACGCACACACGCCTGGCATGAGTTTAAGCTACTGGGTTTAGGACTAGAATTGCAGTCGACTACATGGGAGTCCAACGACATAGTCATTATGCTATCTGCTGGTCCCAGTGCATTGCTATTAACCAAACAAGACTTCATGTGGGTATCACTAGCTTTCCCATTAGCGTCATACTTCTGTTCTAGGGTCCAGTTCAGAATTCCACTCGGCAGTCATGAACCATGTGTCATTCCTTTCCTCTGTCTGAGATGAGAATGTAGTCGTTCCTTGGTTTTCAATTTTGAAGAGTATTGGCCAGATACTTCGCAGAATCTCTCTCGTTTGGGTTTGCCGGATGTCTCCATTCTGATTAGACTGGGTTATGGTTTGGGGGAAAGAATGCTACGGAAGTGAAGTAACCCCCATCATCTCAGGGCACACTGTCAACACCACCATCATCATCTGTCCCATCACCGTCTCCGCACACGCTCATGAGGTCCTCTGGGTGAGGGAGTATTTCACAGTATTCTCCACTGACAAGTTACTTTTCTGATGTTTCAAGCCTGCACTCCAGAGGGAGGGGGACTACCCCCCACTCCACCTCTGGAGGGGGACTACCTACACAGACAATCGAATTCTTTTGCAAGAAATATTTATCTCTTCTATTTATTTACTCTGTACCTCATTGCATCAGTATTGCATCATGCATCCTTATATTTTGAGTTGTAATCCAGGACCACAGTGTTTATTTTGCTGTGTAGTAGTTGCACTTGGGGCCATTGGTAACTCACTCAGATTGGCTTGGGAGAAGTAAAATGCTCTCTTCAATAGCACAGGCAGCCGTGCCAGAGGCCGGAGGAAGCAGAATGAGTCAATTTGCTGAAATTTTGCAGATTTGTTGTTCATAGCACGGGCCGAGGCTAGAAAATGGGTAGGGAGAAACTCATCGGATCAATACCAGATGTAATGACTTCAAGGAGGAATAAGCAGAAAGAAAAGAATGAATGGAAGAAGGAAGGGAAAGATTTTTTCAGATGAAATCCTATCAAAACATGCAAGGGGGAACCAGCAGTTAGCATAATGGCTATGTCGCTGGACTCCCACGTAGTCGACTGCGGTTCGTGTCCCAGAGCCGGTGGCTTAAAACTCACGCCGGGCGCATGTGTGTGCGTGCCCAAGATCCCGAGAGGAGAATGGAGGAGAAGGGATTGCGGCGTGACCATCCCCCCTGGGGGGTAATTTCTCGCTTTCTGTCTCTATGTCTCTCTCTGTCTGTCTGGCGAGTGCACGCGCCCTATAGCGAAAATCTCTCTAAAAAAAAAACAAAAAACAAAAAACAAACAAACAAAAAAAAACAAAAACAAACAAACATGCAAGGAAAACTGGAAAATGAGGGTGAACCAAAGCTCAAAAAGGAGCCGAGGCCAGAAGACAAGGTGGAGGAGGTGGGAGAGCCAGAGGGGAGGGAAAAGCAGAAGAAACTTTTAGAGAAAGGTTATGTGATCTCCCCAGGAATGTAAAGACGATGCACACAGCAGGCGTCTAAGCAATGAGGATACGTTTAGAGGAGCAGAAACAGACAAGATGAGGAGAGTGAGGAACAAATAGACAGTGGTGCATGGAAAGGTTCACCGAAACCACCTTGCCCCTGTGGAATGCAGTTTACCTCGATGCTTATTTGATCTGCTCTTCACATCGCCATATCACTTTCTTTTCAATGAACATTTTCCTCATCTACTTTTCCCATCTTTCTACTTTTAGCCCATTGTATTAGTGATTTTAGATGAATCTTTCATTGCTTGCATCTGATTGTTTATAGTATTTTGAACCAATCTGTAAGTCTGTCTTTTAAGGGAAGAGGTTTACTCATTTGTAAAAACAAAAGCTATATTCCTGACAAGTTATAAAAACAAACAAACAAACAAACAAAAACAAACAAAAAAACAGGTTACTAAGTAATATGTGGATATCCTATTTTTGGAAGGTAAGAGTACATTCACATATTACATCAAAACTTCAGGACCAGCAGTTAGTGTAATGGCTATGTCGCTGGACTCCCATGTAGTCGACTGTGGTTCACGTCCTGGACCCGGTGGCTTAAAACTCACGTTGGGTGCATGTGTGTGCGTGCGTGCCCAAGGTTCTGAGATGAGAATGGAGGAGAAGGGATTGCGGCATGGCCATCCCCCCTGGGGAGTGATTTCTCGCTTTCTGTCTCTCTGTCTCTCTCTGTCTGTCTGGCGAGCGCAC
>NW_006159673.1:132535-141198 GCF_000334495.1 Tupaia belangeri chinensis | reverse complement strand
CCCGAAAGAAAAAACCCCCCAAAAAAAAAAAAAAAAAAAAAAAAGCACTTGTGAAGGATGAAAGACTCAAAGTATAGTCTCTCAGTGGTGGGGTTATGAATGATTTTTTTCTTCTACTTATTTGGAGTTTTCATATTTCTAAAATAAACACACGTTATCATTGCTAAAAACAATATGAGTTTTATGACAACAACAACAAAAGAAGTAAAATGCAAAGCCAGCCGCGTGGCGCAGTGGTTAAGCGTGTGCATAGGGAGCTGGATCCCACTTGGGCAACTGCAGTTCGAATCTCAGGCCGGCCACTTGGAAAACACACCGGGGATGTGTATGCCTGTGCCCCAGATGCTGGCAGGGTGGAGAAATGGAGGAGAAGGGACTGTAGCATGACCACCCCACAGTGAAGGTGCTTTCTCCCTCCCTCCCTGGGTTTCTGGCCTTCTGGTGTGGGTGCACACTCTCTGGAGATGAAAAAAAGGAAAAAGAAAGTGAAATATGCTTCATTTCTCAACTACTGAATTATTAAAAACAATCAATCATTACAAACATGCATATTATACAAAGAGATGGTTAAATTACTATGATTGATTTGCTGATTAAAACACATTTAACTTGGGAACCAGCAGTTAGCGTAATAGCTATGTCGTTGGACTCCCACGTAGTCGACTGCGGTTCGTGTCCCGGACCCGGTGGCTTAAGCTCACGCCTGGCGCGTGTGCATGCATGCCCAAGATCCCGAGAGGAGAATGGAGGAGAAGGGATTGCGGCGTGACCATCCCCCCTGGGGGGTGATTTCTCACTTTCTGTCTCTATGTCTCTCTCTGTCTGTCTGGTGAGCGCACACACCCTATAGTGAAAAAAAAAAAAAAAAAACCTCTCAAAAAAAACAAAAAAAAAACACATTTAACTTTTTTTTGTTATTTATTTATTTGTGTTTTTTTTTTTTTTTCTCACTATAGGGTGTGTGCGCTCACCAGACAGACAGAGAGAGACAGAGAGACAGAAAGCAAGAAATCACCCCCCAGGGGGATGGCCACGTTGCAATCCCTTCTCCTTTATTCTCCTCTTGGTTTGTTTTTTTAAGAAAGATTTTGAAGAAGTGGAGAGAGACAAACAGAAAGCAAGCAATCACCTCCCGAAGGGTGATGGCCACACTGAAATCCCTTTTCCACTCTCTTCTCAGAATTTTGTGTACACATGCACATGAGCTCGGCATGAGTTTTAAGCCTCCAGGTTCAGAACTTGAACCATGGTCTAAGCGGAAATCCAGAGTAGTAAGCATTATGCCATCTGCTGGTCCCAAAATACATTTTCTTGTTAAATTTATAGTTTTGTCACTTTTAAAATTTTACATTTTAATCTTTTTTTTTTAATTTGATGAAATACTTCAAATAAGAACTCAGACATAATATTTCTCTTTTAATATTTTGGTACATATTCGTGAAAGATATTTTCTTAGATAACTACAATGCCATTATCATACCAAAAATGCCTTACTATTCTTACACATAGTTCATATTCAAAATATTTTCATCACTCAAAAATGTCTTCATAGTTTTGGCCGGAACCGCCATCTTTCAGTAATTCACCAAAATGACAAACACAAAGGGAAAGCGCAGAGACACCCGATGTATGTTCTCTAGGCCTTTTAGAAAACATGGAGTGGTTCCTTTGGCGACATACATGTGAATCTACAAGAAAGGTGATATTGTAGGCATCAAGGGAATGGGTACTGTTCAAAAAGGAATGCCCCACAGATGTTACCATGGCAAAATTGAAAGAGTCTTCAGTGTTACCCAGCATGCTGTTGGCGTTGTTGTGAACAAACAAGTTAAGGGCAAGATTCTTGCCAAGAGAATCAATGTGCGTATTGAGCATATTAAACATTCTAAGAGCAGAGATAGCTTCCTAAAACGTGTGAAGGAAAATGACCAGAAAAAGAAGGACACCAAAGAGAAAGGGACCTGGTTTCAACTAAAGCCCCAGCCTGCTCCACCCAGAGAAGCACACTTGTGAGAACCAATGGAAAGGAGCCTGAGCTGCTGGAACCTATTCCCTATGAATTCATGGCGTGATGGGTGTTAAAAATAAACTAATCTGTGGTCTATTAAAAAAAAAAGTCTTCATAGAGTTTGTTTGAAACAGCATTCAAAAGGACTTCAATGTATTGCAGTTGTTGGTTATTCTTCTGAAACCACTTTCAGTGCAGAACATACTTTGTGCCTTTTTCCACAGGTTTTTTTTTTTTTTTTTCATTTCCTTAACCAGTTGGAAACCAAGTCACATGTGAATTTGTGCCTATCACCTGTACTTCGGTACATCGAATATCAGAATGAAGCCTTGACTGTATTCAGTTTCAGTTTCTTAGTGAGAATACTTTACAGATGGTGGACGTTCCCTCCAGCGGGCATCACATTAAGGATGAAATGACTGGAGATACCGGGATGGTTCAGCGGGTTCCGGTGGTACCAGCAAGACTCCTGCGCTGCGACATTGTGATTTTTCTTCAATGATCGGCTGGTGATGCCCTTGAACCCTGTGAATATTTTTTTTTTTTTGAGAGATTTTTTTCACTGTAGGGCGCGTGCGCTCGCCAGACAGACAGAGAGAGACATAGAGACAGAAAGCGAGAAATCACCCCCCAGGGAGGATGGTCACGCCGCAATCCCTTCTCCTCCATTCTCCTCTCGGGATCTTGGGCACGCACGCACACGCGCCCGGCGTGAGTTTTAAGCCACCGGGTCCGGGACACGAACCGCGGTCGACAACGTGGGAATCCAGCGACATAGCCATTACGCTAACTGCTGGTTCCCGAACCCTGTGAATATTTAGTTGTCCGTCAACCACTCACCAAACGTCGACAGAATTTGTGATACTCTGGGGCCAGGCGGTGCGTAGCAATGCAACTAGACACAGGAAGGCCTGCCCTGCGTATGCACCTGGGTATCCCCGTGCCTGTGTGCTTGTGCCTCTGATTCAGGCTGGCTGAGGGTGAGCGTGGATCATGGCGCGAAGACTCTGTTGAGAGTCCCTTTCTGTCTCTCTCTCAAAAGAAACAAATGAACATAAAAGAAAAGAGAGAGAGAGAATGAGAATGATGATAAGGCCAGCAGGTGGTGTGGTGGTTAAAGTATTGGACTCCCACATGGTCTGCCATGGTTCGAATCCTGAACTTGGCAGCTTGCTTTCTCACTTTCTCTCTCTGTCTTTTAGGTGAGCATGCATGCCTTGTAGCAAATTAAAAAAATAATGACACATTTGAAAATTAAAGAAATAAATCTTTAAAAAGTGAATGTAATGAGGATCATTGCCCAAGCCTGTTATTTAAATGGCAAATGCAAAATGATATATTCTAATTCTATAATTTCATCCATTTCATTTACATGGAATATTTCTGTTAAAAAAAAAAAAGACACCTTTTTCTCATTAACTAGGAGTCTGAAATACAAATACTCATTTTTTGTCATCTGGACCCACCGGCTACATGGTGACGAGTGGTTCCCCCGCATGCACACATTTTGTCTAAACTTATAGCCCTCTCTTTTTAAATATTGTTATAAATGTACAGGTTTTTATCCATTTGGTATTTAGTATTCCAGCTCCTTCTAAGCTCCCTCTCTTCTTGATGGCCACACTCTCTTATTCTGGGTTGTGGTGACAACTTCAAAGGTCTTCTGTGTTCCTAAGGGTGAAACCCATTTTTTTCGCCTTGTTGCCTTCTGGCACAACCAGAGGTTCACGCCCATCTGCACATCGCCTGCCCCAGTCCTAGAGTCCATCAGATCTTCAAGGAGCCGTAACTCATTTGACTAGAAATGGCATTTAGAATCCAAAGTGAGGGGACCACAAGTGTTCTTTGTTGCAGGGTTGTTGTCATTGACTCTAGAATAAAATGTGCGTTTTGAAAAGAAAAATAAGTTTATACTTTAATTGTATGACATTTTTCTTACACTGAAAATTGCTTTGATAAATCCTAAAATTACATAAAGTTATTTAGAACTAGCAAAACGGCATTACCAATGAAAGTAGGCTTACGGTAAAGTAAGGCTACAGAGTGACATGTCCGTTTTCTTTGTGATTACAATACTAAGGATGTGTATTCAAACTTCAGGTTCTTCATTTCCCCCCTATGTTCTGAGGTGACTAATTTAGTATTTTCAAATGCAAGATCAGAAAGTATTGCTCTATTCCTGTCATCTTCCCATTCCCTTTCTCTCTGTATAGCTAAATATATGTTTCATGAAGAGTTTCCAAAAAGTTCATTGAAAATATATATTGTGAGAAAGAACTATGCATGGATTTCAAAAATGTTTGCACCAAAAGAAATTCTTATTTTAATTCTATGTTTACATATATTTTCTTTTTATAAATATAGATACGCATGTGTACAGTTGCCCACCTTACAATATTACGTATAGCATACTGGTCTAGCCTCTGTGACAGTAGGTATCATGCTGGCCTGCAGTGCTGGAAGCCACATGGACAACTGCGAGTTTGGATCCTTGGCTGGGCTGATTGAAGCATGCCAGGTACTGTGTGTGTGCCCCAAATCCCGATGAGCTGGAGCGCTGGAGGAGGGGAAGGGTAGAATGACAAGGCCCTGTCAGGGGTGCCTCTCTCTCTCTTATGTACACACTGTCCATCATGAAATAAATAACTTTAAGAAAATTAAATAAACAACATGCTATCTGTATTCTCCACCTTACCATTCAAAATATTCTAAAACAAAATGATCTATAAACATTTTTCCGTACCATGCTACTTTGACTAGACAAATACAGATTACCGTGCATCAGAAAATACCGATCTCTCTCATGTCTTTTTCTACGATAGTCTGTCAGTATTCCATCATCCACAATCACAGGTCGTTTCTAGTCACTCGCCCTGTGCTCATGTCATTTCATTTTTATCTCAGTGTGTTTTGGGGATAGACATGGATTTGTTGAATGTCATGCTAAGTACCGTGTTGACAATTTTCCTTGCTAAAGGCATGCCATTTTGCATTCTCATGAACAGTGAAAGAAAGTACCTATTACCTCACAGCCTCACCAACAAATTGTGCTATCAAGATCTGCAATTTTGTAATGTAATCATCAATGTAAAGTGATCCCTTTTTGTTTTGTTTTGTTTTAGCATTTGCGGCTTGACCTTTTTTTCTTTTGCCATAGGGCACATGCACTCACCAGAAAGACAGAGAGAGACAGAAAGTGAGAACTCACACTCCACAATCCCTTCTCCTCCATTCTCCTCTCGGGATCTTGGGCACGCAAGCACACGTGCCCGGCATGAGTTTAAGCCACCGGATCCGAGACGCGAACTGTGGTAGATTACATGAAAGTCTAGCGACACAGTCATTATGCCAACTGCTGGTCCCGTAGTTAACTTTTTAAATACCTTTATTTTGAAATAATTCTAGAATACAGACAAGGTACAAACATAATAAAATGAGTTTCTATTTTCACTGCACCTAGCTATCCCTGAAGTTAATGCCTTAATCACGGTGCAAGCATCAGTACAAAGACATTAGCATTGTGTCATACTATTACCTAGACTGTAGCCTCAACTCAGATTTTGTCGAAATTTCCATTAATGTCCCAATTGTTTATTTAATGTGCTCATCTCTTCTGAGGGTTAGAAATATTTCATATATTTAAATCTCACCTCTACTTATTTTTCTGTGAACTCTTTTTTATAATTTTTGCTTATTTTTTCCTGAAGTGTTCATCTTCCTCTTTTTGATTTTGGTAGCTCTTTGATGCTTGGGATGTGAGCACATTCTGTATTCTCTGTTCCATCGGTCTCGCAGTTTGGCTTTAGCTTATGGTTTCCTGGTCTAGGTGTTAAGAAAATTCTGTTTCTATTTTAATATTGTCAGATTTATCAAGTATTTGAGCTTATTACTTTCAGATTTGGGAACATATTTAGGAATATTTCTGTTCTTTGTCAGTCTTTAATAAAATATACTCATATATATCCCTGTTGGGATTTATATATTTTTATTTTTAATATTTAAATTTTGAGAGCACTGGGAATTTATCATCTTCAAATAGCAGTGCTAAGCTCCAGATTCATTTTATTTTCATTTGATTTCTGCCAGGAGGGAGAAGGAGAGCTACAGAAAAGCTCCATTCCAGTAAGGTCTTGACACGGCCATCACCCCAGCTTCTACTGGACCATGGGCGTCCGTGTGCTTGTCATACTCTGGAAGGTCTCCTAAAGCTGACCTGGACCTTCCCATGTCAGTCAGCCTCAGAACATCTTTTTCCATGGCTCCATTGTCCAGTCCATAAATTTATTTTTTTAATGCATTTGTCCTAAAATAAGTGATTTTAACTGATTTGATTTGCACCATTTGTAGGTATTATACTTCTCTATGTATTTAAATCTATTTTTTTTTGAGAGATTTTTTGCTATAGGGTGCATGCACTCGTCAGACAGAGAGAGACACAAAGACAGAAAGCGAGAAATCACCCCCCAGGGGGGATGGTCACGCCACAATCCCTTCTCCTCCATCTCCTCTCGGGATCTTGGGCACGCACGCACATGCGCCTGGAGTGAGTTTTAAGCCACCGGATCTGGGAAGCGAACCGCGGTCGACCACGTGGGAGTCCAGCGACACAGCCATTACAATAACTGCTGGTTCCCTATTGTGTTTGACTTTTTAATTAAAATAAAATGTCCTTTTGTGTATTTCAGAAGCGTCTTCTTTTGCCCCACATGCAGTCTACATACTTTTCTTATTTTTTTATTTCAAAGGGGGGGGGGGAATAAGGATTTAGAAAGTTTTTCTAGCAAATCACCTGTAAATGGAAATGCTGGAAATTCTTGCAGAGTGACGATACATATATAAACATTATACATTAAAAAAAAAAAAAAACGAATTGTCTCTGTGCTTTTCAGTTTCTGCCTCAACAAGTAAAGAGCTTGGAAGTCATCCCTCCCATGTTTACCACAAGAAAGAAAAACAAACCATGACATTCTCAGCCTGTCAGAGAACTGAGGTTACAGGGCAAAGCGTTACCATCAACTCTGGAGAGGCACCGCACAGGCGACCGGCTCTCCTGGAGCAGCAGTGGGGCCGGACACTGGGAGAACCTCTAAGTGGCAACTTCGGAGTTGCCAGAGGCCAACTGGAACTAGTGTGAAGATGAGAAACTGCCCGGGGCTGCTGTTAGGGGTCCCAGCACTTTCGGGGCTCTCCATCCAGAACCCCCAGTAGGTTTTTAGGGTGGAGTTTAAAGGAAGTTTCTTCCTTAACCTGGCTCTGGGAAGGGCCGAGTAGACATCACGGGCAGTTTGCAGAGCCTTCGCCACCACAAATGCCACTTTCCAGAGGAAAGGCCTTACCAGAGCCTTCGGAGACTGCCTCTTTCTGAAGAAGGGACTGCCCTCAGCCTTTCTGTCTGGCCTAAGAAGTAGATAAACAGGCACCAGAGCTCTGTGGAAGTGGATTAGGAGTGCTGTCGCCAGAGAGAGAAGGGGCTGGGAAACTACACCCTGAGAAATGCTTGTGGCGGTCACAAACCCAAGGCACATGCCCACCAAAGGGCCTGTCCCTTCCCCGGCAGATGACAGCATGTTCTGGCTGCCCAGTACCTTACCACACAGCAGCAGAGGACAATGTCATAATCAAAGGGGATTATGACTGGGTGCATCATGGAAGTGGATTATGAGGGACCTTCAAAAACTTCATGGAAAATGTGAATTACGAAAACACTATGTGTGGATTCCAAAGCTTTTTTTGTGCCAGAATAAACTCATACATGAATTCATTTTCCTACAACTTTTGAAGCACTCCTTCAGGGCTTAAAGACCTCCAAGATCAGACTCTTTCTGAAGAAGATTTAGCAAATCTGCAAATCCAGTGATTGGGACAAAACGAAGCCATGAGGGAAGTGTGAATGTAGTCTCCCACATTGTCTCCTCAGTAGAGATGCTGGAGGTTGCATTTTTTTTTTTTTTTTTTTTTAGGCTTTTGACATAGGGTGCATGTACTCACCAGAGAATGGCAGAGAGAGACAGAGAAAGGGAAAGTGAGAAATCACTCCTCAATACCCTCTCCTCTATTCTCCTCTCAGGATTTTGGGCACATACACACACACACACACACACACACGCACACACACACACACTCAGTGTGATTTTCAAGCTGCTGAGTCCAGGACTCAAACCACAGTCACCCATGTGGGAGTCCAATGCCTTAAACACAACAACTGCTAGCCCAAGATGTGACATTCTTCATAGAATAAAGCTCTTTGTGGGCAGAGGCCATGTTCCATCACCTTGGCATCTTCTGTCTAAAGAAGAATAGGCTATAAGTAAAACTTTTCTTGAGTGAGGATGTGTAGAATGAAACTTTCATAATATCATGCTAATTCATATAGGAATGACGGAAAAGTCAGCGTCTGAAAATCCCAAATGCTAGCATATTTATTAAATCCTAGTTCTATCATATATATTAACTCATTAAGAAATATCTCTGAGTGGGACCAGCAGTTAGCAACATAATCATAGTAATGGCTATGTCGCTGGACTCCCACGTAGTCGACCATGGTTTGCGTCCCGGACCCAGTAGCTTAAACTCTCGTTGGGCGTGTGTGCGTGCGTGCGTGCCCAAGATCCTGAGAGGAGAATGGAGGAGAAGGGATTGTGGCATGGCGATACCC
>NW_006159673.1:115263-132485 GCF_000334495.1 Tupaia belangeri chinensis | reverse complement strand
TGGAATGGTCCCTATTGCAAAAAAATCCCAAAAAAAAAAAAAAAAAAAAAAAGAAAAAGAAAAAGAAAAAGAAAGAAAGAAATTATCTCTGAGTAAGTGTTGGTATCTCTTCTTGTACACATGGTTCGTATTGATTGTAGGTGAGTGGCTAGATCAGAGGAGGCAGAAATGACTGAGTACATGCTGTAGTTGCAGGCATCCCAGCTGGACATTTCTGCACAGTGTCATTGTCATGTTAGTTCTTGCATTCCACGCAGA
Source organism: Tupaia belangeri chinensis (assembly GCF_000334495.1). Classification (NCBI taxonomy): domain Eukaryota; kingdom Metazoa; phylum Chordata; class Mammalia; order Scandentia; family Tupaiidae; genus Tupaia; species Tupaia belangeri. The sequence goes on along the minus strand of NW_006159673.1, from coordinate 132,227 downwards.
GTCACAGAGTCCTGCCATGGCTTATGATGAAATCCCCTCCTGATTCCTCTTGCACACATACACCAGTGGAGTGCCACCACTGTTTTTTCTAAAGCAAAGATGGCTGCTGTGTTGGTGCTGTTTTTACATTTCCCTGGGGTCTGGATTGAACATGCTGCTGTTTAGCTGTGATGATCTATGATTCCAAGTGCCCTTCTGTGATAAGTATTATTAGGAAGTGTGTGAAGCAATTGACCTTTGTGAAAAATCTTAGGGACAAAACTTCTTTGGTCATAGATTTTCCTCTGTTCTTCGAGCCATGTTCTTTAATACTCAAAAAGGTTTTGTCTGTTTCCTTTTCTTCAGTACTAGAATGTAGATATCTAAAATGAAATGTGTAGAATACAGTGCTGATGCCAAAATTGAGAAGGAAACTCATAATCAAAATTTGTGAGATGTGTGTGTGTGAGAGTGAGAGAAAGAGAGAGAGAGAAAGACTAAGGGACACTGTCTGGGAAACACCTAGCTTTAACATTTTGCCTATTTCCAGTGAGGGCAGGAGACTTTCAAATTCTAAAATTCCAAGTTTTATTAGGACAGAAAGAAATTCTGTCATGTGAGGTAACATGGGTCAGCCTGGAGGACATTATGTTAAGTGAAAGAAGGCAGGGATAGAGAGATGAAGACCAAGTGCCTTCACTCGTGTGGGGAACCTGACAAGGATGATCTCAGAAACAGAGTAGAAGGTTGACTGGCAGGAATAGCAGGGAGGGAAGAGAGAATTTGGCTAAGGGGAACAAAATTATAGGTAGATAAGGGAAAGAAATGCTAGTGTTATAAAGTACAGTTGGATAACTATAGTTAACACTGTCTTACAGTACATCTCAGAATAGCTGAAAAAGAGGAGTTTGAATGTTCCCAACACAAAATAATGACATTTTTTGAGATAATGAATATTCTAATTTCCTTGGTTTGGTCTTTTTATATTGTGTTCTTCTACTGAAAAGTTACATTGTGCCAAGAAATATATTCAAATGATTATATGTCAATGAAAACAACACAAAATTGCAACAATAAAAAAGTGAAAATAAAGTATAACAAATAAATTATACCTTTATATTTTAAATATTTTTAAAAACAGCATGTAAATACTTACATGAAATTCATTAAGTGATTTAAATACAAAAAATTTGACATTTTCCTTCCAGCTTAGTTCCAAACATTGAAAGAAATAGCATTGCAAGTGACATTACTGTTCAGATCACTGGAATGTTAGATTTCGATTTTGAGCAATATAGTTCATCGAGCTTTTTTAATGGCCTGGATAAAATATTCTTTGATTCCTATGGCCTGAATGTCCTCTGAAATTCATGTGTGGAAATTTAATCTTCACTGTAGTAGTATTAAGAAGTGGGGCCTTTTGAGAAGTGATTAAGCTCTGAGAGCTTTTCCCTCATGAATGCATTAGTGCCTTGGGGGGAAAAGAAACTAGGAAAACAGTAGCTTAGGCCCTTCAGGACTTTCCATCCCTTCCACCAGGTGAAGCTATCTAAGCAACCCAATCTCCCAGGAATAAACCGAACTTGCTATTGCCTTGATCCTAGAATTCTCAGTCTTCAGAACTGGAAAAAAAAAAAAAATTAAGTTGTTTGTAAGTTACTTAGTCCATAGCATTTTGTTATGGAAATACAAGTGGACCAAGACAAAGACCTTCCAATTCTTTTGTACTTATTCTTGGCCCATTGAGCAAATTCATGCTTTCAAATACCATTTGCCTTGATACTAAAAGTGTGTACTCATGACAGATGACGCAGGAAGGAAGTGCCCTTGTTTTGAACACACAAATTGGATTTCTGGCTTATCATTAGTGTCTTCTGACTTTGACTGTAGAAGTTAGTCTTCTAGAGACCAATCAACTCTGAATTTATGGTCACAATTGAAGTCCTGACAAAATGGGTATTAGATCTGTGGTTGAAGTTACTCTGTCCCTGGAGAGACTCTGTCTGAGCTATCAGTAAGACAGAAACTGGCAAGGCAGTTAGGCAGGCATTAGGGCAGCCATGATGGGATGCTGACAAGAAGGGGTCATTGAGAGCAACCATGGGAAACTAGCTTTTTGGAAATCTACATTCCTCTCCTCCTTATCACTTGCCCCTCCAGTTTGGAAACCTTCTCTGTTTACCTCATTAGACAAAAACCAAAACTGTAAACTTCCTAACAGGACATACAAGGAACAGTTAGTCAAAATCCAGGGCCTATTAATTCCAGGTCCTGTTAATTTCTTAACTCTGGAACTCATCTAAGCTGACAAGAAAACAAAAAACAAAAACAAAAGACAAGAAGACAATCTGGGCCCAACTATGAAATAAGCCCCAAATACACAGAAAATGGTACCATAGTAAAATATTGGCACCAGATAACAAAATTAAGAGACAAAAGATACCCATACCACAAATCTAAATAATATAAAGTCCTTGGATCTATTAACCAATACTTTCTTGTAAAAGGCCTTATGAAGCCTGAGGGTTTTGCCATATGCGGGCGGGGGAGCTACTCATTCAAGAGCTCCCTTTTCACATTGTGAAAGGATTTTCTTCCTTCTATCCTTCTCCTAATGAGGTAGGAGATAAGGACCCTAAAAACATAGGTAGGGTACAGGCCCAAATTGGAATTGGAAAATGGCTAAAGTTTGGGGTGGAGACACACAAGCTCACAGCGGCTCAGCTTTCACTGAACTATTTGCTCACAGGGAACAGCTTGCAGCAGTGACTCAGTGACTGATCTAAAGTGAATACAGTAATCTTTCCAGGTCCCACCATGCACCCCGAGGAATATAACAGTCTTTATAACCCAAAGCTTTTAGGAAAAGAGAGTCTTATGACCCTTGTACCCACTCCAAAATTAGGATAAAAATAACCAGACCTATCTAGTATGTGACCCCCACCACAAGGAAAATGTATGCACAAGCCCCTTATAGGAACAAGCCCGAACAAAACCCTCCTGACCAAGAAAAAAAACCTCTCACCTTGGTTCCTCTTTGACAGCCCAGTTTCTGGGACCTTCCTTTCTCTACTTGAGAGTTCTGCTCTTCCTTCTCCTCTTCAAAAACTCCACTTTGCTATCCTCTCTCTGTGTCTGCATCTCTAATTCTTCATGAGTTAAGGACAAGAACCAGCACCATTCTCCCATGTCACCAGCTAACTTCCCTCAGTGACATCTATCTTTCCATAAAATGGGGGTCTTTTAGGTCACGTGCCTTGATTAATCCATTAAGAGAGACAAATTCAAATGTATATTAAATAACTAGCCCTTTCTACACTTTAGTATATGAGTTTTTTAAAAAAAAAGCAAAAATTTTTTTCTTTAAAGCTTCTACTGTCTTTTTCAGAACAAATTTGTAATTTCTTTTCTAGTTTCACCATTCTCTTCATCTTTTTTTCTCCAGGAAGTTTTAAAATCTCTTCTAGTTTACTCACGCTTGCACATGAGCCACGCGTTCTCACGGCTGTTCTGCTGACCTCTGTGCAGAAACGGTGCTATGGAGACACGTCAAAGGCTGGGTGGTTCTCAGACTGAGCTGGCCAGTCCATCCTGGTGAAGTGCTTTTGCTCGCCACCATCAGTCTTATGCATCATTACAAATTTCTGCCTCATTCCTATGGTCTAAAATGTTCATTTCCAGGAGGGCATCTATACATTTGTAGTTATGCTGTCATGTTTAGGTCCCCAACAGAAGCCATTATGTTCAGCAATTATTTAGGAAGGGCTGGGGAGGGGAGAGAGCTAACCAAATTCATTGTTAGCACACATTAATTCATTGTGTGAAAAATGTATGTATTTATTCAACATGTATACTTTAGTACAATGTGTCGGTTTCCTATTGTTGCTATACCAAATTACCACAAATTTAGTAACTTAAAACAACAAAATGTTATTCTCTAACAATTTCGGAAGTTGAAGTCTGAGATATGCCTCACTGGGCTAAAGTCAAAGTGTCATCAGGGTTGTGCTTCTTTCAGGAGAGGCTGAGGAGGACCTGTTTTCTTGCCTTGTTCAGCTTCTAAAGGCTGCCCACATTCCTTGGCTCAGGGCCCCCTCCCAATGGCAGCTCCAGTCTTTTCCCCTGGTGTCGGCATCCATCGTGGGGCTTGGTCCTGCAAAGCAAAAGGTTGGGGAAAAATAAAAGGCACAGAGACAGAAGTGCAGGTGAACACAGACAAGCTGTGCTGCTCAGAAGTGCTGAGCATCTTTATTTATACATTTTACAAAGCATGGTGAGATTTTTTTATAGGCATGCAGGAATGTGGTTAAGGTCTCACAGCCAGAGATAAGCAACTTCAAAGTGTACATTTTCAGGGTCTTGTTGCTGTCATTCGTGACCCGGGTCTGCATCATGCCATCAAGCTAGCTTGTTTATCGGGAGGTGTGCTAGATTATTGAAACTTCAGTGAAGGCTGTTTGATTACTTTAGAGAGGATAGTGGGCAAGCCATAAACATTGTATCAAATGGGTATTACATAACCTAGCCAGGGTCAGGATGTTTCCTCTGCCCCATGAATATTTTCATGGAGCCCCTTGCATCCTAGGTATGTGTCAGCTGGTTCTCAGTGAAGTGATTAATGAGGCATTCTGATAACTGCCTTCTGCTATAGGCTGCATACCCTCACACACTGGCACCAGGCTGACACTGACTTTTCTGCCTCACTGTTTCATATTTAAGAACCCTGGTGATTACATTGGACCCAACTAGATAACCCATGCCAATCTCCCTATTTTTCCTATTAGTTAAGATTTGTTTAAAATAATCAACACATAAAAATAGCTCCTTTAAAATGTTTATTCCATCATTAAAAACATTTTTTGGGGGCCAGCAGGTGGTGTAGTAGTTAAGGCACTGAACTCCCACAAGGCCAACCACAGTTCAATCCCTAGACCTGCCAGCTTGAAATTTATGTGTGTGCATGCCCCCAAATCCTGAGAACAGAGTGGGAAGGGATTGTGTCATGGCCATCCCCCATGAAGGGTGAGTTCTCACTTCCTCTCTCTGTTTCTCAGGTGAATGCAAGTGCCCTATAGCAAAAATCTCCCTAAAAATTAATATTTTTAATTCACATTTTATTGTTTGTATTTGTGAGGTTACAATGTGACTTTACAGTAGAAGAATACAATGTGTGATGATTCATTCAAGGTAATTAGCGCTCCCACCACTTCAATCATTTGTCATTACTTACTGGGAACATTAAAATTCCACCTTATTAGTTACTTAGATACACAGCAAGTTGTTGTCTTCTATTTTATTCCACTGGGTTTTATAATACTAGAAATTGTCCCTTTTAGTTATGTACAATTTTTATTTCTGTTAATCCATACCCTTCTGTCTTTTTTTTTTTTTTTTTGAGAGGTTTTTGCTATAGGGCATATGTGCATGCCAGAAAAAAGAGAGAGAGAGACAGAGAGACAGAAACCAAGAAATCACCCCCTAGGGGGGATGGCCACACCACAATCCCTTCTCCTCCATTCTCCTCCTGGGATCTTGTGCACACACACACACACGCCCAGCATGAATTTAAGCCACCAGGCCCAGAACTTGAACCATGGTCAATTACATGGTAGCCCAGCAACATAGCCACTATGCCAAATGCTGGTCCACGTACCCTTCTATCTTAACTCCCATCCTTCTGAGTCACTAACAGTAATTCTTCATCCTTTTAACTCTAGAAAGTTATTTTTCCTCCCAAATTTTCCAGCACAAGGGAGACCACTGGTTTCTCTCTATTACATGGTATTTCAAAATCTACATGGCCTGACTTATTTTACTTAATGAAATCTCTTTTAGGCTCCCCATTTAACATCAAGTGACAGGATTTCTTAGAAATATGGACTACTTCATGATTGTATGCCATCTTTGCACGGGGGTCATGCTAATATTTTCTGTTTTGTTCCAATTTTAGTATATGTGCTGCTAAAGTGAACACTAGTATTTTTATTTTAAGATCAACTGACTAGCAATCTTAACTCCATCTGTTACCTTCATTAACCTTTGCCATGTAATGGATCAGATCCATAAATTCTGAAGATTGGAGACTGGACATCTCTAAGAGTCATTATTCTTTCTTTCTACCACACCTGCTTCATAGCAAGAAAAATCCAGAAAACAAGGTGGAGGTAAAGTTAAATGATCTTGATAATTGAGAGTTTGCTTTGATTGCAGAAGTATGTCTTCTAGAGTCTCCTCAACAGAGTTTACTATCAAATTTAAGTTCCTGACAAAATGAGTATCAGCTCTCCTTTTCTGAATAATTTGCCTGTTAGTTGCAAGCCTTTTAGAGCAGCATTTCCCAAATACTTTGAACACATATGTTTTATTATAATATTAATACAATTTTACACCATGTTGGTTATGACATATTCAGCCTCCATGGATTAAGAAATGCACCATAGGGGCTGCCAGATGATGTGATGGTTAAGGTGCTGACTCACACATGGCCGACTGCAGTTTGAGTCCCGGACCTAGTGACTTGCTTTCTCACTGTCCCTCTCTTTGGTAAAATTAGAATGATAATAACAATAAGTTAAATTAAATAATTATTAAAAAAAAGAAATGCACCATGACAAAAACTATGGTAATTTTACTAATTTTGTTAAAGAATTATTTTATTTAACTTTATTTATTTTATTTTATTTATTTTTTTTATTTTAATTTGACCAGGAAAGGACAGAGAGACAGAGTGAGAAAGCAAACCTCCAGGTCTGGATCTCAAACTGTGGTCAGCCATGTGGGAGTCCAGGGCCCTTAACCACCATGCCTGCTGCAGGCCTCGATTTTACTAATGTCTAAATAAGTGTGTTTGTTACACATCACGGCATTTACATGTTTCAGATGGTGGGATGTATTAGTTCATGACATGATACCACATACTCATTTTACACACATTGCTTTGTACACAAGAATATTCAGGTGCATAGAAACTTTGTAATAACTCTTCATTCCAGAAGTTCCTAAAAAACAAGATCATAAACAACTACCTAAAAGTCAAAAATCTCAAATCTATCTCTACAATAGTCACCAACAGTATTTTCTGTTCAAAAAGGCATTGCTTCCTCTTTTACATTAAAAGAGAGGAATTAACCAAAATCTACATGGCAAAATATGTTGAAAATTCTAAAAAATAAGCAAGTAAATTGGTTTTTCAACTTCATCTCTGGTAGCTGCCTAGTATAAAAGAAAAATATAATTTTAAATTAATGTAATTTACAGAATTAAATAAAATGCAGTCATTACGTACTTCCTAGTAATTTAGCCTGCAGTACTCAGAACCAGTTCTTGAAAATCCTGTACCAAATGCACATTTAAATTTTATTTCCAGTTAAGCCTTCAGAAAACAGAATGCCCACCTTTATGATAAACCCAACTTCCAAGTAAAGGATCCTTTGTTGGCATTGACAACAATATTAAATGCCCACCTGAAACCTGAAGTGTATTGTTTTTATTGAGTTCTCTATGAAGAAGAGATTGCTGTGGTTTGTGGAGACAAAATCAGAAAATAACTTTAAAAAATAACATAGTTTCAAAAAACATGTTTTAAAATTTTCCTTTATGAGTGACAGAAAGAGAATGAGAGGCAGAGAGAACAGCATCCACAGCAGGGTCTTGAACCCTCAGTTCACTCCCAGCGTCAGCCTTCCAGCTCTCACATGTATGTGCGGGTGTGTGTAGAGAGGGCGCTGGATGAGACCTGACACCCTCCCATGTAGGTCAGCCTCTCAAAATGTCGTGTGTTCCCTCTGCACCACCATTTGGTCCTTAAAAATTATGTCTGATGGGATCCATAAGCTCATTACCATACATAGACAAACAGCGTGCCCTATATATTGTCATAACCTTTCCTTTAATTTTTTTCTTCTGGTTTTTATGTTTGATAAAACTATTAATCAAAATATTTATTAAGAAAGAGAGGAAAGTTAGAAGTTTTAATAATCCTCATAGTAAAAAGAGTCCCTGTTCACTTAATGATATTTACTTGGAACAGAATACTGTGACGAGTGAATCTTGTGACAAAAATCATGGTTTAAATGAGATAATTGAAAATTGAGGCTCTTAAAAAGCAAAAATCATCGTGGGGACCAGCAGTTAGCATAATGGACTCCCATGTAGTCGACCATGGTTCGAGTCCCAGACGGAGTGGCTTAAACTCACGCCGGGCATGTGTGCATGCGTGCCCAAGATCCTGAGAGGAGAATGGAGGAGAAGGGATTGCGGCGTGGCCATCTCCCCTGGGGGTGGGGGTGATTTCTTGCTTTCTGTCTCTCTGTCTCTCTCTGTCTTTCTGGCGAACGCACGCGCCCTATAGCAAAAACCTTTCAAAAAAAAAAAAAAAAGCAAAGATCATCATTCAATTATATAGTTTGGCAGACAAATACGCCTCTTCACCTTACCCCTCTTATTTTAGTTAGATAATGCTTCAGATGCTTTGTCTGTCAATAAGATTGAACTTGAAATTCCTAGAGCTACAGAGAACAGCAGGTTAACTTAGATGAAACAGTTAAAGTTGTTTGTACTTAAATATGTCTTAGACATGTACTTCACAGGCTTTTTGGATCAGATGTCTGTATTATGATTTTATTTTCAAATCATTCTTTGTCTGGATATAAGATTGTTGTGGGCCTACCAATGCATGAGTGACATTATAATGTATAATTTCCTAACAGGAAACATTCCCTCCGATTAGATGGAGAAGGGGTGAGATGAGAGGAGGATGCTGGCCTATTTCCATTGCTGAGGGCGAAGGACAGAGAGCGTTCACAGGTTAAATGGTGCGTGAAGCCGGCTGCCTTGCCGGGAACAGGGATGTGCACCCTGTGAGGCCGGGCTCACAGCGCCCCTGGATGCCGTGCTCTGAAATGTGCCAAGTCTGCTGCCATTAGCAGCGTGTGGATCAGGAGTCCAACGTTTTGGTCTCATTTACATGGCTGAACATGTACTGAGAATTGATCATTTATCATGGACCTTTTATAAATAATCGTTGAATTTTTTCTCAAGAAAGTATTAATCTCTAGGACCAGTGGTGTCTAAGCAGCACATCTTATTTCTCATGGGGCATTAAATACATTTTTAAGGTAAATTCAGATCAGAAATCTACATTAGTAACTTGTAAATTGCATGTTGTTTAGGAACGCCACATGAAAATGTTTCATTACCAGGAATTTTATACCTAATAGGGTATGAGTGAGGACAGAATTTTGGCTTTTTCCTTCACAAACTATGTAGAAACATAGAACAAAATTCATCCAAGATTACATATCGAAATGTTAAGAAATCGTGTCTTGCACTGATTAGATGTGGTTATGCAGAGTTGAAGCCAAGAGACACAATGGCATGTAAATAGATTCATGCCTCGGCCTGTCCTGGGCTTGTAAATTGCTCGCTGTGTGACCTGCCGGCTAGTTAGCCTCACTCTCCTTCAATTGTCCCCTTTTTAAAATGGTGATAATAATAGTACATGCCTCAAAAGCTTGTCACGAGGATTGAATGACTTAATAAAGGTAAAGTACAAGAAACATTGCATAGCATCTAATAAGGATTTTTTAGAAAAAATAGTATTAACTCATTCATTACAAGTGCCTAGGACATACAAGATATTGTGCTCTATGGAGTCTCCAAGGCATGTAAGTTGTAGCCCCTATTCTCAGAGAACTTCTACTGTAGAATGACAGTGGGTCTTGCGTCCATCATCCAAGTATAGCATGGTAAGGATTCTAATAAGAAATCGTGTGAGAGGTTATGAAGATACTTGACTCTGTTTTGGGTTTAAAGGAAGGCTTTTTGAAACAGGCGATCTGAGTTGCTTCTTGAAGATAAGTTATCTAAGTGAAGACGCTGAGGAAGGACATTTCAGTTAGAAAACAGGATGAGGGAAGGCACGGGAGGCATGAGATAGCAATGATAGATGCAGGGAACTTCCAGCAATTCCAGATCAGAGAACTTCATCACAGGGGCCTGCGCCTCTGAATGCTCCCCACGGCCTCACCTTGGTTTGTTTCAGGTAAATCAAACGCTTCCACACTGGTCATGGCCACGCCAATTCAACACAGCGCTCACCACCCCTTTTAAGTTAAGCAAACCTGGGAATAAAGATTTGGGGACAGGTACTGTGTTGAAAGGTGATTCCAGAAACCAAAGTGCTAAAAAAGAAACAGGACAAAAGAAGAGTAAATGAAGAGTGTATTGATACATGGGTTTCTATTTTGGGCAACTGGGACCCTCTAAGAAACCTCCCAGAATGGCAGAATCGTTCCACAGAATCGTTCCACAGAGAGAATGGGGTATTAATTTAGCAGCTTCCACTGCCCCCAGCATCACTGGCTGAATGCTGCACCTTGGAGCAATCACTGCTCTGACCTTCAGTTGTACCTGCCCTTAGCCAGTGAGCTCTCACGGAGTTGTAATTAACTCTCTCTCAGACCAAAGAGATGCAGTGTGTAGACTAGAATGCTATCGGCATGCCAAAAATGGCTTCCACTGTAGCAGATGAATTCAGAGGTGGACTTCGATGGACTTAGTAGGAACCAACTGAGGGCACACATTAGGTGGGCTGTCTGTTTCCCAAAGCCACTTGATTCCGTGGTCGCTGATATGAAGAATGAGGCTGGAGACAACTGAGATTGAGATGAAGATAGAGAACTAGAGAGAGCAGAGATCTCTGAGCATTTCACACACCATGTGACACTTGTAATTTATCTTGTATTCTAGAGGAAGACCTTTCAACTGTTTTAATAGGCTGTAAAATGGTTCCATTTTCATCTTGTATCATTTTCTTACATTGCAAACATTACCCTTATCTGAAAAATTACATAAATTTAGTTATTTGCTTGAATGTAATCTAAAAATGGTTCTAAGTCTATGCATGCAGTTACAAATTTAACAACAAAAGCTGAATTCCAGATTATAACTCATTTAGAACTAATCTTAGTTTTTTTACATATTTTAAACAAGCTTAAGGACTAAGTAAACCATAGTGTTTTTATTTTTTTTTTAAGCATGGAGTAAAATTTGCATGTGACAGAATTTTATCAGTCTTGATAATGTCCCAATCTCGATGAAAACAGAGCGATGCACGGTGTGTATTCGTGAATGAGACAGGTAGGCTATGCGTTATGCATAATACGTGATGGATGCATGAATTCTGGCCTTTTAATTTTTATTGTGAACACATGCCAGTTTAGATTTGAGCATTACGAATGAGGCGGATCCTTATTATTCCTTCTAGGTGTATTCCTATTGGTCTTCAGTCAGTACAGGCTCTCCCGAGGAATGAATGAGAGATACAGAATGTATTAGCTATTTCTAGACAGTCCAGCATCAGTCATAGGATTTAATATTGATTTGCTGTCAGCATTGTTTTAGATTAAATGAAGAAATAATTGCTTTGAAAATGATTTCTAAACAAATGAAATGTGATTTGTCAAGAGTGTGACCAAGGTACTTTACAGTGGCATTTTGAACTTCAGTCGACAATCTCCTTGTAACAGTGCTGTTCATTTTTTGAATGTTTCCTAAAACTTCTGTTTACTGCTTTCTCAACCTAAATGAAAAACCTTTGACTAAGGAAGAGCTGACCTCTTTCCACATTTTTCACTGGCATTTTCTTTTAAAAAATATTTAATTTTATTTATTATCATTGCTTTTTTAAAAAAAAAGTTGCTATAAGGCTTGTGTGCTTACTAGAGAGAGCGAGAGAGAGAGAGAGAGAGAGCGAGAGAGAGAGAGAGAGAGAGCGAGAGAGAGAGAGAGAGAGAGCGAGAGAGAGAGAGAGAGAGAGAAAGAGATAGTGAAAGAGAAAGCAAACTGCCAGGCCCAGGACTCGAACCTATGTCAGCCATGTGGAGGTCTAGCACCTTAACCACCATGCCACCTTCTGGACCCTCTATTGGCATTTCAATATGCATGTCAATCACATTCAGTAACTTCTTAAAGTGGAGATCACTTAAACGTGGAATTGATTCATAAATCCATCAGAATAAGGTTGAACTCATTCACTAAATATATTTACTTAGAATGATTATGTATTCGTTTGTATTATATTTAATACCTAAAACTGTTGCTGTTGACTTCTTAGAAAAAATATGATTTCACTTCAGTGTGCATGTGCGTCTCATATACACGTATATGTTACCTTGGAAGATACTTCATATTTTGGCTATTTTTCATAGTATTTTTTAAATTCCGAGTAGATGTTAAGGTCGAGAGTCATCTACATACCAGATGTGGACCAGGGGTGGTGCACATTTTCTGAAATCCCAGACTGTGGAGGAGAAAGCTGTCAGGGGCACTGCTTGTGTCGTGATGAAGAATGGGGAGCTAACCATGTCCGGATCCAGGCAGCTGAGCAAGGTCCTCAGCGGAGCTTCCATGAAAAGGAAAAAGCTTCTTTGCCATAATTTTTCTTTTAAGCGTTTCAGGATAATTAACCCCAGAAGCAAAGATCAAGTATAGTTTTTATGTAAATCTCATAAAGAATCGGAGATCTTTGTTACACGCACAGTACATGAACCAAGCGCAGGTTGGACTGGTGGTGTGTTGCACGACATTGAAGATTAATCTCGCTAACATGCAGTTATTCCAAGGCATGCAATTTATGATCTTAATGTGCTGTCCTGATGACAAACAAAAGCATACAGACCTGCCTTAAATGATTCAAATAAACTGTAAAAACTGTGTACTGTTAAAACTTATTCCTCTAATGTAATGGAAACTTGGCATCTTTGACCAACATCTTCTCTTCCCATTTCCCTCTCCTAGCCTTTAATGAGCTAGGCAGTTCGCTAGAAATGAGCTGGTAGCCCTAAGAAGGTAGCACAAGAACACTGTCACAGCAATCACAACTTCTCAAGGATTACAACCAAATCATTTGCCGAGACTCTCCACTCAGTTCCTGGTACAGGAAGGCAAGCCAGATCCCATTTTCTTTCTTTAGTACCTGAGGAAGACACATAGTACCATTCCCTCTCAGCATTCCTCACAAATACAAAAGGACTCAACAAGACCTTTGGTCAACATCCTGATGCCCACTAGGGGGAATGAACTGGTCAGGCAGTTCATGCTAACAAGGATGCTCATAGCTTCTAGGTCTACACTGAGCTGGTGAGATCAGGTCACTGAACTCCTCGCCTGTGAGAGAGGTGGGCAGGCACAGGAGAAAGCCTGGGGACCGAAACAAAGAACATAGACACTGTAACAGACCTCCCACCGCTAAATATTCATTATTGACTCTCAGAATAAACGTAACACCTAACCCCATGCCCAGCGCAGTTGTCCTTCTCTGGTAGCTACCCTCCTGCATGCCTTTCAGGCATGGAGGTGGACTTCTTTTCTATTAAAAATCCTCACTTTCCTGTTAAAACTTCCCTTTTCCTACAAGTGTTTGTGATTTTTCATCTTGTATCTCAGGATGGGTCTCTAATTTTAGAGATTGGGACCTAAAAAACCAAGGATTTTAGGGACCAGCAGTTAGTGTAATGGCTATGTCATTGGACTCCCACGTAGTCCACCGCGGTTCGAGTCCTGGACCTGGTGGCTTAAACTCATGCCAGGCACATGTGCGTGCGTGCCCAAGATCCTGAGAAGAGAATGAAGGAGAAGGGATTGCGGTATGGCCATCCCTCCTGGAGGGTGATTTCTTGCTTTCTGTCTCTGTCTCTGTCTCTCTCTGTCTTTCTGGCAAGACCACGTACCCTATAGCAAAAACCTCTCAAAAAAATAAGAGAAAAGAACTAAGAATTTTACACAACACAGCCCACCTCTCCCATCCAGTGACATTACTTACCACCTTCTGCTCTCCATTCGAGAGCCACATTTTGATAGTCCACATGTGAGACCACACCGCGCAGTTAGTAGCAATGTGTATTTACGCAGTGGTAAAGTATTTTTCAAAGTTGCTAACGTTCTCAGCAACTTGGAAACATAATGACAAAATTGGTGAGGTGATTAATCTGTCAGCTTGATTAACTATTTCTAGAGGTCAAAACATTACATTTTACCCCATAAACAAACAAAATGTTATTTATCAATGAAAAAAACTAATTAATTAAGACCAGCAGATGACATACTGGTTACTTCTCTGGACTCCCAGATGGCTGAACGTGGTTCAAGTCCTGGACCTGGAGGCTTGAAATTCATGCTGGGTGTCTGTGCATGCGTGCCCAAGATCCTGAGAAGAGAATGAAGGAGAAGGGATTGCGGTATGGCCATCCCTCCTGGAGGGTGATTTCTTGCTTTCTGTCTCTGTCTCTGTCTCTCTCTGTCTCTCTGGTGAGCATACATACCCTATAGAAAGAATTTATCTCCAGAAAAAAAAAAAAGAAAAAGAAAAGCAAATTCATCAAGAAAGTACCCTATTGTTTATTTTTTCTTTGTTGGATGAACTGAACTTTCGTCTGAACAGAATTGTCCTGTACTCTCCCTCAGCGTTTGCATCCTTAGAGTTAAAGAGTGAGGCTACAGCACGACCAGTGATTATCTTCTGCCATTTTCTTTGATTCTTCCAGACTTTCTCTACCATTTTTATGAAAGACCTACTGCTTTTGATCTCACATTTTAAGGTAGGTGATGTGTACTTTCAGTGGGAGTTTGGAACCTCTGAAGGTTAACTAGCCCACTTATTTTTACTCAGATGCATGTTTTTTTTCTTTTAGGTTTTTATAATGTGTCCACCGCAGAGAGACAGAGGGATACAGAGAGAGGAAGGTGAGAAATCACCCCAAAGGGGGATGGCTACACCACAATCCTTTCTCCATTTCTCTCTCAGGGTTTTGCACATGGATGCACATGTGCCTGGTGTGATTTTCAAGCAGCTGGGTCTGGTACCCAAACCACTGTCCGCCATGTGGTAATCCAGCCCCCTAACCACCATACCACCTGCTAGCCCTACTCAGATCCCTTTTTAAAGAGCTTGTTTCAATTTGTTCATCTTTCGACAGTAAATCATTCGAACTTCTTAGAAAAGTCCATCTGTCCATTAAACGGTCAAAATGGGCCTCCCTCACCAACTCATTGGTTATATCAACTACAACTTGTAGTTATAAATTCATTTTTATCGACATATTTATTTGTCTAGGATTTCTGGCCTCAGGATTAGCCTTTTCTCTGAGCTGAGCACTGTTATGCTACCTTCTGGTCGTGGCCCCGTCAGGCTGGGAGAGCAGACGGAGCTTGGGGTGGCTGAGCTATGAAAACAAGGGCCCTCTTTAGCACGTTAGCCCACCAAAGTGAAGGCTAAATGGTAGACAGTCTCAGTCCCAGTGAGGTCTGTCTGTCTTGTAGTTATTTCATTTCAATGTTGGACTGGGAAAAGACGTTTCTTTCTCTTCTACCTGGAACCTGTAAAGCTCACCCGACCTTCACTGACGTAGGCCAGAGGCTGAGAAAATGAACAAGTTGGATACTAGGGGGAGGGTGGAGGAGTTTAGAGATTTCGTATATCCTGGACAGAGTAAGGTAGTCTGGGTTTTCTTTTATGCTAGTTCATTAGAGAGATAATCCAATAAGCAAATATTTATACAGGTGATGAAAGTGTATATTTTTTTTTGACTAAATAAATACATAATGGACTAATCCCATAGCTTGGTTGTTAAGGGATCTGGATCTCACCTGGTACACCACAGTTCAAGTCCCGGCCCCGCTGGCTTGAAAAATATACCAGGTACATCTTTGTGCATGCTCAAAGTCCTGACGGGAGGGAACCAGCAGTTAGCGTAATGGCTATGTCGCTGGACTCCCACGTAGTCGACCGCGGTTGCGTCCCAGACCAGGTGGCTTAAAACTCACGCCCAGCGCCTGTGCGTGCATGCCCAAGATCCGGAGAGGAGAATGGAGGAGAAGGGATTGCGGCATGGCCATCCCCTCTGGGGGGTGATTTCTTGCTTTCTGTCTCTATGTCTCTCTCTCTCTGGTGAGTGCACACACCCTATAGTGAAAAAAACCTCTCCAAAAAAAAAAAAGTCCTGACGGGACAGAGACAAGACATTGCGGGAAACGATCTTGGTACGACTGTGTCCTGTTGGAGACTGATCCTGGTTAGTGCACGTAATCCCTGGCTATAAAAGAAAAATAATGCGTAGAGATCAAGGAGAAGTGCCATGTACTGTGCATCTTCCAACGACATTGGAAGCACAGCACTGCCATCAGCCCGGGGGCAAAGGAGCAGCGCGCTCCCGCCGCAGGTCGCAAGGAGTCTGAACTCCCGCCCCTTTTCTCCTACCCCACTAATTGCTAAAATGTAAATGCCTTAAAACAATTTTTTGGAAGATAAACTTATACAAATTTTCTTATGTTATGAAAGTGTATTTTCCTAAAGGCATTAATTTTCATTTTCTTTCTTTTCTCTAAGTCCCACACCATTCAGTTCTATTTCATTTGTAACAATGAAATTACCGATTTGATTTTGCTGGGCTGGCATGTTTAAATGGGAGTTAAAGGACTTGGAATTAAAAGATATTCATAAACACTTCCTGAGGTATTTTAAAATTGCATCAACTTTCAGGGCTTTATAGATTTGTGAGAGGTATCATATTTAATAAGCTAGACTCTGTTTTTAATAGGACAACAAAATAGTCTGTCTCTCACTTTCTTATATTAAAATAATAAAATGCTTCCTTCAAGGAATCCATTGCCTGTCCTAGTCTTGCCTTTCCAAAGATTTTGTAAAAAATGCTGAAGGGGGACCAGCAGTTGGCATAATGGCTGTGTCGCTGAACTCCCATGTAGTCAATCTCGGTTCGAGTCCCTGACCTGGTGGCTTAAATTCACACCAGGCGTGTGTGCGTGTGTGCCCAGGATCCTGAGAGGAGAATGGAGGAGAAGGGATTGCGGCATGGCCATCCCCCTAGGGGGGTAATTTCTCGCTTTCTGTCTTTCTTTCTCTTTTTGGTGAGTGCATGCATCCTATAGCAAAAACCTCTCCAAAAAAAAAAAAAAAAAAAAAAACTGAA
>NW_006159673.1:111731-115093 GCF_000334495.1 Tupaia belangeri chinensis | reverse complement strand
GATTTCTTGCTTTCTGTCTCTCTATCTCTCTGTCTCTCTGGCAAGCGCACATGCCCTGTAGCAAAAATCTCTCCAAAAAAAAAAAAAAAAAAAAAAGCTGAAGGGAAAATGGCACTTGGGTAAATCTTGTATGTTATGCATACATGTAAAATTGTTTAGTTGTTTCTTACTACTCTCATAAGCTACAGAATCTGGCTGTAATAGCCAGTTTTTGATGGTCACAAATCGTGACATAGACAGTCTACTCAAATAACCCATGCAGTTCTAGAAATTTTACTTTATTGCCTAATTTTACTAACTTTAAGCCTTCACAAAGAGTTCTTTACGTCAGGAAATAACTGAAGCAATTTCAAAACACCTTCGTAGGAATAAATGTAAGCACAGGTTTGAGACCTTGCAGTATAAAAGTATTAAGGAAAAAGTTTGCCAATTTTTTTACCTTTTTATGACTAAATTTTCCATTAAGTTTCAAAGTACTATCTTTTTTTCTTTTTCATCATAGGGGATATGTGCTTGCTGGAGGAACATAGAGAAAGACAGAAAGAAGGAAAGTGAGAAATCACCCCCGGGGTGGGGCGGGGGGAAGGGAGGAGGTGGCTATGCCACAATCCCTTCTTCTTCATTCTTCTCTTGGGATTTGTGTATATATGCACACACACTCCCAGCATGATTCTCAAGTCACCAGGTCTAGGGCTCAAACTTTGGTCAACTGTGTAGGAGTCCAGTGCCTTAACCATATAGCACCTGCCCCCCAAGTAATATCCATTTTAGTCCATAAAAAATGGGCATTTACTGCCATGTCTAATATAATACCTATGTATTTGACATCCAATTAATTAATCTTTAGATTAAATTTTGTGACCTTCGTATCGTATCGTCTTCTAGAACAATACTGAGTTGTAACACACTATAAGCAGAATCAGCTACATAATTTATGGAGTCCAGTGCAAAATGTAGTTCTTCCTGTTCAAAAACTAAGATTTTCAGGATGACAACGTCAGAGCATTAAGCTAAATCCTGGTGATGTCTAAGCACGCGATTCTATGCAGTTGTATAAGTCCACGCTCAGGCAGTGAAATTTCAGCTACTTAATTGTAACTGTGCTTTTTCTCGTTAATAATCTCTAGCCCAAGTATCCTATAAATAGATGTAATGGAAAAAATAAAAAAGGTAAGCACTCAAAGTCTGTCCATAAATTATTATATTGATAAAAGCATAGATGTATTTTGAAGGCATCCCTGAAAATAAACCTCAGAGTAAGTAACTTTGCTTAGTTTCGGTAGTATAAAGAACCAAAACAAATATTAGAATTTCTCAATTTTAATTGCAGCCCTATTGTATAAAAAGATGCCTGCAAGCTGTTTTATGTGTTTAGGAAAATGTCTTTCTTATTGTCATTAGTCTAGAGAATCTTCCTAGGATACCTACAAAATGAAGATGCCAGTTTCTTATTTTGCACTCTGACTACATGGGCGTTATTTATTATATCTGGGACAGCCCATGGGGAATAGGATATGGGAGGCTGAGTTTTTCTTCTTAACTGCAGGTCTCAATGTAGTTTTCATACACCGGGAGATGTGCAGGTCACTTGAGTAATTTATTCCAAACTAGAGGTTATGAAAGTGTGATAACTTTTTATTACATTATTAGTGTATTTAGCCTAAGCAAAATAGAAAATACAAGAGTCAAAATAGACTAAATTACTTATAGTTTTGGTATTCAGAATTATCAAATTTTGATATTAGGATATGTTCCTCTATTTTTTTTTTCTCAAGCATTTAAAACTAGCATAGGACCAACAGGTGGCATGATGGTTGGGGAGCATGGTTCAAGTCCCAGGCCTGGTGGCTGGCTTTGTCACTTTGTCACTTTCTCTCTCTCTCTTTCTGGTGAGCATGCATGCCCTATGCAAATTAAAAACATAAAAATAATAATTAATGAAATGAAATGAATATTTTTAAAACTAAAATTGGAGCATATGCTATAGATAATTCTAAAAGCAATTTTTCCTTAGCAGTGTTTCAAGGACATATTTCTAGACCAATCCATATGGTTTTACGTCATGCGTAACATCTGCACTGCAGTCCATGAGAACTGTAGCTGCATTCATACAGCTCACCTTCCATTGTCAGAGACTGACACCCTGGGCATGCTTCACTCAGCTGTGGCCCAGACTTGCCTGGGCTCGCGGACCCTTCACAGGCCCTGCAGGAAGGTGCTAAGCTGGAGTGTGCTGACTTCATCAAAGTGTCCTTGTCGTCTAAGAGATCACTCCTATGCATAGAATGTAAGTATTGTTACGGAACTATAAAGGCACAATGGTTTTATTTTTAATGTGGATTTGCTTCTCTGTGATGCTCTGGATGGCGCTTAGCCGTGGTTACATCATTACATCATTATGTACCTCCGGACCTCCCAGCTATTGGTCCCCTGAGGATTCTGCAGACAGGGCTGATGTCAAAGAGCTAAAGGAACAGGTGGGAGTGCCTGCCCCCGCGCCTTCAGCTTTGGAGCTTCTACTCAAACCGCCGCGTGCTTGCTCTGTGTATCGGCATGTGTTTAGGCCTCTTTCCCAGTTGGTGATCACAGAGGTCTCTTCCTGATTCCAGATCAGCTGCCTCAGAAAATCTCTGCCCGCAGTTACTCTGAAGGTGACTGCCCGTGTGCCACCTGGCTTACATGTCAAGGCTTCTGCCCCGCGTCTCCCCCCTTCCCAGCAATCCGTCCTCTGGGCTGTTTGTATGTAGCAGATGACAGCCTGCTGCTACCTACCACGCTGAGGGATTCCTCTGACCTGTGTGAAGTAAACTTTGTCCGTGTCATGTAAGTTACACTCCGCAAGTACGTTCTCAAATGTGATGAAAATCCAACCAGATTTTTATGTGATGAGTAAAGGCTTCGTGTTGTTAAGGATATTTTCGTTAACTACCTTCTATGTATTTGATTTGTTTTTACTTTTTAACATTATTAAATGTTTTATCATTAAACATTTATGGCATTTTGCTAGAATGTATTGAAAAACAGTGCCCCCGTCTTCATCACCTCTATTATCCAAATAGTTTCATTATTAATTAATTCATTATCTCACTTAACAACACTCTGCTGGGAAGCTTTTCCATGGATACATTAATAAACCGTGCAATAATGCATTTGTTCGATAAGAATATCTTGAGTTTCTATTTATAAAGCACTGTTTTCTGTCCTTGGTTTATGTGATGGGACCTCAAAAAGTCCATGGAAAATGGAATTAATGTGCAAGTTTGTTTTAGTGCAATGAACAGGAATCCATGCATAATTTTTTCACAATATGAAAATATATGTCAAAATATTTCTGTGAACTTTTTGAAGCCCTCCTTAAATCA
>NW_006159673.1:80213-111716 GCF_000334495.1 Tupaia belangeri chinensis | reverse complement strand
AACAACAACAAAAACTCTTCTAAGTTTATCAGAGAGAAATGGGCATTAAACACAGAAATAATTTGACATAATGAGCATGGTTAAGAAATTCAATCTGCGAAATGGGGCCCTTCATCTCCTTTCTTAGGAGATGACATTTGAGCTGAGAGGAAGCCAGCCGAGCACTTATCTGAGAAAACGCCCCACGCAGAGGAAGTGCAAACACACAGGCCCAGTGAGCACGCAGGGTCAGGAGGTGACAGAGAGGCCCAGGGAAGAAATGATGTGACATTTTAACAAGTGAACAGACAAGCCTGAGAAACTAACTCAGGCTACAAATCAAGACAGGCGTGTAGATGACTAGATGAGGTCACGTATGAAACACAGATCTTCGGGGATGATAAGGCGAAGACATCGAGAAGCCAGGATGTTGGGAAATCGTCATCTTGTACACCGAAGTCTCCAGGAACAATGACAAGGACATTGGCGGACAGACGTGTCAGCATTAGATTTGGCTGTTAAACCGAAGCCTGGGTCTTTCACGTACACGTCATAGGCCGAGCATGGTCTTATTACTGCACTGTAGACTAAAGTTGAGTCTCTCTCTCTCTCTCTTTTATTTAAAGAATTCTTTATTTAATTATATTTATTATTATTATTTTTAAAAAATTTGCCATAGGGCATGCATGCACCAGAGAGAGAGAGAGAGAGAGAGAGAAAGCAAGCCTCCAGGTCCAGTATTCAAATTGTGGTCAGCTATGTCCAGTGCCCCAACCACCATGTCACCTGCTGGCTCCAAAACTGAGCATCATAGAAGGAGAGAAGAACAGATTAGACGGACCAGCAGTTGGCATAATGGCTATGTCGCTAGACTATCAAGTAGTCGACTGTGGTTGGAGTCCTAGACCCAGTGGCTTAAACTCATGCCGGGCGCGTGTGTGTGCGTGCCCAAGATCCCGAGAGAAGAATGGAGGAGAAGGGATTGAGGGTGTGACCATCCCCCCGGGGGGGTGATTTCTCACTTCTGTGTCTCTGTCTCTATCTTTCTGGTGAGCGCACACGCCCTATAGCAAAAACCTCTCCAAAAAAAAATAAAAAGATGTTAGATAAATAATAATTGCTATTAAGTAAGAAACTTTAGAAGTTCTAGACATTTATCATTAAGCCCAGTGGAAAAAAGTAAAGTACTGGTTTATGTCTTAATAGAGTTTTATCTCGGGGCCAGCAGGTGGTCTGATGGTTAAGGCACTGGACTCTCACATCCAGTGAGACCAGATGGCTGACTGTGTAGTTCGAATGCCAGACCCAGTGGCTTGAAAACATGCAGGGAACATGTGTATGTGTGCTCAGATTCCTGAGAGGAGGATGGAGGAGAAGGGATTGTGATGTGACCATCCTCCCAGGCAAGGTGATTTCTCACCTTCCCTCTCTCTGTCTCTCTCCAGTGAACACGCATACCCAATGGCTATATATATAGTTTTATCTCTACTTCAAAGCTAATACCTGAAACATGGTGATTGCTAGGTATCAGTAATTGATTCAATTTAAAAAATCACTAAATGGTTTTTATTTTATCAAGCATAAAAAGATCTGCTTCATATTTCTAGTTCTTTGGCAGCTCATAGGACGATATTTCTACACAATCCTTATAAACAGTATCAGCGCAGTGCAGTGCAGTGGGCGAAACACAGACAGCTTGGTTACATGCTAACCGCACTAACACCTGTATTTACCTCAGAGAGCTTGAAGTTAGGAAGCTGAGTTATAGTTACATAAATCATGTTTTTTTTTTTTAAAGCAGATTGCAGGTGGTTAATCATTTCTATACATTTCTTGCTGTTGCATATATGAGAGTCGCTGACTGGATGACTGAATATGCTCAGAAATATGGTAGATTGCAGTTTATGGCCTCCTGGGATTTGACAGAGTCGTAAGACCAGTTCAAGCTGACGAGTTGTGAGCAAAACGTTAATCCCAGGCTAGGCACTGAGTATCAGGGAAGAACGTGAAAATGTCCATCTTTCTTATAACATGTGCTAAGATGCCCCTAAGACTGCTGCCCGTCATGCCTTGTCTTCTAAATGTTTTCCTCTCTGAGGTAGACAAGACCTGTGCATATGATGAGATATCATTCCTGCGATTAGTTAATCTTTTATGGCAAAGATAGGGGTTTTGAAGATTTAATTAAAGTTCATAATCAGTTGATTTTGGATCGTCAGAATTATTCTGGGTGAAGCTGAGCTCATCAGGTGATTTCACAAAAGAGAGGCTCTCCTATTGGCCTTCATAAAGTGAACACAGTGTTTTCTGTGAGGGGGACACATGGTAAAACAAACAAACAATCCTGTGAATGGTTCACGGTACACGAGGACACCCCTCTGGTTAACGGTGAGCAACCAAAAAGACACGTCAGTACTACAGCCACTGGGAACTGAATCCTTCCAGAGACCTCATGAGGTTTGAAAGAGAATCGCCAGGAGTGCAGGCCCGCTAACACTTTCACATACCGTGAGACCATGAGCAGAAAACCCATCGAGGCAGTACCCAGGCCTTCATGCACAAAACACTATGAGGTAAATAAATGTGCCTTGTTGAAGCCAAGGACTTTGTGGTACCTTTTTTACAAATCAATAGAAAAACTAAGGGCAATAGTTAACCTGCTTCAGCAGACTAGTTCTCTGAATGGATATTAAGTATATGGTATTCTTGCAGAACCACAGCACACCTATAAGGAGAGAAAAAAATGAGTCATGTTAAAGTATTATTTATGAGTTTGTTTTTCATTCACAACCTAAACTAGTTATCCTAATTGATATGAATTTGGCACTAGAAGACAGACACAACAACATATTTTACATTGGTTTAAGGGATTTGCATGTGGTGAAGAAATTGTTATTAGACACTAGGAGGATATTTACCCTGTCATTCAGGGCAAAACACGTGATAAAAATGTCAAATGTGACAATTTGCAATAGAGATCATTTCTCTTCTGACCTAGTGACTTCACAGAAAATGTTTGGAAAAGAGAGTTTCAATAATGTGTGTTGGTCACTATTAGCTGTTCTTGGAAAGATAATACAAGAAAGAAATAGATTCTGTGAATGACCAGCCAGTTTGAATGCAGGAAGGAAAGAGTCTATAGATAACAGTAAAAAAAAGTCTTATTTGATCATTATTCAATATATATGTGTATTGAAACGTCAAATTGTACCTACCCTATATATGTGTAAATTAAATATATATAATACATATTAATATGTAATATTATAGTATATATTAATTATAGTATATATAATATATATTTGGTGTTTTCCACAAGGTGCATGCATTTCCCATAAAGAAAACATAGAGAGACAGAAAGATGAAAAATGAGAAACCATCCCCTCAAGGGGATGGCCATGCTGCAACCCCTTGTCCACACTACGGTCAGGATTTTAGACACATGCATACAGGCCTGGGAAAGTTTCCAAGCCTCTGGTTCCAGGACTTAATCAGTGGTTAGCCATGTGGGAGCCCAATGCCTTACCACCATGCCACCTGCTGGTCTCCAGGGTCAATTAACTTTTTGTAAATAATAAAATTGAATAGAAAAAGAGAGTCTTGAGAATCAAAAAATGTGAGGGATTATAAGATTGGAAAAAGCAATTGCTTCTCAACCTTGACTGGTACACAATTTTTACCTAGGTGTGTAAGCAGCATTTGTTAAGGAAAAAATAATGACTAAACTAGATGTTCAAAGAAGTGAAGGGAAGAATAGAGGAAATAAGGACTGACTTTTCAAGTGATGAAGAATCAGTTGAAGAGATAAATGTGGAGACCGCATCAGCAGCCAGATAATGGTGATGCAATTAGACCCACCTAGGAAACTCCCTGGGTCACATCCTCGGGACTCCCTTCACGTACCAGGCACACTTATGGCTTGGATCCGTGCCAGCTGGTGATGGGGTGGATTGTGGCGTAAAGACTCTGACGGGGTGAATTTCTCTCTCTTTATCTCTCTCTCTCTGTCAGAGATAACAAACTTAAAAAAGAGAGAGCATCAGAGGAATATCCACCAGAATTCAGATACTAATGTTTCAAATGCCATCATACCTCTAGCTGCAGGTAAGAACACAAAGGGCTATGAAAAAGATTAAAAGCAGATCAACCCAACTCTACATTGGACATAAGGTAGAAATGTGTGTGGTGATGGTGGAATGGGAATGACAAATGAAAAAATAAAATGGAAAGAGCAGGGAAGAGAATGCAGCTCGGCAGGATATAGGGGAAGAGGCTAGTTGAATAATTTTGAAAACTTTATGAGGAAAAAATTATTGTGAAGACTTTTGCTGCCAGGTGGTTCTTTCTGCTTTTTATTTCAGTTAGTGTAAAATCAATGACAGTGTATTGTGCTTGGAGTCACTGGCAGTAAGGAGGTCTATGAGCATTTCAGGTCTACTGAAAGAATGTATTTGTTTTGGAAAATATGTCAATAAAAAAGAGAAGGAGAACATGACTATTAAAAGTATTTCATGGTGTTCAGTCTCTAAAGGTGGCACTAAATGATTTTCATTGAACATGAACTGTGGGGAGGAGGAAGGGTGATAGAGGGACTTGAAAGAATCCTATGGTTAATTTAATGATTTCAATGAAAGTATAGGCACATTGTGATGGAAACTTTAGTGATTAAGTATTTGGGACAAGGGATACCTGGGAATAAAAACCAGAAAGGCACTTTCCGGTTAGGAAGAGAAATGAATGCTGACTTAGGACTTAGAAGAGAGAGAGAGATTCACACACTGAGTACGCTGTAAAGTTGGGTGGACTATGCTAAGCAAAGAGGAGGACAAGTAAGAGCACTTGCGCTTTTGCACTTAAGGGAGAAGTAACGGTGTGTAAGCTTTCATTTCTGTGAGAAGGAAGCTCTCACAGCTACGCAAATGGTGAGAGGCAATGCCATAAAACAGGAAAAGGCCCTGCAAAGAAAGTCCAGTGCAGCAAATGAAATGAAATAAAAATCTTTAAGAGTAAATTTTACCCAAATGAATGAGAAGAATACATTTAGTGCAAGTGAATGGCCTGAGAGTGATTATAATAGTAACACCTACAAGAGAAATATCACAATATCTCCCGTTTGTTGAGCTGAATAGCTTAGCAGGAAGAAGGATCTGGGGTCACACTGTGGAATTTGTTTCTTGGCACCACCGCATAGAATCTGAGTAGGACCTCGGCCAGCTTGCTTTGCATCTCTGAGCCTCAATTTCTTCACCTATAAAATGAACACATAATGTTACCTGGTTTATAGATTGTTAGGAGAATTAAAATGACAGTACAGGACCAGCAGCTAGTATAATGGCTATGTCGCTGGACACCCATGTAGTCAACTGCAATTCGAGTCCCAGAGCTGGTGGCTGAAACTCATGCCGGGGCGTGTGTGCGTGCGTGCCCAAGATCCCGAGAGGAGAATGGAGGAGAAGGGATTGTGGCATGGCCATCCCCCTGGAGGGGGGGGGGGATTTCTCGCTTTCTTGTCTCTCTGTCTCTCTGTCTTTCTGGCGAACACACGCACCCTATAGCAATTAAATAAACAAACAAATAAATAAATAAACAAAAAACAAAAACTACAGTACCTAGAATATAGCAAACTCTCAAAATGTGTTTGCCAAATACTTAGAAAACTCTCTATGTAGAAAAGTAATATTTTGAAATGTATTTTTTTCTTTCTTACTTGGCTATTTAGCATGAGGATTAGAGAAGTAGGGAATGTTTGTTATTTGATAGTTAAGGTTAAGCCGAGAGGGCAGCTAAAAGGAATAGGCAAAACTACCAGAAACAAAGATGCCTTTGTCAATAGGGTAAAAATTTGGCCTTGCCCGATGAGAGAGCTGGCCTTTTCTGTTGAACCCTGGGAAGTGACTTGTAAGCCCTGGAATATTCTATCCAATAAGTGTTTTTCTTTACCTTAGGACTTGGAGTCATGCCAAGTAGCCTATAAATATGATATATGGTGAGGACTTGCAGTCATGTATTTTCAGCTCAGCTTCCGGAGGTCATAGAAACTGAGGTTAGTAGTTGTCCAGGCCTGCAACGATAACTTCCAGTGAAGACTCTAGACAGAGGCTCTGGTGAACTTCCTGGTTTGCAATGCTCCATGCTCACTATCACTCACTCCCGCTAGAGAAGTTAATGTCTGTGACTCCACTGAACAACTGAAAATGCTGCGCTCAACATTCGCTTGAACTCTGTCCCATGTGTTTCTTCCCTTGGTTCATTTTAATCTGCATCCCTTCAGTGTAATAAAAAAAATAAATAAAATAAACCCCTGAATTACAGCTTTCAAGGTCTGTTAATCTCTCTAGCGGATTATTACATCTGAAGGTCAGCTTGAGGACCCCCAAACTTGCAATTCGTGTCAGAAGTGAGGGTTGTTTGAGAACTCTTCTCTTATGTCATACTTTTTCATTAAGAAGCTGGGGTTTTTAAAACTTATTTGGTTATGGGACCAGCAGTTGGCATGATGGCTATATCACTGGACTCCCACATAGTCAACTGCAGTATGAGTCCTGGACCCGGTGGCTTAAACTCATGCCGGGCGTGTGTGCGTGTGTGCCCAAGATTCCAAGAGGAGAATGGAGGAGAAGGGATTGTGGCGTGACCATTCCCCCTGGGGGGTGATTTCTCAGTTTCTGTCTCTCTGTCTCTCTCTGTCTTTCTGGCGAACACACACACCCTATAACAAAATCCTCTCAAAAAAAAAAAAACGTATTTGGTTACTTCAGTAATACAACTAAGCAAACAGAAAAGGTGAAGGGATTATGAGAAAGTGCCTAGAGCACGAAAGCTCTAAGATCTAAGTTTTAAATCAGACAGTAGACTTCAGATCTAGAGAGGAAAAGCTAAGTGTTGAAGAATCTGGAAAGGAGTTCTGTGGACCTGCCATAGTTAAGCTCTGTACCTTCTCACACCAAACCTGCCCCTCCCCACGTTCCTCATCTCAACGAGTTCACAGGAGGCTCTCTATTCTTGATTCTTCTTTCTTCCCTTCATTTTCTATAACAGATCCAACAGCAAGTTCTGCTAAGTTTCCAAAACCTATCCCAAACTGTTTACCAATTTTTTTAGTTCCATTACCTCCATGTTGAAAGAAAACCCTGTATTTCTTTCCTTGAAACTATGGGAAGCTTCCCAGCAGCTTCTGTTTTCTCCTTCCTTCCCAGATTTTAGCCAGGACAATGGTTCTTGAGGAAAATCCATAAACTGGGAAGAGCCCTGGAACTTTCAGACTCAAAGAGTTCTTAAGTTCACAGCGATGCTCACAATCACACTAACATATCGCTCACCTTTTCCGCTGTGTGGACGCTTGCACAGATGGTGTAAAAGCAGTGACAGGTAAGCAGAGGGTGCCTTGGCACAGAGGAAGGCCTGACACAAAACTGTACTGCAAGTCATTGCGTTTGTCACCACTACACGTAACAGTTATCAAGAGACCACTTTGACTTAAGAATATTTGTGTTAAAGTGGGGGGGGGGAATGCTAACTGTATTAAACCCCAACTCCAAAGGCATGTATTTTAAATATCCTGTGAGTGCAGATGGGAAGTATACATGAAGCGCTTTTGCTCCATACAAAGATCTGATATTTGTGATGAGCAAAACGCTTGTTCAATTGTTTGTGTTACAAAAAAAAAAAAATTAGCTTCTTCTTGTTCATAGAACACCATTCTTACTTAAAAGAATGACAGAAAAATTGAAGTAACTCAGAGATGAGTATTTCTCTATAGTGAATGAAGTAAAATTATCACTTCAAGAAGAACACTAGTAGTATTTTTGTCTAATAAGTTTTGAGAATTCAAGGGAAAAAATGAGAAGTTGGAAGACTTGAGTTCACTACCATAGTTCTTTGGTGGTTGTGATTGTTGTTGACAAATTTTGCTATAGGGCACATCTTCTTTCCAGAGACACAGAGAGAAAGAAAGTGAGAAATCACTTCCCTGGGGGATGGCTATGCCTCAATCCCTTCTCTTCCATTCTCCTGTCAGGATTTTGGGCATATGTGAACAGGTGCCTGACTTGTTTCAAACCGCTGGGTCAGGACCATGGCTGGCCTTGTGGAAGCCCAGCACCTTAATCCCTATGCCACCTGCGGGCCCAGAGGTCTCCTGGTTCTTATACTGAAACACTCGTTGGATGGGGGTCACTAACAAATGTGATTTAAAAAGAAAAAAAAATAAAGTTGAATGAAATAAATGTCCAGATGAGGGAAACCTAAATACATAATGCAACTAATATTTTTCTAATAAATAATGTATATGTGATAAAATCATGCATGGGTAAAATGCAAGAAACCCAAGAGACTTTGACAGAGTATGAATGTTCACCCATGGTTTCAAATTCCACGTTGCAACCAAGCTTCTAGAAACTTGTCAAGCTTTGATGTCGAAAGAGAGAGAAATATCCAGTTATCTAAAAGGGCTATTCAATATTTCTTGTTTTTCCAAGTGTGTGTGTGTGTGTGTGTGTATACAGTACAGTCATTTTTTTCACATTTTTCAGCTCAAAAGTGTGTTGTAATGGATTTAATGCAGAAGCAGGTATAAGAATTTGGCTCTCATCCATTAAATCACGTTAAAGAGATTTGTAATAATGTAAAAACAATGCCAATTTTTTTCATTCTTTGTTTTGTTTTGAAAAATATATATACTTTCCATAAAAGTTTCTGTCAGCATGCAATGAATTTTTAATTTCAAGTTAGTTAGTAACACACTTTTAAAACAATTTTTAGCTGCTAGTACTAAACATATGAGAGATCTTAGAAGAGTTCATGGAAAATATGTATAGTGCCAAAGCCGTGCATGGATTTCAAAATGTTCTGTACCAAAATAAACTTGATTTTTAACTTCATTTTTTCATGAACTTTTTGAAGTCCCCTCTTATCAATTAAGTATATAAATAAAAGTTCTTTGAGGTTCCCTCAATTTTTTTTTTTTAATTTTGTTATAATGTGTTTGTGCTTGCCAGAGACAGGCGGAGACAGGGAGAGAGGGAAAGTGAAAAAGCATCTCTCAAGGGTTGACCATGATGGAATCCCTTCTACTCCATTTTCCTCTCAGAATTTTGGACACTCACACACATGTGCCCGCCATGTTTTGCAAACCGCTGGGTCCAGGTTTCTAAGCCACGCAATCCACCATGTGGGATCTGGTTGCTTTAATCATCATGCTACCTGCTGGATCATGGCACCTCAAATTTTGAAGGCTTTAAAAGGGAACTGAAAGGGACCAGCAGTTAGCGTAATGGCTATGTCACTGGACTCCCACGTAGTCGACCATGGTTCGTGTCCTGGACTCAGTGGCTTAAAACTCACGCCGGGTGCTTGTGCGTGCGTGCCCAAGATCCCTAGAGGAGACCGGAGGAGAAAGGATTGTGGCATGGCCATCCCTGCTGGGGAGTCATTTCTCGCTTTCTCTCTCTCTGTCTCTCTCTGTCTGGAGAGCACACACACCCTATAGCTAAAATACTCTTAAAAAAAGAGGGGGGGGGAAACAAAAGAGCCAGTTGGTGGCATAGTGATGATACAAGACTTCTGTGGTGGGAAACCCACAGGAAGGGCTAGGGTTTGCATCTCAGGGCCTCCCTCTGCGTGCTACGTCCTCTCGCCTGTTCCCATGAACAAGGCTGAGGGAGGCTGTGAGTGGATTGTGATTTGAAGACCTGTTGTCTTTCTTTCTCTCTCAAATGAATAAATAAAATATTTCTTTTAAGCAAAGAAAAATTGTGTGGAGACTGAAATGTTTAAGAACCACTCTTTTAAGCAGTAACTAAGCTGATACATTGAAATGTCTGCCCCTTCAGTGGCTTCCTATTACACATGCAGGATCTGAACGCTTGCCCCTAATTACAAATCTCATGTGCTCTTACTGCTGCAAAACTTTCTGTAATTTTTTCCTTTTACTGATTATGCTTCGGTCGTTCTTGTCTTTTAGTTTCTTTTTTCTTTTTTTTAGTTTATTTTCATTTGTTTCTTCTGAGAGAGAGAGAGAGAGACATCTCCAACACGGTCAATGAGCTACGATCCATCCTCAGGCTCAGCTAGCCCAGATCGTGGACATACGTGCTCACCCTATACGCACAGGGAGCATTCAGGTCAGGAACCGGAGACCTTCCCATGTGTGTCCAGCATCACAGAGGGCTGTGCCACCACTGCATCGCCATCTGGCCTGGTGGTTTAGTTTATTTACTCTTGAGCTGTTCGATTTTCATAGTCTTCACATGGACTGTATTCACTGCCTGGAATGTTCTTCTCTGCTATCTTCATGTGGTCAATGCCTTCTTGTGATTCAAATCTCAGATTAATGTCTACATCATAGGAAATCTTCCCTGTCTCTTAATGTAATGTAGTCACTTGGCACTCCATAGGAATTTTTTTTTAATTACAGAAAAATGAAATTAAATTATGAGTTTATTTTGGTGCAAATTTTAAAAAATTCATGCACAGTTGTTTACATAATACACATTTTCAGTGAATTCTTTTCATTAATAATTGTCAGAGGTGCGTGTGCTTGCCAGACACATGGAGAGAGAGAGAGAGAGAGAGAGAGAGAGCATTTCCAAGTGGAGTATGGTCATACCACAATCATATTTTCTCCATTTGGCCATCCTTTCAGGATTTTGGCCACACACACTTATGCACCCAGCATATTTCTCAAGCCACGAGGGACAGGATTTGAACCAGAGTTGGCTGTGTGGGATCTAGCTCATGGCCTCCATGAAATTCTTACAGAGTCCTTCTATATTCACTTATCTTGATTTAAATCTGTGTGTAGCACTTAATAATCTGTGATATTTTCTTTATCCCCCCCCCCTGTTTTTTTGGAAAGAGATGTTTGATATAGAGTGTGCACACTCACCAGAGAGACAGAGAGACAGAAAGCAAGAAATCACCCCCCGGGGGGATGGCCACGCCACAATCCCTTCTCCTCCATTCTCCTCTTGGGATCTTGGGCACACACACACACATGCACCTGGTGTGAGGTTTAAGCCACCAGGACTTGAACAGCAGTCAACTATGTGGGAGTCCACGATGTAACCATAACAACATCTTCTCCCTATTTGCATTGTTTTTAATTTAGATATATTCTGTTTCTACTCTCTGGAAAATAAGCTGTATTAAAGGAAGAATCTTGTCTGTCTTACCTATTGCTCAGGCCTTATGATCTGGAGTAATCTTGGTTCATGGCAGGTGCTCAATGAACTTTGGATGAATGAATGACTGCTGACTTACAACACTGCCTACATCCAATGAGAGAAGAGGAAAATATTCAGACCAGCTCCCAGGAAAAATAAAAAGGGTTGCACTGAGATGGGTTTAAAACAGAGAATGAAGATAAAACAAGGTTGAAAATATCAAGATGGGAAGAGTAAGAAGACAAATTTCGAGACACAATTGTTTCATTATCAACTTGGAACTTACAGGCTGAGATGGCAGGGGCGGAACATCCAGCCAGGTTTAGGAGAATCTGAAAATAGTCGTGTGAGCACTTACTCCTTCCCTCTGTCTCTTTCTCTCTCTCCACTCTTTTTCACTCTCTTTCTTCATTTCTGTCTTTATGTCTTTCTCAGAAAATTGATTTCCCAGAAACTGTACTGGGGCCAGCAGGTGGCATGGTGGTTAAGGTGCTGAACTGCCACTTGGTCAACTATGGCTTGAATCCCAGACCTGGAGGCTTGCTTTCTCACTTTCTCTCTCTCTGTCAGTTTCTCTCTGGTCAAATTAAAAATAAGTAAATAAATGAATAAATAAATTAAATTAAACAATGATTAAAAATAGTAAAATTATTTTTTGAGAGGTTTTTGCTATAGGGAGCATGTGCTCACCAGAAAGACAGAGATACAGAAAGTGAGAAACCCCCCCTCGGGGGGGATGGCCACGCCGCAATCCCTTCTCCTCCATTCTCCTCTCAGGATCTTGGGCACACACGCACATGTGCCCAGCATGAGTTTAAGCCAATGGGTCTGGGACTCGAACTGCATTCGACTACATGGGAGTCCAGTGATATAACCATTATGCCAACTACTGGTCCCCAAAATAATAAAAGTTTGTCTTAAAAGAAAGAAAACGTACTGATCTCAGAAAACCATCATGTTTGGCATCAGACTAAGCTCAAAGTGGCACAGGATAAAAGGGTGGCAGTTACCGAGGAAAGCTGGTAACCACAGAATTCTGCAGCCCATTAGGCGGTACGGAGAAACCAGCTCTGAGGTTCTAGGCCCTCCAGTGATACTCAGGAATGCTGAGACAGTGAACAGAATGGAAGCGCCTGGAGTTGAGGAAAGGGAGCTGTTTCAGAGCCAGGGACAGTGAGAAGGTTTGTGGTTATCAGCAGTTGAGGGATTATCAGTGGAATGTGTCAAGATGACAACAACATAGCCAGTTCTAGCCAAAAGCAGCAGAGCAGGTGTCAGAGCAGTTGCTGAGGAGCACACGGTAGGTGAAAGCTGACTCGGTACTTTGCTGAACGTCCTGTAGTTTCAGGCCTTCTGGTTTTCCTCCCCTCCAGACCGCATATTGAGGAAAACTTTTCCGGTTTTATTTAGTGTTTTTGTTGTTGTTGTTGTTGCTGTTTCCTTTGAGATGACTGGACCAGTATAAAGTCACCGTATTGATGGGAATGGACATAGAAGACAGTTTTCCACAGTGTTTGGCTATGAAAGGAAGGCTATGTCACAGCAAGCTGTATATATATATATATATATATATATACACACACACACCCATAGATACATATATATACCCTAGAGAAATATATCTATAGAGATATATAGATAGATAGGTTTGGAGAGATTTTTGTTATAGGGCATATATGCTCACTGGAGAGAGAGACAGAGACAGAGAAACAGAAAGTGAAAAATCACTGCCCACACCCCACCCCCAGGGCAATGGCCATGCCGCAATCCCTTTTCCTCCAATCTTTTCTTGGGTTTTTGGGCACATGCACACGTACACCCCACATAAATTTGAAGCCACCGGGTTCAGGACTTGAACTGCAGTCAGCCATAAGGGAGTCTAAAGATATAAACATTACACTATCTGCTGGTATCTGTAACTCATATTTCAAAAAAGAAGAAGTATAGGTTATGACTAAGTTCAGTCAGGCCAACTCTAAACACTTAAAGCTTTTTACCTTTATGTATTTCTTGAGAGAGAGCGAGCTACCACACAGCAATCCTTTCGTCAAACTGCCCACCCAGCTGGGATTCTGGGCAAGTCCGAGGTTGTGCTTGGTGTGTTCAGGCGACCTGTGAGTGAAACCCATGTTCCCATACATAAGGCCTTCTTTTTGAAGCCTTGTCTTCAGGCCTGTCTTCAGGCAGCCCCGCCAGTTTCAGCAAGGATCTTGCCAGTCATTTTGGTGAGACTCCACATCCCCCTTCTCACACCCCACCCTCTCTGGCCTTAGTTATCTGAATCACTCTAGTCTGCCTTCGGGAAGAATCTTAAGTGAATTTAGCAAGGATTCCTCTCCCCTTGATGTTTCCTGTTAATAATTTCCTTCCCACTGACCACCTCAATCTGCTCATGACCTAGAAAACTCCAGTTGTCATCATTGTTTTTGTAGATGAGCCCAATCTCCGCCCTGTTGTGATAATCTTGACATTATTGTAATGGTCCCAACTAGTCTCCCTTACCATTTTAACACATGTCAGAATAATGTTTCATTAACATCATATAAAACGTTTTTGTAATATAAACTGTTCATTAAAATGGACAAGATAAATGACGAAGTGAGTTAGTAGGAAACTTCCGAGTTCCACTGCCCACATGGAGAGAGGATGGCGAAGGGAGTATTCTACCAAGGAGAGTTTTTCTATTATATAAAGGGGCGACCTATGAAAAGGACATTTCAGATTGGAGGAGAAAGGTCAAAAGCCTGGGAGGGATAACCCAGAAATAATATTAGACAAATGTCAGCATTCGGCTGAAATAAATGAAGTGAGGATGAAGCCAATGGATGAGGATACAGGAAAGGAAGAACCGTGACAGCTCATGCCTGGGTTGAAACGCTTTCTCTGAAAAATCTCTCAGTTAAATGCAAAAGAGCAGACTCAAATGCAGCAGCATTTCACTCATGGGGAATAAAGTAGAACCATAAATATTTTAAGGACAGAGAACCTTCGCAGTTTGATTCAGTGCCTGAATTTGAATTGATCATTTATCACACGGGATGATAGTATCTTTCCAATACATTCTGAGACCATTTTTATTTTAAAAATTGAATAAAGCACTTGAGAATTTTCCCCAATCAACTTGACCTTTGAAACTGAGAATTTCATAATATATTTTAAGTACATATCCTTTCTTACTCTTCTTGTTTTGCTTATAAAAATTCAGTCACATGATGCTAATCTAGTTCCCATGTTACATTGTTAAATCATTTTATATTATTGTGATTTATCGCATACTTAGAGCACCTAAATAATTTATTTTCATAAACTCCAAGTTTTTAAAATATGATGACAGAGCGCACCTGTGACTTCTCTTGTATCATGTGACTCCCAAGAGGCAGATGCTCCACGAAATAGATTGTTTATGAAGGAACAGTAATAAATTCACGTTAAAAAATCAAGAGCAGAGAAAACTTGGGTTCTTCATTTCCAGGTCTCGGTGAATGATTTTTCCTTCCTCCATCTGACCTCTGTCCCCAGAGCACACCTTGCCTAATCGCTCTCATCCTAAACACAGCAGTTCTTTGTGAGTACTCCGGTCCCTGCTCACACTTGTGTGGCTGCTGTTCTCTGCTTACAACACACCTTCCCCTGCCTTCCACTGAACATCAGAAGTGCACATGCAAGGAGTTTGCCTCAACAGAAACTGAGTATGTGATTTCCTTTTGATAAATGAGAGCAGCTGTCAATTACATCACAGAAAGTTACACCGTGTGGTCATTAAAGTTTCTTTTGGGGGGAGGATTGTGCTCCCTGGTATTAGAGAAGATAGCCCGATAGCCCTGTGTACAGGAAGAAGGATGTCAGTTGTTTTACACGGGTATATCAGTCATGCTCAAAATAGGTTTATTGGTTTTTGAGGAGCTCACACTGATGCTGTTTTGGTTTGTCAGACCTAATAAATACTGTAGACGGGATGTCTTACACAATAGAAATTTGGGGCTGACAGGTGGCATAGTGATTAAGGCATTGGACTCTCATGTGGCCAGCTGTATGTGTATGCCCAAGATCCTGAGAGGAAAATGGAAGAGAAGGGATGGCAGCATGGCCATACCCCCTGGAGGGTGATTTCTGACTTTCTGTCTATCTCTCTGGCATGCACACATGCCCTATAGCAAAAATCTCTCAAAAACAAAACAAATTTGTTCCTTATAGTTTAGAGACTAGGAAGTCCAAGGTCAAGGTGATAGCTGACCCCATGCCTATGGAGAGTCCTCTTTCTAACTGGCAATATAACAAGACATCTTGTTGTATTTTCATGTGATGAAGAAAGAGAGAGAGAGATCTGGTCTATCTCCTCATAAGGTCAACAATTCCTTCATTGCTTCCACCCCCATGACCTCATTCATAATCAGTTGCCTCCTAAAATCTTC
The DNA here is from genome assembly GCF_000334495.1 of Tupaia belangeri chinensis. NCBI lineage: Eukaryota > Metazoa > Chordata > Mammalia > Scandentia > Tupaiidae > Tupaia > Tupaia belangeri. Next base: position 96,163 of record NW_006159673.1, on the reverse strand, counting down.
ACCTCTAGTAACAGCACTATGGGGATTAATGCTTTAAGTGATGAATTTCTGGATTTCGGAGAGATACACACAGATATTGAGTACACAGCACCATCAAACCACGTCTTAACCTATAGCGGCCATCATGTCCTTCTTATTGTGGCTACAAGTGAGTAATTATGTAAAATAGATAATTATGCTAAGATCTGGGAGATGTTGTCTTCACTGAGCTTGGTGCTTGCAAATGGTCTTTTTCTTGAGAATGTGTACAATGTTCTCACCAGGCAAGTGTGCTATCAATGGAGTAGAGAATTCAGCCACCAGCCTTAGTTATGGGTTGAACTGTATCCCCTCAAAACTCAAATATGGGGGCTGGCAGGTGGCATGGTGGTTAAGGCACTGGACTCCCATATGGCCAACCGAGATTTGAGTCCCAGACCTGGCAGCTTGTTTCTCACTTTGTCTTTCTCTGTCTTCCTCTGGTCAAACGAAATAATAATAACAATAATGATAATAACAATAAACAAATAAAATGAAATAAATAGAAAAATTCAAATATGTAAATTGTAACTTTCAGTTCCTGAGAGTGTGACTGCATTGAGAAAGAGAGTCTTTACAGAGGGAATAAAGTTTAAATGAGGTAGTATGTGTGGGCCCTAAGCCGATGTGACTGGTTTGCTAATAAATAGAGGGGATTAGGATGCAGACACTCCAGAGAACAGAGTTCTTAAGGATGGAAAGAAAAGATGGCTACTTACAAGCTGGGGATAAAAGTCTCAGAATATACCCACCCTACCAACCCTTGGAATCTGGATTTCTATCTAGTTCATGAGACAATACATTTCTGCTGTTAAGCCAATCAGTCTGGGGTATTTCATTTCAGCAGCTCTAAAATCTAAGACCCCTGACCCCTGAATAACAAACCTAATACTTCGATGAGATTTTATTGAGACAGTAATTTGCCTGCCTTAGGAAAGTGCCAGTGCCACCTCCCTCATGCCGGAAGCACCTCACACCCTAGAAATAGTTCTTTGGCTTTAATGCCTGATAGTGAACACCCTGAATCTTTTCAGCCTCATTCCATGAGGTATCAGACACTTGAAAGATATTTAACTCAAAGGGTATAATTAGAGGTGTTTCCTTCCGTAAGTGTTACATGAAGAGGGATCACTTCCCCTGATGATTCCCTGACACAGGAAGTGAATCGGCTTTAGCACATGTGGACTTACAGGAGCCAGGTAGTTTGTCAGGCTCTCTCTGCAGAGCATCTTCACTCAGCATGTCCTTCCGCCCTCCTTCTCTCTCTCTCTCTCTCTCTCTCTCTTTTCTTTTTTTATTTTTTTGATAGTCAATTCACCTATATAGAAATTACCTAGGAGCCATTGACTCCCCTCCAGAAACCCGACTCTGGAAGAAACCCAAAATGACAGAGTGAAACTGGCCACTAGGCTACCACTCTCCCTCCAGTGATTAGCAGATGCAAGTCCACCTAAGGATGTCCAGTGTAGATTGGGGCTGCATCGCTTTTCTTTTTTTTTTTCTTTCTTTCTTTTTTTTAGAGAGATTGTTGCTATAGGGCACATGCGTCCACCACAGAGACAGAGACAGAAAGCAAGAAATCACCCCAGGGGGGCTAGCCACACCACAATCCCTTCTCCTCCATTCTCCTCCCAGGATCTTGGGTATGCACACACACGCACCCAGTGTGAGTTTTAAGCCTCTGGGTCCAGGACTCGAATGGACCCATGGTTGACAACTTGAGAGTCCAGCAACACAACCATTGTGCCATCTGCTGGTCCCAAGGAGCTACGCCATTTCATCCTCCCAAGCTATGTGGGAAGTCAGTCTAGTTACATAGCTCAGTCCTGATTGACCCGGTAACACAAGCTCTATGAGGCAAGAGGCTTTTTCTTTCCTCCAACCTTGTTCCCAAGGTCTGGCAAATAACACGTTGTTTATAAACACTTTTATACATAAATATAAAACAAAGTATTATAGTTTTGTTGTATACAAAAGTCTTGCAGATATAATTTTACATAAAATCAAAAATGAACTAGTTATAATATTAACATCTGCAGAAATGCTTAGACTATTTTGAGAAAGATCGAAGATATTTGATACTTTAAAGCAATAAGAAATCGACTTGTTTTTGTTGGACGAGAACTGCACCTGTGAGACTGAAGGAAGAAGAAATGGGGAGGGCTTTGAAGAGCTTGGAGGAATTTGGTCTTTAGTAGAGGGGCTCTGGTTTTTGGTGGGGACTCCACAACTTTACTGGAGACCTCTTCAGGCTTCTGCACTGCTAAGCCTCAAGTGTGCTTCTCTGGGTCTCACCGTCTGTCATTCATCTTGTCTATTTTTAAATTCACTCTCCCAAGATGCACACTATGTCTGTATCCTATTAAAATGGTGTCTAAGTAGACTGTGTGTGCCCAGGAATTTATCCATCTTCTCTAGATTTTCCAGCTTATTGGCACATATTTGCTCATAATAATAATCTTTCCTATCTCTGTGGTTTCATTTGTAATGTCTTTTTGTTTCTGATTTTATTTATGTGGGTTTTCTCTCTCTTTTCTTTTTTCCTTAGTCTAGGCTAGCAGTTGTCAATTTTGCCTATCCTTTCAAAAAAAAACACAATTTTTTGCTTCATCTATCTTATCTCTATTTCATTTATTTCGGCTCCGATTTTTATTACATCTTTCCTCCAACTTCTTTTGAGTTTAGCTTGGTCTTGCTTTTCCAGCTCCTTGCAATGCATCATTAGGTTGCTTATTTGCCATCTTTATATTTCTTGGGTGTGGGTATTTATTTCTATAACCTTCTCTCTTAGTCCTTCTCTCAGCTTTATTGCATGGGTCTTGATTTGTCATGTTTCCATTGTTTCTATTTATTTCAAAAGAATGTTTAATTTCTTTCTTAATTGATTCCATAGTCATGTAGCGCTGGTTTTCATGCATTTGCACAGCTCTTCTATTAACTTTCTATTCTAGTCCATCCTGCTTAGAAAAATAATTGGTATGATTTCTGTTCTTTTTGTTTATTGAGGCTTGTCTTAGGTTCTGTGATGTGACTGATCCTAGAGAATGTTCCATGTGATGATGAGAACGATGTTTACCGGCAGCTGTGGGGTGAAATGTCCTACAGGTATCTGTCTAGTCCATGTGCTCTAGAGTGCCAGTTGACTCCAGTATTTGCTTATTTTCTTTCTAGATCACCTACCCTATGCCAGGAGTAGGATGTTAGAGTCCCCAACAATTATGGTGTTAGACTGTTAGAGTCTACCTCTACCTTTAGGTCTCGCAGGGTTTGTGTTTATTTTCTATATTGAGGTATTCTGGTATTGAATGTTTGTGTATTTACGATTATTATACCCTTTTGTTGATCTCTATCATTATGTGTAATAATATTATTTCTCTTTTTACACATTTTTAGTTGAGGTTTATTTTTTAATTAATTAATTAATTATTTTTGCCATGGGCACATGGACTGACTGGAGAGAGACAGAGAGGGAAAGTAATGACATCTTCCAGGAGAATATTCATGCAATATCCCTTTTTTCCCAGTCTTCTCTTGGGATTTGGGGCATGCATGCACACATGCTCAGTGTAATATTCAAGCCTCTGGGTCAGGGACTCAAACTATAGCTGGCCATATGGGAGTCCAGGGCCTTAACCATGACACCACCTGCGGGCTTCTATTTTGTCTTTTAACAGAATAGGTATTCCCACTTGTTTTTGATTTCCATGTGTGTGTGGAATGGCTTTGTCTATCCCTTAACTCTTAGTACACTCATGTTTTATAGATGAGATGAGTTTCTTGTAGGCAACATAGAGTAGAGTTCTGTATATTATCCATTCAGTAGTCTGTATCTCCTCACTGGGGAATTTAATGTGTTTACATTCAGGATTATTCCCGATAGGTATGGCCTTGGACCTGTCGTTTTGTTGGTTGCTTCTTTGTTATTATTTTTTTTTTCTTTCCCCCATTATTGTTTAACTTCACTCTTTTGAAGTTTTCCATGGCGGTTAGGTTGGAATGTTTTCTCTTTCTTGTTTGTGTGATTCCACTACTGGTGAGTTTTATACCTTTGGTAGCATTTATTTTCCTTTTGTTTCTAGATGGACTCCTTTCCTTATTTTTTGAAAAGCCAACCTAGAATGGGTAAAATCTCTCATTTTTTTGTTTGTCTGTGAAAGAATTTATTTCTCCTTCCATTCTGAAGGGTAATTTTGCCAGATATGATATTCTGGGTTTGATTTTATTTTCCTTACAAAATTTTGAGCTTATCATCCCATTTCCTCCTAGCCTGTAAGTTTTCTGCTGGGAAGTCTGCTATTGGTATGATGGGGATTCCTTTTTATGTCATTTCATCCCTTTCTCTTGCCATTTTTAGGATTGTTTCTACTCTCAGCTTTTGACATTGGCTCTACTGTGCCCTAAAAGGCGTCTTTTCGGTGATAGCTACTCAGGACGCTGTATTTCCCGGCTCTCTGCGCTCATTTATTGGCCTGACTCTGCCCTTCGCTTTAGCAAGCTGGGACAGCAACTGCGCGACCAGGAGGTGGAGGTGCATGGCCAGCTGACCCCTAGGGCAGGACGCACTTTGACTGAGGCTCTCCTTTCGGAGTATGCTGTGCTGTCAGGGCTTGAGTCCTTAGCCAAGGTGGGGACTAGCGTGTGTTTCTTCTCTGGGTTAGAGGCTTCTGGGAAACTTCCTATGAGGGTTTGAGATGTGAGTTGAATTTTCATTTATCCTATAATTAGGAACGCAGATACCCCGTGTGGAAATGGGGAGTTCTGAGAGGTTTTTGCATGTACCTTTTCTGCATGTGGGCTGCTCCCCATGGCTCAGGAGCCCTCCTGGGTCAGTACTGTATCCGCTGCTCTACGTCTCCAACCTGATCCTCAAGTCAGCAGTTACTCCTCATTTCCTGCCATGTTCAGAGGGTCCCTCCCTGCTCTCACAGAGCATCTGGTTTATTTAGGGGGCTGTCTATGGAGAGGAGTTGTGCTGGGTATATCTAGTTGGCCATCTTTTCCTTTTCCAAAATTATGTTTTATTATTTTTTTAAAGTATTTAAGTTTTTTTAAATTTTATTCTTTTATTTTTTTTAATTTTAAATTTTTTATGGAGAGGTTTTTGCTATAGGGCACGCGTGCTCACCAGACAGAGAGAGAGAGACAGAGAGACAGAAAGCGAGAAATCACCCCCCAGGGGGGATGGTCACACCACAATCCCTTCTCCTCCATTCTCCTCTCGGGATCTTGGGCACACATGCACATGCGCCCGGCGTGAGTTCTAAGCCACCGGGTCCGGGACGCGAACCACGGTCGACTACGTGGGAGTCCGGCGACATAGCCATTATGCTAACTGCTGGTTCTTAAGTTTTTAAAATTGTTTTTATCAATATTTGTATTGGTTTTCTAGGGCTGCCATAAGAAAGCATCACAGACCGGATGGATTAAGCAACCCATTAGGACACTTTGTGAGGGGCTTTAGTGGGAACGTATGAGCAGGGTGCCGAGAGACAGCATGATAGCTTGTTCCCGATCAATACGCCAATTTCTGACCAATTTCTTCAACTAAAGAAATTGCTTTTTTATAAGTTTTTTCTGTTTTTACTAAAGAATATATGTGCTCACCAGAGTGTGCCCAAGAATCAGAGAGAGAGGGAGATGAGAAAGCACTCCACGGTGGAGCAGGGTCACATTCCAGTCCCCATTCTTCCATTTCTCCCTGCCTTGGGGGTTCAGGGCATGCGCACACATGCCAGCTGCATGTTACTCAAGCCACTGGGTCTGGTAGTTAGACCATGTGTTTGGCCATGTGGGGTCTGACTATATCAACTACCAAGCCATGGAACTGGCCCGAAGTTTCCTATTTGATCCCTCACATATTCCTCTTATATTAACCAGATATTAAATGTCTAAACAGTCTATTATTCTAAAGTGTATCTCTTTTTCATAGTTCTCACTCCAGTCTTATAAGTTAAATTAATTACTTTATTCTTTAGTTTCTTTTTTCAAATAGTAGGTCTGCCGAACATAGTTTTGCAGTTTCTTTGCTGAAGACATTTAGACAGAGTAGCATCCATTTCTGTAGACGTACCCCATCCATGGTTAATTTATGTATTTTCACATAAGGAGATAATGCAAATTAGGACTGACATCAGTTAGGGAAAAAGAAACTGTGTAACATAGGAAAATTACGGGGGACTGGAAGGTGGCACAGAGGCAAAGAGCAATGTGCTTTTGTGAAACAATGTCATAGAGAATGTCCGTGATTCAGATCTGGAGACCTCCTCCCACAGGCTGGGTACACTAGCCCATGATCCAAGGCTGGCTGTGGGCTGGGCTGCCTCACAGCATCACATTTCTGTAGAAGGTGCTACCTTTTTCTTTCTCTATGTCCTCCTCTCTCTCCCATGGAAGAAATAAACTTCCAAGAATATCACTTATATACAATAGTGCTTATTAAAATACAGAAAGGAGTGTGACCCAGTAGTTTACATGGGCTGATGTTGCTACTAGGCAGGCTGAGGCAACATGGGGGGCTCAGGTTCAATTCCTGGCCCTTTCTAGAAGTCAAGTGCAGTGTTGTGCACCCAGAGTCCCGACTGCTTGGGAGGCTGAGACAGGAGAATTGTGAGCACATGGCTAGAGTGGGTGACATAGTGAGATCCTACCCTCCCCCCCAAAGCAAATGAACAAAGATTCAGGTTGTTTTTAAAAATTTGCTATAAGGATATTTTTTTCTTGAATATAGTCAGGGAGAAGTTTCACAAGGCTGAATGTGAGTAAAATTTCAATAGATATTTTCAAGGGATAAAAAGAAATATTAGGGAAAAAATCATAGATAGATAAAACCAAAATGGTGTTAGGAAAATGGTGAGTAGCTTAGGTCTTCTGTACCAAATAGGCTGTGGGTGAGTCAGAGGAGATGGGAGTATTCCTTCAGTTGAGAAGGCTGAGGGTTATTGAACTTAATTACACAATTATGACATATAAAGAAATACAATGGGAGAGACCCTTTATAAAATGTAGGTACATTTGGAGAGATTTTGATTTTGATACATTTTAGCAACTTAACTGAGTTGTCAGAAAAGTCCTATTTTATCTGTTTTTCTGTGAGAAAATTCATCAAGACTTTTCCAACAACCTAATAGGACTTCAGAAGTTACATTTTTCACAGAACTTATAACAGCCGCTCCCAGTGAGCGACATAATTAATATTTATTGCAAGACCGAAATGTTTCCCACAGAACTTCTAAATTTCAGGTTCCCATGTATTAATTTGCCATTTACTTTGGTCTCTCTATTTTACTAAATATTCTCTGTGTGAAATATATGTTCCTCTTGCCACATATGGAGAGCTAACCTGCTTCTTCGGATGACTCTAAAGGAAACTCTAAACTGTGAGTGGAAGTAACACATCGATTTTGTATAGAATTCTCTGATAAATAGGCAGGCGAGCTGTTAGGAGCAACAGTGGACCTCTCACAACTAGTTTTCTTTTTTTTTTTTTTTTAGAAGTTTTTGCCTTAGGATCCTTACATTCACTTTAGACAGAGACAGAGACAGTGAGAAATCACCCTCCAGCAGGGATGACCATGCCACAATCCCTTCTCCTCCATACTCCTCCTGGGTTCTGGGGCACGCACACACATGCACCCAGTGTGCGCTTCAAGCCACCAGGTCTGGGACACCATGATCAGCCACTGTGGGAGTCCAACAACATATCCACTACGCCATCTGCTGGCCCCTCACAGTTGTTTCCTACAGAGAAGCTGAAAGATGGTCTCTGTGGGAAATACAAGGAAGGTGGTGGAGACGTTTCTCAAAGCTCTCCCAAATAAGATTCCTTTAGACCATTTTGACCATAAAAAATACAGAAAGCTTGGAAACAGGACCTAATTCTACTTGTTTCTTCTTTGAGGTCCCCCTTTATACTAAGTATGACTTCAAAACTGTTCTCTCAGCCTGCAGAGGTCACTGTTCCTTGAGGTGATTGCCAGAGATAAAAAACTATCACCAAACTTCTCAGCATGTATGCTATTCTTCACTATGACTTCAGAAGTTAAAGAGTACTAACAAATTCTAAACAAGTTTATGCCCTTTACTGTGCAGTTTCTTTTTTAAGAATAATCTTACTCACCATGGACTAAAGAATGTCTACTTCATGGTGAACGTTCATCCCCCTAAAGGAGAAATAACAAAAGCCATTTCATTCCGCTTGTGTAACTGGTCCCATGTTAGCCGAGGGCTAGTTTGGGTGTCCGGAAAGCAGGAAGGCACTTTAAAGAGCCAAAGAGTGGGCCAGGGGTGAGATCCGGTGGGGAGACGCCAGGATTGAGTCAGAGATCAGGAAGTCACCTCTACTGCTTGAAGCCTCACCTAGCAGGTGACCGCTAAGTGCCATTCCTCTGTCAGCTTTCCAAGAAACCCTGGCTCCAGACTACACCCCATGGGTTTCATCTCTCCCACATTCACTCAGAGACAAACTTGAATGGGCAGGATCGGCAGGAACCACGGTAGAACTTTCGACTTGTCCTGGAGGCCTGCAGGCTCTGAACAGTTTGAGCAAAGATACGGAAAGACTTGTGGAAGCAATGGCCACCCTTCGCACAGTTGCAAGGTCCGTGAAAGGCGTGCATGATGAGCCCACGATTCTGCCTCTTCTTTGTGATGCTCATTTCCTGAGCCAGTTGCTGAAGTTGTTTCATGTTTGATTACTCTGGAGTTACATGCCTATTTTATGTGTGGGCCGATTTATCTTTAGGAAACTGCTGTTTCCCCAAGGTCTTAGCAAATAAGTGCGGTTTTGTTTGCAAGTGTCTATGGCTGAGAGCAAAATGTTAACATCAGCCAGAGATCACCCTATCAGTGTTTATTCCTGAAGGTCTGACTCTCCATGCAAGCTACACTAATGGCCATAACAATATGCTATTTTCTTACATAACAAGCAAATGTTACTTTGTATGACATTATACAAGCGTACTTCATTTCGACCCTCTTCTCTACGCTCCCCCACAGCACTGCATATTTCCAAGTCCGAGTTCTGGTTGACCGCAGATATTAATGGAAAATAATTACACACATCTCTGCCAGACAGACCATTATTTTCCATTCTTTTGGATCATTTAAACAAAACAGAATGGATCTTTTTTGATCATCTAGTTATTGGATATAATAACTTAAAAGCTAGTATGAGGACTTCTTGGGTCACTTTAAGAATAGCTCATCAACTATATTTTTAATATTGACTATTTTCCAAGAGTAACATAAAGACCAGAAAAAAGATATTCTGCTATAAGCACATTATTTATAAAAAGCTTTTGCAAAAATTTCCTGGACTTGAAGGCAGGGACTTGGCTTTATTAAGTGCTTCATCTGCATCACCTCTGACGGTCTGATTCTTAATAGGAATTCAATAGATACTTGTTGAGTGAATGAATTAAATCGAGTTTAATCAAATGCTTTAGGCTACCCCTTACCACAATCCAGACTTAAATATGAAACACAGCAGTAAGGTTAAAGAGGTATTTGTTTACTGTTTTTACTTTGAGTTTCTGAGAAAATTGAGACCAAGTTATGGATCCAGCCATACATGTTTCTGAAATCGCTCTGCTTGCTGAGTTACGTGTCCAAAGGCTTTGAAAGCCAGACTCAGCTGGGAGGCTTAGGGCCCTTATAGATCTCACCAGTGAGAAGATACTAAATTCCTGTTGGGTGTTTGTTTCTGAGAGAAATAACAAAAGTATGAGCTTCTCTCTGCTGTCGAGGAGGCAGTAGTTCAGCTGATAATGACCCGTGTATGAGGTACCTGCGAACATTAACAGTACAGTGGGAAATCAAAGCTATGTTAATGAATTAAAATCCCTATATAGGGCCAGCAGGTGGTGTGGTGGTTAAGATGCTGGACACCCACATGACTAACTGTGGCTTGAGGACTGGACCTGGCAGTTTGCTCTCTCTCTCTTTCTCTACCTCTCTGTCTCTGGTATGCGCACATGCCCTGCAGTAAATTTTAAAATGGTGATAATAAAACAAAAATAAGCAAATAACTCTAAAACAAAAATAAATAAAAAAATTTAAAAAACTAAAACACAAACACAATATGGCCTGGCCCATGGCCTGGTGGTTAAGGGATCCGGGTCCTTTGTGGTTGATCATGTGGCTCAGATCCAAACTCCAGCAGCTTGAAAACACACTGGGCATGGATGTTTGCATGCATTTCCCAAATCCTGAGAGGATGGGGAAAGGAAGGGGTCGTGACAAGACCACATCCAGGCAGGAGCCTCTTTCCCCCTCTCTTCTCTCTCTGTCTCTGTCTGGTGAGCACAGCATCCTAAGGCAGGAAACAAACAAGAGAAAACAAAGCACATGCCACAGACACTTCTTTCATCCAAAGAGAGTAGCAAGGACTTCTCATAGCGGGCAAACGGGCTGCGTAGGCAAGACTGCAGGCTTTTCGTTTTGTTTGCGCAATGTCATAAACAATGAATTGACATCAACATGGTATTTCAGATCAGAATGTGTTTCTATCGCTTCTTTTAGAAAATCGTCTGAGACAACACAGCAGCATTGGACTAGCCTTTTCTTTCTTTTTTTCTTTTTTTGGAGAGGTTTTTGCTATAGGGCGCGTGTGCTCGCCAGACAGACAGAGAGAGACAGAGAGACAGAAAGCAAGAAATCACCCCCCAGGGAGGATGGCCATGCCACAATCCCTTCTCCTCCATTCTCCTCTTGGGATCATGGGCACGCACGCACACACGCCCGGCGTGAGTTTAAGCCACCGGGTCCGGGACACGAACCACGGTCGAATACATGGGAGTCCAGCGACATAGCCTTTACGCTAATTGCTGGTTTGGACCAGCCTTTTCTCCAGAGGCGACAATAGCTGAGTGGTACTGATGGCTTTACACGCTGTGAAAGTGGGTTATTCCATTTCCGTTACTTGCCCGGAGAGCAGGAGTCGTTATTATGGTGCTAAGTTCATAAAGGGAGAGCGAGCATGGCCACCATGTTTCTATAAGCACAGAAGGAGCCAGAACGAGAGCCCTCATCACTCAGTGCTTTGTGGCTTTGTCATTACTGCCATTTTATCATTTCGTTAACTTACGAAAGACTTTCCCTTCCGGTGAAAAACAATATTTCTTGACATTGGACTTTTCGTTGTGTTGGTGTTAAAATCCCAAGTATTCTATAATAAGAGCTGGAAGAACAGTCCAATCTGATGGCATTAGCTCCTTCAAAGCCAGGCGGACCTCGCTGGCATTGGATTGCAGCACCCCTGTGTCCCGCCAGTCATTTCCATCTCTCTGTTGTGTGAGTGTGTGTGTGTGTGTGAAACTACGCTAAAGGAGAGACATTGCAAAAGTCAAAACTGGAGACCGGCAGATTGCATAATGGCTATGTTGCTGGACTCTCACGTAGTCAGCCATGGTTCAAATCCCGGACCTGATGCTTAAACTCACGCCAGGCACGTGTGTATGTGTGCCCAAGATGCTGAGAGGAGAATGGAGGAGAAGGGATTGCAACATGGCCATGCCCCCTGGGGGGTGATTTCTCGCATTCTGTCTCTCCGTCTCTCTCTGTTTTTCTGGAGAACACACGCACCCTATCGCACAAACCTCTCTCTCTCAAAAAAAAAAAAAAAAAGTCAAATCTGTAAAATGGAAGTTGTGGGAAGGGAAGGCAAGGAGGGCTGGACTTGGGCTTCTCTTCTGCTAACTCCTCCTCTCCTATACTCATCACCTAGATGTCCTTTTGGAGAATCTCCTTGCCTTGTTTCTGGAATATATTAAAAATGCAGAAAGAGAGTCCTGAAATTCTGTATGGAAGAGAGGTATTCTGGAATTCAGGCATTGGCTGCTGTGTGTCTCAGGGGAAACTCCAGGGTAAGTAGTCCCTCGTGACACAGGTTAGTGAGCCACGCAGTCGGTGACGCTCTACTGATGGGGAGGAATCTTCCAGGTGCAGCTAACCGGTGTGAGCATGTCCTCTTCTCCCCCTCTTACTGTTACGGTATCCTCAAAAGTAGCAAGTGCTTCCAAGAGTTCTAGTGCCTTCAATTATTCAGCAAACGTACTCCATCAAAGTTACAAACACCGTTCTCAGTGCTCAGTCATAGAATTTTGACTTTCTTTACTTTGAGGAGCTCACAACCCGGGGAATACACAAACCACTAAAGGAATTTTTAAAAAATCGGTACTCTCAGTAGTGAAATAGATGTTAAAGGAACATAGACACACATTACTGTTCTGAAGTAGACAAAGAAAGTTTGCTGGAATGAACAGATTTACTACAGTGTAGTGTATCAATAAAGTGTCAGATGCTGCTATGCATGCATTTGATAATGAAGATGGCTCAAGCTTATAGCGATATCTGTAATCTTACTTGTAAGAAAAAAATGGTGTACCAGTACTGATGGTCTAATGGATGTGAAATGTGATGGAGGGGGAAGATGATTTCTAAATGTTTCAGTGTACTTAAGTGAAATTATCTATAGAGAATTTTGAGGACAGGTGTTGACAGCAGCAAAGGTTATACTTTTATTTATTTTTTAGAGATTTTTGCCTTAGGGCACATACACTCACTGGAGAGAGAGAGAGAGAGGGACAGAGAGACAGAGAGAGTGAGAAGGAAAGTGAGAAATCACCACCTGGGGGATGGCCATGCTGTAATCGCTTCTCCTCCATTCTCCTTCCGGGATCTTGGGCAAGAATGCATCTATACCCAGCGTGCATTTTAAGCCACTGAATCCAGGACTTGAACTGTGGTTGACTATGTGGGAATCCATCAATATAACCATTATACCATCTGCTGATCTCAGCCCAGCATGATTTTTAAGCCACCAGGTCAGGCACTCAAACCGTGGTCAGCCATGTGGGAGTCCAGCAACATCACTGCTATGCCATCTGTTGGCCCTGGACTTTCAGTTTTAACCGAGATGGTTGTAGATGATCAAGTACAGATGTCTATCAGAATGCTGGAAATTTGTCTTCAGAACTCATAAAGAAGGTCACAGTTGAGGATGTCTATTCTGCTGTAATCAGTACAGCGGTTGTATCTGTACAATCATTTGTAGTCAGGTAGGTTCACAGAAGAAGAATGGAAGGGACCTTGGAATTCATAAGAACCAAAGGAAATAACTGGAGGATGTGTCATAAAAACAAGAAAGATAAGGACAAGCAGATGGCATAATTTTCATATTCTTGGACTCCCACGAAGTTGACCACTGTTCGAGTCCCAGACCTGGCAGCTTGAAACTCACACCAGGCATGTGTGCATGCATCCTCAAAATCCTGACAGGAGAATGGAGAAGAGAGGATTGAGATATGGCCATCCCCTCCTAGGAAGTGATTTCTTACTTTCTGTTTCTCTATCTCTCTCTGTATCTCTGGCAAGCACACGTGCTCTGTACCAAAAATCTTTAAAGGAAAAAGAAATGAATAAACGAAGAAACACAAACAAGAAAGATAAAAGAAAGAATAAAGCTGGATAAAGGTACAACATAACATTCTGAACAACACACGATGAATTTAAAGTTAGGCCTTCAAGAAGACAGCTTCAGGGACCCGCAGTTAGCATAACAGCTATGTCACTGAACTCCCATGTAGCTGACTGTGGTTCGAGTCCCGGACCTGGTAGCTTAAACTCACGCTGGGCATGTGTGCGTGTGTGTGTGCCCAAGATCCTGAGAGGAGAATGGAGGAGAAGGGATTGTGGCATGACCATCCCCCCTGGGGGGTGATTTCTCGCTTTCTGTCTCTCTGTCTCTCTCTGTCTGTCTGGCAAGCACACACGCCCTATAGCATGAACCTCTCCCCCCCCCAATAAAAGAATATTAAATGATAATATTAAATGATAATCCCACTTAGGAATTTTTCTTGGTTCCATAAGGTATTTACCTAAATAATTCTAATGTCTTGTCCTACTTCTTACTCTTTCCAATGGAGGCAAAGCAAATTGTCTGAATTCGTCAAGTGAATGTCTTCCATGTCTGCTCTTTGTTCTCTTTCTTCCTTCTCTTCCATATGGACAGACGGAGACTATAGAGAGTCAGCAGACCCACTAGGCTACCACTACAGTGAGACTATGGAGAGTCTGCAGACCCACTAGGCTACCACTACAGTGAGACTATTGAGAGTCTGCACACCCACTAGGCTACCACTACAGTGGACACCACCACCTGCACTAGCTTCATCAGTCTGTCAGCCTTCAACGGCAGTTTCATTTCTCAACTTGGTTTGGATTTCTGTAACATATGGAATAGAGTTGAGTGTAGGTACATAATAGATTTTATTTTAAAAAAATTTTAGAGGGTTTAAGAATCAGGGTGCACATGCTCACTGGAGTGAGAGAGACAGAGACAGTGAGAGGGAAGGTGAGAAATCACCCCCTGGAAAGATGGCCATGCCACAACGTCTTCTCTACTTTCCTCCCAGGTTCTTTTTTTTTTTTTTTTTGGAGAGATTTTCACTGTAGGGCGCGTGCGCTCGCCAGACAGACAGAGACATAGAGACAGAAAGCGAGAAATCACCCCCCAGGGGGGATGGTCACGCCGCAATCCCTTCTCCTCCATTCTCCTCTCGGGATCTTGGGCACGCACGCACACGCGCCCGGCGTGAGTTTTAAGCCACCGGGTCCGGGACACGAACCGCGGTCGACTACGTGGGAGTCCAGCGACATAGCCATTACGCTAACTGCTGGTTCCCCCTCCCAGGTTCTTGAGTGTGCATGCACACGTGCCCGGCGTGAGTTTAAGCTACCAGGTCCGGGACTCGAACCACAGTCGGCTACTCAAACCCTGGTTGGCTATGTCGGAGTCCAATGGTGTAACCGCTATGCCGTCTGCTGGCCCAATACAGGGTAGATTTCTTAATGATACAGCCCTTGTCTCTTTTCTCTTTCCTTTTCCTCAGCACCTACTAACTGTTCTTGTTTTATTTTTAAATTGCACAGATCTTTCTCCTTATTAAAAGAAATAAAGTTTAGTATTCTGATAGAGATTTTATATCTTTACCTGACAGGATGAATAGTTGTCTCTGGAAGTGCTTTAGTTTTTGGTGCAAAGTGGCTGCATCAACCATTTTGCCCACTCGTCTGTGCGTTTATTTAGCAGCTCCTTGTTGGATCCCTGTACTGAACGGCATGGGTCACTGTTTCACCTCTGACTTCTGAGGAATCCTCTAGTGCGTAAGTCCAGGAGGAAAGTCTTACGTTGGCCTTTGTATTCCCTCGGAGCTGAAGCACGTCCATGTGGCCCGAGGGTGGCTGATTCCATGTGTACCCTAAGATTCTGGATCTGAAGAAATGAATTCAAAATGAAACGAGCCAGGAGTTGCTCCTGGAAGCTGGTGGAGTGGCAGCCATGTTTATTCCTTGGTGGGTGGGGCAGCAGGGCCGGTACTTGAGCCTCAGGTTCCAGCGTGTGTGGCACTGGCAATGGGCAGTGGTGACATTTCACAGCTGATCGTTTGGGACATGATCTTGGCTCTGGTTCAGGCTGATAGCGCTCCTTTGTCCATTCCCTAAGTATCCAGGTTTCCCAGAAATGTCACAGCCTCCTTAGTACTCACTCAAAACGTTTCTTTCTTGCTGTCCTCAGCCAGAGCTCCTCTTTGTCGCCGGTGCTCTAGCACTCCGGTTAGCGTTTGGCCGTCCATCAGCCCTCTGCATTGGGGGCTCCTCATCTGCAAGTTCAACCGGTGCCTGAGGGAGAAGGTCCCACTGTGGCTGATAGCTTGCTGGGGTCCGGCCTCGGCAGTGGAGGATGGCTCGTACACAGGAAGGCGACACGGGTGATCAGAAACAGAAATTAGACTGAGACCTCTTTGCTCCTTAGCATGTTCTCAGTCGGCCACAGCCAGAGCCAGCTCCAGGCTGCTGCACCGTGGTTATTAAAACATGCGTATTTATTGAGGGAGGTTTAGGAAGTAAGGAGGGTGAGGGGCAGTAAAAGATTT
>NW_006159673.1:56838-79805 GCF_000334495.1 Tupaia belangeri chinensis | reverse complement strand
GCAGTTTTTCATAGTCAACAGCACATAGATGAGAAACTCTTTGTAGTTGAAAACTACCTGTTGCTTTAGATAAGAGCTCCCAGCTAAGGTGGTTAATCTTTCTCTGGAGCCCTCAGGTTTGTTCATCGTCAGTCAGGCTTTTCCTTTCTTAAAAGAAACCGTGGGTTTTTATTTTATTTGTTGAGTCTGTCAATTAGTGAGTTCTTTTGTTTTATCTCTGAGTCTCTGTTATGTGGTGAAAGTGCTGACTTTCCTAGCGTGAGTAAATTTTGGCTGTAGCTTTAACAAGGGGGATCTACATAAAACTAGCCTTAAACTAACTTAGTCTACATATACTTCTAATGCTAATTTGGTTTATACTAACTTAATCTATATGTTAATTTTGGCTTAAAAACAGACAGATGGGGGAGTCTTAAACTTCCTGGTCCTTGTGTCAGTCTTAGGGAATCACATTCCCACAAGATCACTAATTGGCTTTATTGCAATAGTTGGGGGTGATGTTTTCCCCTTCCAGGGTACCGTAATAACAGTAAAACTCATGGCAGAGAAATTGAATACCGGCCAGTTCAAGGACACAAGGGAGGGCTCGTAAACTGGGCCCTGCCTCAGTTTCTTCCCAGTCCAGGCCCTGCCTTAGAATGGGAGGCAGCATCCTTACCAGCTTGTGTTGCCTGCATGGCCCTGTCAGCGGCTGACGTGGGCTGCGTATTTAGCCTGCAAGCGTTGCAACGAACTGGACATGGACGTTTTCCTTGTCTTTATTCCCCAAATAATGCCGTACTTGCATAGTAATTACAGTACATGAGGTATCGTAAGTACTCTAAGACAGTTTAAAGTCTATGAGACGCTGTGCGCAGGTTACATACAAACACTATACCGTTTTATATAAGAGACTCGAACGTCTACACATGTTGGTATCTGCAGAGGCCCTGGAACAAGATCGGCGTGGATGCAGAGGGAGGATTATGTGACAGCAAATGAGCCAAACGCTGTGAAGGTCATGAAGAAAGAGTAAGAAGGACCACAGAGATCCCCTCAAGGAACATTCATAGTGTAATTAATGCACGTATTCTCTGTCAGTATGCAGGAACTGGAGTTTGTTGAGGATATGTTTATGAGACCTTGAGAGAGAAAATATTCCTGTTGTTCTAGATCAAGCGATTGTAACAGTAGTTCGAGGATGCAGTCTTTCTGAAGGGCCTGAGAGGAGTGGCTAGGTACCACTGAACAAACCACAGCCTCGTAGATTCTGCGGCAGTGGCCCCTGTAATCCAAGCTGCTCCTTAAAATCGTAGAACTTAAACTTCTCATGTTCAGTCTGCTGTAGACTGATAATTAGCAGGGTTGAAACCTAGCACTGTTTTTTGTTATTGCTTTTCAAGTTTTTTTAAATCAATGTAAATTCTGTTCAATATATCACAATTACAGCAATATTCCAACCATGCCTGGAGGTGGCTCAGTGCTTGGCAGGACAGACGTCTGTGTGGAACAGAGTGGCTGCAGGAGCGAACTGCTTTTATGCCTCCTTGCCGCTTTTCAGATATCCGCAGTTCTGGTCACTAGAAGTAGCATGTGATTCACTGAAATGACCATGAAAGGGGGTTCACTTAACACTCCTCTTCATCTCACAGTTGATGTATAAAGTGGGTCAAGATTCTTGGAATAGTCCCAGCTTTTGTATCAGCTCAAGGACGGAAGATGAGGATGACTTCAATTACATCAGCTGGAGAGAATGAATCTTGTCTCTTAATCTTCAACATTTCTGCAATGCCTGTGGGCTCACACAGTGAAAGTACTCTGGTTCTAATCCACAAACTGATTGTCTAGCAGTATTACTAGACGAATACTTATTCTCAGTATTTCAAACATTGCATACACCTTCCAGAGGAAATAGTGAATTCAGCAATGGTAATAGTGGTTTCATTTGCAAGAAGAAACTTCTAGGACAAGAAAATGCTTCTCAGGTGGTACCTACACACCTGGCGCCTCTTGGATCCCTTGGAGAACACTCAGTACTTGCACACTTCTAGATGGTTACTTTCAGGATACGTTCGCACACTGTCACGAACAAGGTAGGGATACTTCCATGACTACGTCTTTAAACTAATAAAGTTGTCATTGCTGAAGTGGGAACTTATTGCTGTGTCAAATTCTCTGTTAGGAGCATATATATACATATGCGTGTGCATGCAAGCACGCACACACATATATTCCTTTTAAGATGGTCAGCTGGTTCAGACACTTCTCCAGACACCTCAACCTGGCTTGGTCAAACTCAAATTCTATCCCTTTGTCATTCCTCCTAATTTTTCTATGTTTCTAACCTATATATTGCCTTTATCATTGGAAATTTAAATGCCAACTGTGGGCAAGAATGAAAGCTACTCTTTTGAAATCTCACAAAATAAAAGTAACCTCGTCACTCGCTGTCTAGCATCTGAACATGTGCTTCTTAAGTTCTAGGACAGAATCACTCCACAGAGAGGCAGCACAGTTTTAATCTCTTGTTATAAACATAGTATATCGACATCATGCCCCACCTTGATGGAAACTGTCAACTGAAGAAGTCACTTGAAGTCTATAGGAGAGGTATATCGGAAAAATGATAAAATGCAAACAAATTATTTTCAACATCCGTTCTACTTCTATCATCTGTAATGCCATAGCCACTCAAAGAAGTGCACCAGCCCTGGTAATACCCATTTTCCAGCCCCACCTGTCTTTCCATCTGTGGAGTATCTTCACTTGACAAAGTCAGTCACTGCAAGTCACAATCTGATCCAAACCAAATGTCACCTCTTCCTCTAGAGACCCCACTTGCAGTTCCTAAAATGATTCTTGATAGAACCACTTGCCTTATAAAAGGAACATGAACCAGATTTCTTCTCTCAAATCCTCTCAAATCAGTTTCTAAATCTCCTCCAAATCTATTCCATTTATTTCTTTCCATTGTCACTTTCTCTGCCTCAAAGCGGGGAATCTCTACCCACCCCCTCCCCAATCCCTTTAAGGTTTGTCTTGGTGCTCTCCTGGACGATCTGCTTTTCCCTATCTTAGGTCTTCTCACCTGTTTTCACAATGCCAAGAAGGCGAAATCTCTCGCTGAGTGTTTCTGTGGTCTCACTAACTTCCCTTCGACACACTACCTGCGTGTTGTCGGTACTTCCCGTGCACATAGCATTGATTAACGTAATGTCACACTACTCGCCCCCAATCAGTCAATGTTGATTTTCCTTCTGTTTGTTCTATGCCTAGTACTTTTGAAGTCTTCTTGCTTTCATGCATATTTGTTTATCATATTCTTTTATTAAGAATAATCATGGGGCCAGCAAGTGGCATAGTGCTTAAGGCACTGAACTTTCACATGGTCAACCACAGTTGAAGTCCTGGACCTGGCAGCTTGAAAATCACACCAAGCACATGTGTGTGCATGCCCAGAATCTCCAGAGAAGAACGAAAAAGGGATTGCAGCATGGCCATTTCCCCAGGGAGCTGGGGGAAGGGAGATTTCTCATTTTCCCTCTCACTGTCTCTCACTGTCTCTCTCTGCCTCTCACTATCTCTCTCTGTCTCTTTCCAGTAAGTGTACACGAGGGTGTGTACATGCCCTATGACAAAAACCTTAAAAAAAATCTAATCTTACACACATGCAGAATTTTACATGCATGCAGAATATTACGTTCATTTTCTGAATTATTTGTATCCGTCTTTGCAGGGAGTTGGCCAACTTAATGGACTGAAACTGCTGTCATTGTTCATCTTCCTGTTGATTTTTCTCTGAGTTGGTTTACTTGCACCACTGACCTCTGTTCTTCTGGTTATTATTTTCTTCTTACTATTTCCCTTTTTTATTATTTTTATTTTTTTATTTTATTTTATTTATTTACTTTTTTTGAGAGGTTTTTGTTATAGTGCGTGTGTACTTGCCAGACAGACAGAGAGAGACAGAGAGACAGAAAGTGAGAAATCACCCCCAGGGGGATGGCCACGCCGCAATCCCTTCTCCCCACTTCTCCTCTCGGGATCTTGGGCACGCACACAAACACACCTGGCGTGAGTTTAAGCCACCAGGCCCGGGACTCGAACCACGGTCGACTACATGGGAGTCCAGCGACATAGCCATTACACTAACTGCTGGTCCCTTACTGTTTCCCTTTTGATCCCAATTTGCTCTCTTGATACTTCATCAACTTTTAAAATTTGATTTTTTTTTTACAATTTGTCTTGTTTTAGTTAAATATATATACGCTTATTTATTTCCTTTTTAGTCTTGCTTTATCAATTACCCCCTATGCTTTTGAAATGTGTTGTCTTCATTTTGATTTGGTTCTATGTATTTTTAAATAATTTTTATATTTTTATTTATAAAGCAGTATATATTTAATAAATAGCTCATGGATATATGCATTTAAAATATTTAGATTTTACATTTATATATTTTATATATAACTTACACGTACACATTTCTATTTAATTATTTCCATTTTTTACTTCATTGCCAACATCAAACAATCGCTAAGTAGTCAATTTTGTCAAATTTGTTAAGATTTCTTTTTGGCTATTACATGCACAACTTTGCAACCCAAAGATACTCAGAAGAAATATTTACTTATTTTAGAAAATAAAATATATGTATACACATACACGCATATGTTTAAAGATTAACAGTGGCATTCAAGTTTTCTGCATTATTAGTTTATCACATTTCAAATGCGTGTGAGAGTATTTCCCAGTGTATTTGCTAGCATCTGTTTTTCCTATAATTGTCAGTTGTTTTATGTATTTTGAGATGGTTTTGTTTTATCACAGCTATTTGATATTTTTCATTTCTTTTTTTTTTCTTGCGAGGTTTTTGCTATAGGATGCATGTGATCGCCAGAAAGACAGAGAGAGACAGAAAGTGAGAAATCAGCCCCTGGAGGGATGGCCACAGCGCAAGCCGTTCTCCTACATCTTTTCTCGGGATCTTGGGCACGCACGCACATGCACCCAGCATGAGTTTAAGCCACTGGGTCTGAGACTCGAACAATGGTTAACTGCATGAGAGTCCAACGATATTGCCATTATGCCAACTGCTGGTCCTGATTTTTTCATTTCTTTTACCTACTTGATGTCATCCCACTTTTCTTTGTTTTTACATTTAATACACTTCTACCTAAATCTTCCTTTATTTATCTTAGTTTCAATTTTTAATTTATATATTTATTATTATTATTATTTATACACACAATTTTTACATTTTTAAAAATTCATTTCTTCCAAAAGAAGCCACTTCTAGGGCTTCTTTTCTTTTTCTTTTTAATTTGCCAGAGCATGGGCACTCACTAAAGAGAGACAGAGAGAGAGAGAAAATGAGAAAGCACTCCTTAGTGGCAATGGTCACACTATGATTCCTTCTCCATTTCTCACTCCTTTCAGGATCTGGGGCATAAACACAGATGCATCATGTGTTTTTCAAGCTGCCGGGTCTGGGACTCAGGTGGGAACCAGCAACCTTAACCACTATGCCCAAAATGCCACCAGTTGGCCTAGGAATATTTTTCAAAATATAGTCTGAAAGTCTCTCTCTCCCTTCTCTCTCTCTCTTTTTTTAAATTTGTTATGTAGCACATGTACTCACTGGGCAGAAAAGAGAGGAAGAGGGGAGCAAGAGAGAAAGTGAGAAAGCATCCCCAGAGGGGATAGCCACACCATAATCCCATCTCCTCCATTCTCCTCTGGGGATTTTGAGCATGCATGCACACATACTCAGCGTGGTTTCCAAACCGCTGGGTCTGGGACTTGAGCTGTACAGCTAGCTGTATGGAATCCAGTGCCTTAACCACCTGGCTGGCCCCTGTAACTCTCTTCTTGATTTGTAAGTTTAATTGGATTATACTGAAATTATTATATTAGGACTATCTTGTAATTTACTTTGTATTTTTATTTAACACTTTTCTTTCTTTCTTCCTTCCTTTCTTTCTCTCGCTCTCTCTCTCTTTCTTTCTTTCTTTCTTTCTCTCTCTCTCTCTCTCTCTCTCTCTCTCTCTCTCTCTCTCTCTCTCTCTCTCTTTCTTTCTTTCTTTCTTTCTTCCTTCCTTCCTTCCTTTCCTTCTTTCTTTCTTTTTCCCCCTTTCTTGGTTTCTATTAGATGGATCAACATTTTATGCTATTTTAAAAGACACGTATTTTATATCTATAGACTTATTCGGAGTCTTTAAAAAGTTAGTCATAACGTGTATTATAAAAGAAACTATGCATAGATTTTGCATATTTTTCCCTGAAAACAACCTTGTACTTTAATTCTATTTTCCCACAAGTTTTTTGAAATCCCCCTGAACATGTATATTTTACTT
The DNA here is from genome assembly GCF_000334495.1 of Tupaia belangeri chinensis. NCBI lineage: Eukaryota > Metazoa > Chordata > Mammalia > Scandentia > Tupaiidae > Tupaia > Tupaia belangeri. Next base: position 73,470 of record NW_006159673.1, on the reverse strand, counting down.
TTTTCTGTTTCAACTCGTTAAGCTCATAAATACCAACACGTTTTCTCTGAATAGGTGCTTTCATCTTATTCTGGGCTCATCATTCCTTTCCTCACCTGGATGTGTTACGTGCAATGTACTGAGTTGTCAGAAAAGTCATGACGCATGACTTTTCTGACAACCCGATAGTTCTTGTTGTAATAGATGTACATTTTGCTTCTGGTTCTTCCTTCTTTTCTACATGACAGTAAGACAGTAAACTGTTCATTTGCTTATGCTGTAGTACACTTACGCAGCCCCTCTGATTTGTTTATCTTCTTGCTGGAGTCGGTCCTTTGAGTTTTTTTTCTTTTCTTTTTTCTTTTTTCTTTTGCCAGAGGACACTGTGCCTGTCAGTGAGAGACAGGGAGAGGAAGAGGAAGAACCACTGAGTTTTTATTTTTGTGTGTTCTTGTTAGTGAGAGAGAGAGAGAGGGAGAGGGAGAAGGCACCCGCAATGGGCCATGGCCACGCTGTAATCCATTCTCCCTTTCTCCATTCTGTTTGGATTTGGGGGCACGCAAACACATGTGCCTAGCGTGGTTGTTAAGCCACTAGATTAAGATTATATTTGCATAAAGAGGGGCCAGCAAGTGGCATGGTGGTTAAGGTGCTGGACTCCCACATGGTTGACCATGGTTTGAGTCTTGGACCTGGTGGCTTGCTTTCTCACTTTTCCTCTTTGTCTCTCTCTGTGCTTCTCTGCTTGAATTTAAAAGATACATAATAAATAAAACTAAATAAATAATTCTTTTAAAAATTACATAGAGAGTCACAAAGCTGACTCCCTTATCTACTAGGACTGCTTTATCCAATACGCTAGTCTTCACCCACTTATAAGTATTGAACAAAACATTTACAGGAGGTGCTGCCTAGAGAATATGCCATTTCACTGTTCCCCTTAAACTATGATTTGGACTAAGCTTAACATATTAAGTATAAAAGACAGTGAAAAATTTACAGAACATTCTTCTAAATACAGTTGTTTCAAATTTTTATTTTAAAGTGGTCTTTAGATTATGTAGTTATTGGGTTATTTCCTTAGTCATTACTGCAATAACTTTCTTCTCTCTCTCTCTCTCTCTCTCTCTCTCTCTCTCTCTTTTTCCTTTTTGTGGCTGTAATTTCTTCTACAGGGGTGTTGCTAAGCCTACTAGGAGACTTCACAAATTTTTGTCCTATTTTTGCTGATTTCATTTTTTAGATGTCATGAAATAATCTTCAGCTCTATGCTTCCTGCTCCTCCTCTTAGTTCTTTTTCAATGCAAATATATTTTTCATTTAAAAAGTCTACATTTGGGGGCCAGCAGATGGCAATAGTGATTACATCGCTGTTCGAGTACAGGACCCAGTGGCATGAAAATCATGCTGGGTGTCAGTGCATGCTTGCCCAAATCCTATGAGGAAAATGGAGGAGAAGGGATTTTGGTGTGGCCATTTCCCCTGGTGGGCGATTTCTCACTTTCCTTCTCACTGTCTCTGTTTCTCTCTCTCTCCAGTGGATAGAAGAGCCCAAAGGTAAAATCCTATAAAAAAAAAAAAAGAGTCTAAGTCCCCATTTGTTTCTGCTTATTGTTATCATTATTTGCCTTTAACTTTTTTCAAGATATTTTAGACTAATTTGTTGTTTTGTAAAAAATCTCTCAGTTGCATTAATTCTGTTTTGTGTAGTATAAACTATTTAGTTTTTTTTCTTTTTTTCTCCACCCCCCGCACCCTTCCCTATTTAGTTTTTAATCTTATTTTTATGTGCAATTTTGTGCCTTGGATTTCTTATTATGTCCCACACAAGCTCAATGTCAGCTACCTCAGGTAGCTATAGGGAGAAAAGGCTAAAAGTGTAGCTTTCGCTTTTGTTATTGAGAGTTAAGGAATGAGGTTGGGCAGTAAGTTCCAGGGCAGAGATCTTAGCACTGCACTGAACATAGCCACCTCCCGGGTAGGAACTGCCCTCGTCTGCTGTAGCAAAATACCTTCATACTGGGTTATAAACAACAGAAATTTACTTCTTAACTTTACTAAACTTACTTATTTCTTGGAAGTTGGGAAGTCTAAGATCAAGCTGCTGGTGGATTCCGTGTCTGGTAAGGGTCCACTTCCGGGTCACAGATGGCACCTTCTCAGAGCGTTCTCAAGGTGGCAAGAACAAGGCATCTCCTGGGGCCTCTTCCATGAATTCCATGAAGGCCTAATATCCTCATGGGGGCTCCACCTCATGGTGGCCTTGGCACCTCCCAATGACACCCTCCTAATATCATCGCATTGATGAATAGAATTCAACATGTGACTCTGGCAGGACACAAACATCCAGGCTCGAGCAGGGACCTGTGGTCTGGGTGTCCTTGAGCAGCACACTCAGGTGCTGCTCTTTTCCAGAAGTCTTTACTTCCCACAGTTCAGTTTTCTAGCCCAACATGTGCGATGACAGATGGGAGAAGCTTTGGTCTTGCCTTTCTAGGGATATTTTACTGTCCTTTATCTCAGCCAGCTTTGGCTCTGATCCCACCCAGATCTGGGTTGACTCCGTTGCTATTGCAATTGTAGCGGTCATTGTGTGGACAGTGACCCACCCAGAGAACGTTGCAGAGAGACAAGAGCTGCCAAGCTTTCCTTGGGTGAGAAACCAGACTTTTCTCCACGGCCCATCCACTGCCTTCCTTTCCGGTTCATATTCATCTCGGATCGCATCTGAGGTAGTTTTATGGAATAACTTACTGGATTAAGGGATGTCCAGACAACTGGTAAAGCATTATTTCTGTGAGAACGTTTCCAGTAGAAGTTGGTATTTTGTATTTGAATCAGTAGACTGAGGGAAAAAGATCCATCCTCATCAATATTAGCGGACATGCTCCGATCTGGGGGGTGGTGTCCCAATAAAGGACAAAGGGTGAATTCTCTCTCTTTCTCTTCCGGACCTGAGGCACTCATCTTTTCCCTCCTCAGACACTGGAGCTCCCAGCTCTTTGACTTTCAACTCCAGAGCTTACAACAGTACCCATATCCTAACTCCTTTTCTCAGCCTTCCGTCCTCAGACTGATTTACACCACGAGCATTTCTGGTTCAACAACTTGCAGATGGTCTGTCAGGGGACTTCCTGGCTTCTATAAGTGTCTGAGCCAACTCTCATAATACAGCTCCTCCTCTCATTCACACACACACACACACACACACACACGCTATCTACATATATATATATATATTCATGTGTATATATGTGTACATATACATGTGTATGTCATGTATTCATATGTATATGTATCCACAAGTGTGTATATATAAGATATGTACACATACATATATGCATGCATATATATTTGAATGTTTATGATATATATGTGTATGTGTGTATGTGTGTGTATGTGTGTGTATCCATCTACTTGGTTCTCTTTTCTCTGGAAAACCTTGACAAGACAACTTTGTATGCGTTTTTATACTAGTTTCACAAATCTCAAGGCTATCTGATTTTCATCACCAAAACAGGACAGTCATCCATGCATTTAGTCTTCTCAAGAGTCATCAGAAAGTCATAAAGACAGACCTCATAGAGAGTATGTCTATAAACTTTTGAAAACTCCATTTTCACAAAGCCCGAATATTTCTTTCTTTTCTCTTTTTTTTTTTTAAAGTTTTTGCTGTAGGGCATGTGTACTCAACAGAGAGAAAGGCAGAGAGAGAGAGAATATGAGCTATCATTTCCCAGGGGGATGTCCATACTCTTTTTCTTCCATTCTCCTCTTGGGATTTTGCGTACACTTGCACACGCATCCAGCATACTTTCCAAGCCATGGGTCAGGACGAAAATCACACTGTCGCTTTAACCACCGCCTCACCTGCTGGCTCAAATCTGAACGTTTCTTAGTCTTAGCAATGGTTTTAAATATTAAATTACATTACTAAATATGCATAAAAGCTACGGCAATGTAAATAAAACACAAAGATTTGCAATTATATAATTATTTTTTTCCTTATTTTATGGTTGGATCGAAGGTGAATAGTATAATCTCGATGAAATCATGACTTAAGGTGCAAAGCAAACTGAGAGTCTGCTCAGTAAACTTTTCAACCCAATGGCTCAATGACAGTGGTGACAGCTTTTGCAATTAGTTTAGGCTCTTTGTTTCTTGCGGCTACTGTAAAACCTACAGTTATGTATTCACTTTCCAGTGAAATTGGTACACATCATAAAAATTGTAGTTGAGTTAATTGGTGCATTGGCTGTCAGATTCAGCAGAGAGGCCAAGCCCTGAGCCATCCGGTTACTGCTTAAACTGCTCTGTCGTAACCGTGTTGGCTGGGATCATTGAGAAGATGCGCTTCCCCAAGGCTTATATAAGACACAAATTGAGAACTTTGGTATCTAGGGATGTCAGTCTGACACTTTTCATGAGCATCAAACACTCACAAATTACAAAAAACAAAAAGACATGCTCTACATGAGGCCAGTGTATAAATATCGAGTAATGATGTGATGTGGCCCTGAAGTGCTAGCAAGGAAACTTTCTGGTAACCATATGAACAGAAGTGTGGGTGACACAAAATGTATCTACTTTACCTATAGACGTGCCTCTATCAAATTCATTCTAACTTAATGTTTTAATAACTAGGATACTGGCTCTTCTTCCTCATCTGTCCCCAGCATCCTTATCTCTTCCGTGGAAATAAACTTTAAATTCATTTTAGAAAGAGAGGCCTTTTTTTTTTTTTTTTTAGAGAGAGAGAGAATATGAGCTATCATTTCCCAGGGGGATGTCCATACTCTTTTTCTTCCATTCTCCTCTTGGGATTTTGCGTACACTTGCACACGCATCCAGCATACTTTCCAAGCCATGGGTCAGGACGAAAATCACACTGTCGCTTTAACCACCGCCTCACCTGCTGGCTCAAATCTGAACGTTTCTTAGTCTTAGCAATGGTTTTAAATATTAAATTACATTACTAAATATGCATAAAAGCTACGGCAATGTAAATAAAACACAAAGATTTGCAATTATATAATTATTTTTTTCCTTATTTTATGGTTGGATCGAAGGTGAATAGTATAATCTCGATGAAATCATGACTTAAGGTGCAAAGCAAACTGAGAGTCTGCTCAGTAAACTTTTCAACCCAATGGCTCAATGACAGTGGTGACAGCTTTTGCAATTAGTTTAGGCTCTTTGTTTCTTGCGGCTACTGTAAAACCTACAGTTATGTATTCACTTTCCAGTGAAATTGGTACACATCATAAAAATTGTAGTTGAGTTAATTGGTGCATTGGCTGTCAGATTCAGCAGAGAGGCCAAGCCCTGAGCCATCCGGTTACTGCTTAAACTGCTCTGTCGTAACCGTGTTGGCTGGGATCATTGAGAAGATGCGCTTCCCCAAGGCTTATATAAGACACAAATTGAGAACTTTGGTATCTAGGGATGTCAGTCTGACACTTTTCATGAGCATCAAACACTCACAAATTACAAAAAACAAAAAGACATGCTCTACATGAGGCCAGTGTATAAATATCGAGTAATGATGTGATGTGGCCCTGAAGTGCTAGCAAGGAAACTTTCTGGTAACCATATGAACAGAAGTGTGGGTGACACAAAATGTATCTACTTTACCTATAGACGTGCCTCTATCAAATTCATTCTAACTTAATGTTTTAATAACTAGGATACTGGCTCTTCTTCCTCATCTGTCCCCAGCATCCTTATCTCTTCCGTGGAAATAAACTTTAAATTCATTTTAGAAAGAGAGGCCTTTTTTTTTTTTTTTTTAAGGTTTTTGCCATAGGGTGCATGCACTCATTGGAGAGGAGAGAGACAGTGAGAGGGAAAGTGAGAAATCACCCCCCCCCCAATGGGGGATGGCCATGCTGCAATCCCTTCTCCTCTACTCTGTTGGGATTTGGGGAACACATGCCTGGTGTGATTTTCAAGTCGCTGGTTCTGGGACTTGAAATGTAGTCAGCTAAGTGGGAGTCCAGCACCTTAACCACTACACTACCTGCTGGCACCAAGAAAGGGCTAGTTTTTTTGTTTGTTTGTTTGTTTTTTTGGTTTTATTTATTTTTTTTTTTTGAGAGGTTTTCGCTAGAGGGTGCGTGTGCTTGCCAGACAGACAGAGAGAGACAGAGAGATAGAAAGCGAGGAATCACCCCCCAGGGGGGATGGCCACACTGCAATCCCTTCTCCTCCATTCTCCTCTTGGGATCTTGGGCATGCACGCACACATGCCTGGCATGAGTTTAAGCCACCAGGTCCAGGACTTGAACCGTGGTCGACTACATGGGAGTCCAGCGAAATAGCCATCACGCTAACTGCTGGTCCCAGAAAGGGCTAGTTTTAAAAATGAGCTGTGGTGACATACTGGGAGGCCCGAGCAATGCTGGTCCTACATGGGAAGGTGCCAGGTTTGGTTCCTGAGGTCTGTCTCTGCATGCTGGAGCATAGATGTGTACCCACGATCCTGGCTGGCAGAAGTGAGTGGGGCATAGCATGAGGACCCTGTGGGGGTGCTTATCTCTCAATCTTGGTCTCTCCGTATCTCTCTCTGTGACTCTCTGTCTCTCTCTCTCCTAGAAGAAATAAATAAACTTTTATACGTTGCCTATTTTGAGTACGGCTGTAAATGGAGGATTCTGGCCTGCCTCTAGAGAAGGCACTTTTGGAAGAACAACAAATGCCTTTGGATAAGGACCTTCAGCCTGCTGCCTTCCTTTGGAAGAGCATAAATGAAGCCAATGACAGTGACTTTCTCGCTCCTTTTCAAAGTTACCTGCAGCAAAGGGATATTCTTCAACATGTATTCAAGCTAGTCGAAATTTAAAAAACAACCCTCGGGATACAATATGCAATGTAAACCAAGTCCTCAGATTTTTCAAGCGATGGGTAGTTTCAAGTCATGTATTTTTCAATTTTGGAGCAGTGCGTACTGGACACATCAAAGCATCTAAACACTATCCCATTTCCCGTACGTGGAAGAACAAGCCATTGGGTACACCTTTCAGTAAGTTCTAATGTTATATTCGAGCTTTTGTGGAATATCGTTATCCTCTTCTTGCCATATCAGAGTGATTCGGACATATGCACAGCTTTGTGGGGCACCATCCTTTTCGGCTTTCCTAGGAGATTTGGAACTGTCCAGTTACTAGAGGTGGATCTTCAGGAGAGCTCACGGAGCGCCCCACCAGTCTCTTCACTTTCAGCACCATCAGAAGGGATCCTTGCAGTGCACGTACATGAGCACTTGTGTGTTAGATTTTGCAAAGGTTAAATATTTTTACTGTGCAGGGTGAGGAGGACTGTGTGTATTTCCACTTCAGCTTCTCCTCTGCATGATCCCCTTGTGCTGGGTTCCCCTGAGCATCTCAAGCATTTGTGAAATTTGACTAAGGAGAGACTGGAAGGGGCGTATTTAATTTTATGAATTTTTTTTCCTGAGCTAAGTAAATATCTGCATTTATTTTTAATTCCATTTTTTGTATTTTTTTTTAAAAAGAGGATTCACAAATTTCCAGTGTTATGGACTCTCAAATCCTGGATCCATTCTTAAGACAAATCTGTCATTATTTATTTATTTATTTATTGAAAGAGATTTTTGATTTAAGGCACATGCACTCACCAGAGAGACAGAAAGGGACAGAGTGACAGAAAGTGAGAAATCAATCCCAGAGAGGATGGTCATGCCACAGTCCCTTCTCCATTCTCCTCTCAGGATTTGGAGCCCTCATGCACACACACCCAGCGGGAGTTTCAAGCTGCTAGGTCCAGGACTTGAACTGCAGTTGACCACATGGGAGTCCAGTGTTGTAATCACTCTGCCACCTGCTGGCCCTGAGACAAATCTTAATGGTACTCCTGGGATACTGTAAATCCCCGAGGCTCCTTGTAGCGTTCCCTGGGATCTGAAACACACACTGGGTTCCCCCCTCACTCTGAGGTCTCTTGCCTCCTCACCTCTGTGCATCACTCTGCTTACGTTTCCCTGGAATATTCTCCCTTCCCTTCAGCCGCCATGTCCACATCTTACCAGAATAGCCCCTTCCTAATCATATCTCCGGACTCAGTTTGAAAATGTCTGCCTTGGGAAATCTTCACTAAACCCGGTTGAGATAAATATGAAACCCCTTTTTTGTTGCTTATCAATCTGAACAGTTAGCAATGGGAAGATACGAACTTAGGTTATTCACAGTCACTGGTCTAAGTGGATGAAGCATCACTATAGGAAGGAAGGAAAGAAGAAAGACAAGCCAATAAAAACATAAAATAGAGGACACAAAGCAGCTCATTATCTGCAAAAGTCATGTAAGCAAATGACCAAGTGGAAGTTTGAATTCAACTCTATCCGAACCCCCAAACAAGGTCTTTCTAGTACACTGACCTGCTCCGCTTTCTCCCATAAGATCATAGCTCACGGAAGGCCATGCATACACATTAGTTTGTCTTCATGTATGCTGTTTTTTATTTCTTGCTAAGTATGGTAGTGCTGTGTAAGAATCGTCAAAGCTGTATTCAGTAGTTCATTCATTCGTACTCTGTGGAAGGCGTGGAAGACGGGTGAGAGGATAGACAAGCATGTAGTCTGTTGTACGGGAATGACAACAGTTGCAGAATGAGGACAGCATGCTTATCTCTAATATCTCTAAGTCTTTTTTTTTGGAGAGGTTTTTGCCATAGGGCGCGTGCGCTCGCCAGGCAGACAGAAAGAGACAGAGAGACAGAAAGCGAGAAATCACCCCCTGGGGAGATGGCCACACCGCAATCCCTTCTCCTCCATTCTCCTCTTGGGATCTTGGACATGCACGCACACATGCCCGAGGTGTGTTTAAGTCGAGTCCGGGACTCGAACTGCTGTCGACTACGTGGGAGTCCAGCGACATAGCCATTATGCTAACTACTGGTCCCATATCTCTAAGTCATTTTGTAATCAGCATTTTATTTGGTAGTTAAAAGATAAATGTGACTAATTCCCTGAAAGGGATTCTTGGCTCTATCTTACACATTTTAGTTTTAACTAACTTCTATGTATACCAAAGAGAAAAGACTGCTGCCCGACAAGGTACTGCCACGCCGTCTTCTGTAATCACTAATTCTGGGGTGGAGGAGGCACTAAAGAATGTGATCCTGGTTACACAGTTCCTATTGTAGCAGTCACAAGTGTGCAAAATATATCTTTGATAGATAACCCTCAACAAGGCAATTAGGCAATTGTGCAAGATTTACAGATGTTAATAATAAATACATAAATTGTTGTTGAAGATCTACTGTTTTTCAGCCCTCTGCTTGTTTGGTTATATTGCCTATCCTTAGCCTTCAAGAAACTTTTAAGATATTTGTTAGAATTCCCTGGAAACAAACTCCGAAATTGAGATTGAGCACCAGAGCTTTGTTGGGGGAGAGCTCAGGGAAAACATTCCTGCTTTTGCTGAAAGCACAAGGGATCGGAGATTCAGTAGAGAGACAAGGTCATTGCAATTCATTTTAACCGAGGCATCGGTCCATCCCACAAGGAGCTTTGGATCTGAAGTGTTCATGTAAATCAATATTATGGACCGTAGGAGGTATGTGTGGTATTGATTGGGAGACTACTAAGGACCAGGCCTTTGGTTATCCTGCGTCACAGAACACAGACTGCCCCAGTGCCCCAAAATACCTGGGGGTAAGACAATAGCCTCCACAGAAGGACGTTTCAGAGAGCAACTTGTCCACAATTCCAGCTGCTCCCAAAACAAGTCCTGAAGGGAAATCTGAATGGCACATAATGCATCCAGTGTCAGAGGGCACGTGGTGGTCACTTACGACACTAACACAAACTTACAGGTTGACCTAAAAACATAATGTTTTTGTGCTTTCACCTTGAGGAAAGAATTGATGGGACAGAGACACATTTTCTAATACAAAGGGAAATGCAAAACTGATCATTAGAGTAAAATCTATTTTTTTTCTTCTTTCTGCTGGAGGTAACCAAATAATTTGAAGTACAATCTTCTAGATAATGATAGTCAGGCGATGTGACTCAGCGAAGTACCAGTAAATGCCATTTTGGAGTGGATATCTGTATGTGTGTTTTTGGACTGCTTTATTATGTTTTCTGTATGTTGCAGTTTCAAGGAGACAGTAGCTCTACTGTATTATTACAGCTCTTTATTTATTAATTTTCTTTTTACAGCGAAGACTTAGGTTTTACCTCTTAACCAATGGCCCCCATTCTAATTACAAAAGCTCTTTACCCTAATTTAAAAACACTGATTTTTAAAATCCTTTTAAATGAGATCAATTTGCCTAAAAAACAGCTTGATTTTTAATGTGTTAGCAGGATTGCATCAACCAGTATCTAAGTGACTCCAGATAAGAGGATATTTTTCCTGAGAAGTCTCCTGACTGCATTACTCTCAATTAGCTGTCTCTGTCTACAGATCTCAGGAGACATCAGCGATGTCTAAGAAGGTACATCTCAGTGTGAGGAGAATTTACCCAACCACTTTCCCCTCAAATGGCACTCAATCATCGCATTTGTCTGTAAAGTCTCAAAATGTACATGTCAAGCTGAAATGTGAAATGAAAAGATGCAGCTCATGCATCATAAACATCTTATATGTACATCGTAATGAGTCAACCCTGCTTTTGGCAATCCACAAGTTTGAAGACGGCACCATCTCTTAATTGCGTACTTTCTACGCTGTTGATAAGAATGTAAAAGTTACTAATTTTCCATTATGCACAAGCATGTAAAATATACTGCGCAGATGGGTTTTTAGACTCTCATTTGCCACCGGCGCTTCATTAAGGATCAAACACAAAGGAAGTTGCACTGTTAAACATGAATTCATTCCTCACGTTTGCTTCTTGGCAAAAATCAAAGCCCAACGCTATGTTTAGAGAATAGCTCCTTAATTAACATTTTTTTTTTTTGTCCTAAAAGGTTTGTCAAGTTTTAGAACATAATGCATCTTAAGGTCAAGCTCATGTTTAGAAATAACGTACTTGGGGAAAAATATGGTCCTTTTGCCATCCTCAGATTTCCAGAACTTAGTGGGGCGCCTGGCTTTCAGCAATGTTTGTTGAAGGTGAAAGAAATTAGCTCACAGATAACAGAAACCTACTAATTGAGTTTCTATGTACCAAGCTAATTATAGCTTTTATAGCTATGAATACGATAATGTGATACTCACCCTTGAAAAACCATACGTGGAAAATAATGATGAACTATGTGTATTGAAATAATACTTGCTTATATAATTTCTGAACCCAGCACATGTATTTATGCATAAATATCATCAACTGTGGGATTACGTGCATGTTAAAATGTTCTAGAAGAAAGAAATTACCTTGCAAATGTAAATTTCTAGCTATATGACTTGGCAAATGTTTTCTGGCATCTTTAAACACATTGATAACTAGCATGGTTGCTGAAACTTGGAACGATGCTCTAAAAATAGTTGACATTTTGCTGTTTCTATAGTAACGAAGAAAATGGCTTCATACTCCCGCACTGCTCCCACAGAGCTTAATGTTCCCGCTAGATTGCCTCCCCTCCACACCACTATGTTATTGTAGTACGGTCTGCCATTCCTCTTCTCTCCCCGTCTTTGATGTGTTTATAACAATCTGATCACTACTGTAACAATCGGACTGTTTACCTGACATGGGTAAAACCTGCCAGTTATTTTTCAAGAAACTGAGTTTTACTTCAAAAAAAAAAAAAAAATGGTAAGACCAGGCCAAGCTTTGACATGGTGTGATTTGAACTGGACTGGAAGTCTCCACATGGGCTCTCGGCCCCAGTCTCTTCTATTTTACCAGTGGGGAAATAATTCTTTCAGATTATCCTCCTTTCTTAAACTGAAAAATGTATTTTCTATTTTCAAAATCATTATAGAGTATGCCCAATGTGCATAGGAGAGAGAGAGAGAGAGAGAGAGAGAGAGAAGCAAAAGAGAGAGTGAGCTGAGCCCCTTTCACAGCGGCTGCTCCCACCAGGACTCTCATGAGCAGTGCATTACTTACGTATCATTGAGCCAGCACTACCTTCCTTCTTGCTATTATTGTAAAAATGTATTTATTTATTACCAAATAATTATCTATTTGATTTTATTTATTATTATTATTATTATTTTTGGATTTGCTATAAGGCATGGGGACTCACCAGAGAGAGAGAAAGAGACAGAGTGAGAGAGAGAAAGAAAGCAAGCCACTAGGTCTAGGACTCAAACTGTGGTCAGCCATGTGGGAGTCCAGTGTCTTAACCACCATGCCATCTGCTGGCCCCTTATTTATTATTATTTTAATTGCCAGAGGGTGCATGTGCTCACGAGAGAACAGGGACGATAGGGAAAAGCATCCCTCAGTGGGTTAAGGTCACATTGCAATCCCATCTCCATTCTCCTTTCTGTTGGGAGTTTTGGGGCACACATGCAGATGCACCATTTTTCAAGTCATGGGGTCTGAGTTTCTAAGCAGAATTGGCCATGCGGACTTCAGCTCCTTCAACCATTAGGCTAGGGGTCAGCCCTATCCTCTTTTCTTTCTTTTTTTTTTTTTTTTTTTTTTTTTTTTTTTTTTTTTACAAATTGATTATTACTGACTCCTGGGAACTCCTAACAAATTTCATGGTTTGGTCACGTCTCTTTTTAACATTCACACCGATTCCAGTCGCATTTTCCTCCATTGAATTATTGACTTCATCAAAGTGGGGGATTTGTCTGTCTTGTTTCCTGAGAAATCCTGGGTGGGTGAAGGAAGCACCCACCTAAAAACGTTTTGTTGAGTGTATAGCTGCTTAAACAAAAATTCGCTTCTCTGAACATGGGAAATGAATTTCGATGTGCCACGTACACTTGCTAAGGTTAACTAAATTCTATTCTGTATTATTGCGCCTCCTGACAACTCAATGCGACTAGTACTCCAGCTGGTGACTGTATCGCACTGATCACCAGCTTTTCAAAGAGGCCCAAACCCGGGACCAGCAGTTGGTGTAATGGCTATGTCGCTGGACTCCCATGTAGTCGACCGTGGTTCAAGTCCCGGACCCGGTGGCTTAAACTCACACCGGGTGCACATGTATGCATGCCCAAGATCCCCAGAGGAGAATGGGGGCAAAAAGATTGCAGTGTGGCCATCCCCCTAGGGGGTGATTTCTCGCTTTCTGTCTCTCTCTGTCTCTCTCTCTCTTTCTGGTGAGTGCACACACATTATAGCAAAAACCTTTCCAAAAATAAAAAAAGAGGCCCAAACCCAAATTTCTAGAACTTGCGACTACCTTAGATGAAGGGAGTTTAAGGTTCGGCTGGAATTAAGGCTGCTACTCAACTGCGCTTAAAATAGGGAGATTGTTTGGCTTATTCTCTTGCCTCCAATGTTATTACAGAGTCCTCAAAAGTGAAAGAGGGAGAGGTCAAATGGTGGCACAGCTGCAAAGCAGTGCTCTGCGAGGCCGTCCCATGCATGATGGTTCCCCGGTAACATCCAGAGACCTCCCTGAGTAGGCCGGGCATACGCATGTCCATGGTCTGGGGCTGAAGCCTAGGGTGGATCATGGTATTCTCTATTGAGAGGCTATCTCTCTCTGTCTCTCTTGCCTTTAGAAGCTAAATAAGGCCAGGAAACAGACCGTCTCCTGTAGACTCCAGAAGGAACACAGCTCTGATTTCATCCCAGAAAAACCATTTTGACCTTCCAACTTGCTGAACTGAAGATTATCACTTCGTTTTGTTCTAATTCCCTCAGTTTTCAGTGATGTGTTACAACAGCATTTGGAAGCTAATACAGTGGTGAACAGGGAACGTCAGCAAGAGTAATGATTGCATCCCTGGACTCCCACATGGCCATCCACAGTTCAAGTCTGAGACCCCACGACTTAAAACTCACAGCAGGAGTGTGTGCGTGTGTGCCCAAGATCCTGAGAGGAAAACGGAGGAGTGTCGCCATCTCCTCTGGGGGATGTTTTTCGCTTTCAGTCTCTCTGTCTCTCTCTATCTCTCCAGTGAGCACACCCGCCTTACAGCTAAAAAAAAAAATCTGAAAAACACATAAAATGAAAAGAATCTCAAATAATACGGAATGGACCTGTAAAAGAGGATTAGCTGGACTTATTTTATTTATTTAATTATTTAGAGAGAGATTTTTTTGCTATAGGGTGTGTGCACTTGCTGGAGAGACAGAGAAAGACAAGGAACAAAAAGTGAGAAAGTGGGACCAGCAGTCCTCATGATGGCTGTCGCTGGACTCCCATGTAGTTGACCACAGTTCAAGTCCTGGACCTGGTGGCTTAAACTCACGCTGGGTGCGTGTGCATGTGTGCCCAAGATCCCAAGAGGAGAATGGAGGAGAAGGGATTGCGGTGTGGTCATTCCCCCAGGGAGTGATTTCTTGCTTTGTCTCTCTGTCTCTGTCTTTCTGCATTTGATAGCAAAAACCTCTCCAAAAAAATAAAAATGATGGGGCTGACAGGTGCTTGGTGGTTAAGGGTGCTGGACACCCACATGGCTGACTGCCATTCAAGTCCCAGACCTGACAGGTTGCTTGCTCTCTCTCTATCTCTCTCTCTCTCTCTCTCCCTCTCTGGTCAAATTGAAATAAATAAATGAATGAATAAATAGAGTTAAGTAAAATCATAAAAAAAAAAGAAAGTGAGAAATTACCCCCAGAAAGGATCGCCACATCTCAATCCTTTCTCCTCCCTTTTCCTCCTGGGATTTTGAGCATGCACACACATGCACCTGGGGAAATTTTCAAACAACCAGTTCCAAGACTTGAACCGTGGTTTGCCATGTGGGAACCCAGCACCTTAACCACTGTACCACCTGTTTGCCCCAGATTTATAGTGGATTTTTAATTCAACTATATTATAAATTTTATCCTCTTCTTATCAAAACTGGAATAATCACTCTATTCTTAGAAGATGATCTGCACTTAAAAATAGACATTATAATACACTAATTTTTAAAGCCAGCTTAACCGTTAATGTGGTTACACTTTTTGAGATCCTTTTCACTCTTGAAAATATGTTAATGCATTTATTGAGCTCTATTTATTGACTACTATTTTCAATTCATATGGGTAAAAATTTCAAATAGGTAATATGTAATTTCTTTATTTTAATTAATTTATGTGTTTCTGCTTTAAGGACGAAACAGAGAGACAGACACCTCAGCAGGGCCTCCACGCAGTGATCCACCCTATACCTTCGCCTGCAGGATCACGGGCCAGCACACAAGCAAGGGCACCCGGAGTGCTCGGGGAGGTCCCGGGACACAAACACAGGCTTTTCCCATGTGGGTTAGTTTCATTCCTCTATTTTCAATTCATATGGGTAAAAATTTCAAATAGGTAATATGTAATTTCTTTATTTTAATTAATTTATGTGTTTCTGCTTTAAGGACGAAACAGAGAGACAGACACCTCAGCAGGGCCTCCACGCAGTGATCCACCCTATACCTTCGCCTGCAGGATCACGGGCCAGCACACAAGCAAGGGCACCCGGAGTGCTCGGGGAGGTCCCGGGACACAAACACAGGCTTTTCCCATGTGGGTTAGTTTCGTTCCTGCTGTGTGTGCTCCTACTCGTTCTTAATATGTCATTCCTAGGGCTTGTGCCTTCTGGAATGAGTATCTGTGTGGTATCTAAGTATCATTCTACTCAAATCTGACCCAATGCAACATATGCTGTACTTCAGTTATATACATTCAAAACTTACCAGATTCGTTTACTTGAAACCTCTGTTAAATGTTTGGTTTTAACTGGAGGAATGGCATGTTATTATTTACACTTAAACACCATCATCTTGGCTGGCATGTGGAGAATAATTTATAATGGAGACAGGAGAAGAGACTTTGTAATAGTGCAGATAAATGAGACTGTGCTCGGCTTAAGGGAGTTGTAGATTTAGATAGGTAGAATTTGATACAAATGCTCCTTGACTTCCATGTGGATTATAGCTCAGTAAATGTACATTGAAATTATGGGGAGTCAAAAATGCATTTAATACTTCCCAGACACCATGGTTTAGCATAGTCTACCTTCAATTTGCTCAGACACTTCACAGTAGCCCCCAGGTGGTGAAGTCATTAAATGCAAAGCCTTGTTTAACAATAAAATGTTGACTATCTCCTGTAACTTATTGAACATTGCATTGAAAGTGAATGGTTCGATGGGTACTTGAAGCATGTGTTTCATTTTCATACCATTGTAAAGTCGAAAACTCCTGAAGTTGACCCTCATAAGTTGGGGACCTTCTTTACTCAAGGTATGTGAACATGTGGACAGAAATCTGGCAGGAAGTCCATATGGATCTGGTAAATAGGGCACAGCAGGACTCTGACCCAGGCTGGACATGATCAACTGAATGGACGTCTACGGAACTGAGACAGACACTCATGGGGCATGCTTTTTTGTGGAGGACAGCTTATGCCAGACTTCACAAATACTATTTTTTTTTAATTAATTTATTTATTAATTCACTTTACACCATCACAACACACAAATGAATTTTCCATCCAAAATACACTGTGCATTATCTCAATCAAGTACATCCACATATATGTTCTCAGCAAATAATTTTCCAATTCTTACGTCCTGCATACCTTGCCCTTTGTCTTGCCATCCCTGATTCCCCATCCCCCACCCTCTGCTATGTCCCA
>NW_006159673.1:55965-56815 GCF_000334495.1 Tupaia belangeri chinensis | reverse complement strand
CCCCCCCCATTCAATTGTTCTGCCAATGAACTTAATTAGTCTAAATAAATCCATTAGCTAGCACAGCTGACACAAACCTACACATGTATCCTAGTCTGACCCTAGGCATAATCTCCGGTGAGTAGAATGAACATACTATAAAGTAATACCCAGCTGTGCCCATACAGCTCGCTGCATTCATCAATGTGCATTTTTTTTTCTCCTGCAATTTTTTTTTTTTTAAATATTATATTACCTAACACTCATTCCCTGAGCATCATCACAACATTCTAAATGTAGTTTCCCATCTAGGACAAACTACATAGTGACTTAATCAAGCATGTTATCATCAATAATATTCCATTTCTACTTTCATACAATGTATACATACATATATGTTTTTTATCCTATCTTTGACCCTCTGCCCTTTCCCCCTCTCCCATTACACTATCTCTGCTATATACAGTTGTCTTCCAGGGGAACCATTGAAAATGTGATACCTGCAAGTAAAGGGAGAAGGGCCACAAGTTTAAAGTTTTCAACAATAGGGATCATAGATTCCATTCAATGTTGGATCAAGGGTGGGTCTCGTGCAGATCGCCATTGTAGGAATGATGCCGTGGGGCTCTACAGCGTGAGCTATCCTCGGGTATCTGGCTTCCTCAAGAATGGTAGAGTAGTTCCTGTTCTTCCCTGAGGCAATGCAGGGCTGGTAACCATCATCTTCTCACTGTCCATAGGCAGAGGAAGTCCTTCTATATAATATATTTCTCAACTAGTTTAAGACAGCTAAAGATTCTTTCTGTTGCTTACAGTTGAAAGTTCTCAATCCTTGTTTTCGGTTTCAGCTTGCTGGACCGAAGGCCACACG
>NW_006159673.1:34012-54653 GCF_000334495.1 Tupaia belangeri chinensis | reverse complement strand
ATCATCACAACATTCTAAATGTAGTTTCCCATCTAGGACAAACTACATAGTGACTTAATCAAGCATGTTATCATCAGGCGGCATGGCTGCGCGCTGGGGCGTGAGCCCTGGGTCGTCTGGCTGGCAGGCCCGCCGCGCTACAAATACTATTTTGAACTTGTTACATCTGAAATGGCTACAGGGTACCAAGACAGAAATGATCAGTAAGAACTTAGAAATACAAATATGGAATTTTCAACAATAGATCTGGGATAGAAGAATAGACTTGGGAGACATAGACTTATAAATAATTTCCAAGGCTGTGGGCCTTTGTGAGCGTTCCAAAGGTCTTAGGGTTATAGAGAAGAACTGAGATCCTCCAAATGTTGGGGATTGAGCAGAGACAGAAACACCAGCAATGAAGCCCGAGAAGAGAGTCTGGTAAGTAGAGGACAACAAGGAAGAAGTGATGGAATAAACTAGAAGTGACCATGGCATTTGACATTACCAGACAGGCCCTGTCAAGTGCAAACAAAATAAACCAAAATATTTTCCCATCAATTAGAATATTAGTTATTACCTGTGTTACCTGAAGCCTTTCAATATCAAAATAAAACTATTTCTCATTATGGAAATATATAAATAGCTTATTTTATAATTGATTCTGCCATTTGTGTATTTTGGTCAGCTTTCTAAACTATGCACCTTGAATTCACATTTGTCAGATATTTATGTACTTATCTGATAATATTTCAAATCTTAAATTATAGTTATTCAAGATCCTATTTTAAGGAGTTAATTTATCAAAAGCTTTTAGACAAATACTTTGTTATCTTCTTTTAAATAGAAATTATTTGCTTTTTCATTTATATGTATATTTTTTAATTTGATGAACAATTACTGAGTGCAACTCTTCTACCTACATCTTTTGTTCCTGGAAGTTAAAACGGTATTAAGAAATAGGGCCACCAGGTGGCATAATGGCTATATCACTGAACTCCCACCAGTAGTCAATCGCAGTCTGAGTCCCAGACCTGGCAGCTTAATAATCATGCCTGATGCTTGTGCAAGTGTGCCCAAAATCCCCAGAGGAGAATGGAGGAGAAGGGATTGCAGTGTGGACATCCCCCTGGGGGATGATGTCTTGCTTATTGTCTCTCTGTCTTTCTGTGTCTCTTTTGCATACACTCTATAGCAAAAGAAAATCTCTTAAAAATAGATATTAAGAAATTATATTTTGTTAGAAGTATATCAGCTAGATCAAAATGATAGCTGCTCAAATAAAATAGGCCTTTTATTTTTCCCTTATCAAGGAAGGTAGTTCAAGTCTCATAAAAATACTTACTCCGGGCACAGTTTCTTCTGTCGGTCATGCTGTCTTCCTTCCATGCTGTGGTGCCGTTTGGCTTTAGTCTGCACATTCTTTAGCTCGCAGGAAAGAAGGTAGGAGACCCAGCTGGTCGATGGGCCCTTTCCTTCAACAGCAGTTCTCAAAAGTCTTGCACTTCTTCTATACCTTAGATGGAAAATGTTAGGGTGATCTTTGTTGTGGGCCGTGAAGAAATCCACACACTAAGAGAGGAAGCGGAGGAAAAAGGTCCATTCACCTTTCAATGGAGGAAAGGCGCAGGTGCAAGCTCAGGCCCTGAGGGTGAGGACTAGGGACTTTGAAAGGAGAGGGGTTTATTTAAGGTGGGTGATTAAGGTGCCTCATCCTCCTGATGAGTCAGGAGACAGGGATCCAAGATGGAATCACGAAATGGCCAAATGTGAAGATTTGGGCAGCAGCTCTGCTGCTTGCTGGGCAGACCTCTTGCAGCGGAGGCTCAGTGACCGATCTGGGCAGCAGGACCTAGAACGAAAACAAAGGCTTTTTCCAGGCCCCGCCATGTTCCAGGAAGAGGATAAGATAATGGCTTTTAAGGCCCAAAGCCTCTAGACAAAGACTCTGACCTTCGCACCCACTCCAAAATTAGGAGAATAACTGGATCCATCCAGCGTGTGCCACACCTCACCACAGGGGAACGTGTGCAGGAGCCCCACCTGAAAACAAGCCTGAGCAAGGCCCCTCTGACCCAGATAAACACCCCTCACCCAGTTCCTCCTCAGCAACCCATTTTCAGGGACCCCTCCCTTCTTGGGAGCTCTGTTTTTCCTTCCCTCTCCTTCAATAAACTCCCTGCTTTGCTGTACCCACTCTGTGTCTGAGTCTCTAATTCTTCCCGAGTGTGGGACAGGAACCCGAGTATAACTGCCAGCGCTCAGCCTGATCACCTGCACCCCTGCATCACAGAGACAGGTACCAGGTGGTCTTTTACATCTGGGTTGTCCAGTCGTTGTCTCTCGGGGAGTCGCTCATCTGCAGTAAGATTAGGCAGCCCCCTTTCTTCCCTCTTTTCAGGTGGAAATCTTCCACTGATCTCAAGAAATTCTCCACCAGGCCATATCCCTTCCTGCTGGGATGGACCCGCCAGACTGGGTTTGACCCTGTAGGCCCTTCTCCCACCTGCCAACAGCACTGCCAGTTGCTGAGACTCTGCCTTCCCCCCAGCAGAGCCCAAGATGAGACAAATCTACATGGGTTGACCCTAAAAAACAGAATGCCCGACACACGTGGGGAGCTTTGAATGTGCCTCTCCAGTTAAAATACTTAAGATACCTGGCATGTACTAATTATGTCTTTCAAAAACTTACTCATGTGGGACCAGCAGTTAGCATAATGGCTATGTCGCTGGACTCCCATGTAGTCGACCGCGGTTCGAGTCCTGGACTCGGTGGCTTGAAGCTCATGCCGGGCGCATGTGTGTGCGTGCCCAAGATCCCAAGAGGAGAATGGAGGAGAAGGGATTGCAGCGTGACCATCCCCCCTGGGGGGTGATTTCTCGCTTTCTGTCTCTCTGTCTCTCTCTGTCTCTCTGGCGAGTGCACGCGCCCTATGGCAAAAACCTCTCCAAAAAAAAAAAAAAAATCAAAAAAACTTACTCATGGGGCCTTCAGGTGGCACGGTGGTTAAGGCACTGGAATCCAACAAATCATGGTCTGAACCCTGGATTTGGAGACTTGCTTTTTCATTTTCTCTTTCTCTCTCCTGCTGGCGAGTGCATGTGCCCTATAGCAAAGATTAATAATAAGAAATAAATAATTCTTATAAAGAAAAACAATAAACCTTAAATAGCATGACCAACTACAAAGTAGGCTAAAAACGTGGCCTTTATTCTGGAAGTCATAATGGCCACTTAAAAATTTGGATTTCTCTTACTAATTACGAGAGAACAGGTATCAGAAAAAAATTTGCAGTGCAGACATTCATATAGTAGATTATTTTAATAGAGATTAAATAATTATAAATAAATAATACTATTACTTATTAGAGAGTAAATAATGATAAAAAACAAATAATAGAAATAATGTATAGAAGGACAGAAGAAAACAAAAAATTATGGACCCTCAACTAAGCTTGGTAGAACGAGGAAAATTTACTTTCGCCTAATGTGGATCTTAAAGATGAATTACGCAAACAATTATGAATTAAGGGAGGAGAGGGCCTTCCTTCTAAAAAGAGACTAGCACGAGCAACACCATCCAAAACACAAATATTCCTCCCGTTAGTAGAAAAGGGAACTAGATATGGTTTGAGGGTTTCTTTTTTTTAATTGTGAAAATTAGTACTTTGGAGTGTGCGTAATGTTACCCAACCCAAATCATGCTCACTCCCCCGAGCACTACCACCCAAACTGCAGGCTCGTGGTGTGATGAAGGGAAGTGCGGCTCCACTGCAAAGGCAAAGCAAGGGGAGCCGGCAGCTCCTGCGGAAATATCCTGGTCTCCCCAAGGTGTTCCCCACAGGTGTTTTTTTTTTTTTTTTTTTTCCTTCCTTAAGGTGCATGCACTTTCCAGAGAGAAAGAGAGAGAGAAACGTAGTGAGAGGGAAAGTGAGAACTCACCCCCAGGGGGCATGGCCATGCCGCAGTCCCTTCTCCTTTGTTCTCCTCCCTGGATCCTGGGCACCCACGCACATGTGCCTGGCATGATTTTCAAGCCACTGGGTCCAGGACTCCCTCCGTGGACGTCCATGTGGGAGTCCAGAGTCGTAACTGCTACGCTATCTGTTCATCCCTCCACGTGTGTTTTTAAGGGCAAAATTGGGAGTAAAGGGGTATCAGGAGTGTGAACAGTTCAACCATTGGTTTAAGAGGGCGTGGTCCTTTCACAGGCCTTCTTGATTGGCAGGGCCTTAGGTAATCCAATTTCTCATTCTGGGAGGTGTGGTCATCCGGTCTCTGGAGCCCTTCAGTCTGGAGGTCATACAACCATTGTCCTGAAAAACATCCTACAACTTGTATTACACGTGATTTCCACATCTTAATTCCTATAGTTAAGAAACGAATTTTTGCGACCAAGAGAAGAGGAAAGGTTACAAGCTCCTTTTTGGAAAAATTCATGTTATTGCATTAAAATGACAGATAATCTTTTGCATAAGCATTGCTAGAGAAAGACAGTCACTCTCAGCTCATTACCATTCGAAGGCCACTTTGCTTATGGTGAGAGAGGATAGACCCTCAGACAATTACCCCAGAGGGGGCGGGGATAGCCTAAGTCTGGAGCCTTTTAACTGTGCCATCTACCCTTAAATGCACCTCACGTGTCAGACAAATTGTGTAGATACTTTCAGTTCTAATCAAGTTTCAATTTTGGAAATTACACTGAATTATTTTTTAATGTAAAAGGAGGGCCTACCCCTGTTAGAGGGTCTCAGCTTGTTTCACCAAGACCAGAAAGTCAGGCGGATGAAGTTTGCAGAGTGTGTTGGGTAGACCAGGGAACCCGGAGTTGCCTTACAGAACTCAGGCACTGTTAAAGCGCTTTAAGCAGAGAGCTGACATTGTCCAAACTGCATTTAACAAGAGTATTCTGACAGGACTGCAGAGCATGGATATTGTTACCGAACTCAAATCAGGTTTGCTCGCCCAAGTGCTATAAACCAAACCACAGGCACATGGTGTGATGAAGGAAAGTCCAGCTTTATTGTGAAGCGCAAAGCAAGGAGAGCGGGCAGCTCATGCTGAAAAGACCGAGTTTCCCCGGAGATGTTCCCCACGTGCATTTTTAATGATAAAATTAGGGGCAGAGGTCCCAGGCGCATGATCAGTTCAGTGACTGGTTCAAGAGGACGTGATCATCTCGCAGACATTCTTGGTTGGTGAGGCCTTAGATAATCAAATTCCTCTTCAGGTGTCTGGAGCCATTCAGCCTGGAGTCTTTGAGCTCACAATCAGCAGTTTCCAGCCTATAAAACATCTTACATATTGAAATGAAAACCTTATCTTTCCTGTAAGTGAGCATTTTAGAGGTCAAATGGCCCTCACTCATGGTCCATGTTGGTCACTATCATAACCAAAGTCTGAAGACTTCTTACTCTGGGCCATTACAATGTAAATGGGCTTTATATTTCAGGAACCCTAGAAAATACATTAGGGGTCCTTGCTCGGTTTCAATATGAAGTGAAACCATAGCAGACGTAGGAACATCATTTAGAAGAACACAAGACAGAAATGGTGCTGAGAGTCAGGCAAGGAAAGGTCAAAGAGGTGCTGCTCAATGAGGGGGTTTCACCTTTGTTCCCCCTTCCTGGGACGGAGCCCGCACATCCTCAGAATTTCACAATGACAGAGTTATCGTGGTTATTCATGGTAAAAGAACAATAAACCAGTCAATTTAATAGAGTTTTAATTGAGCACATCTGAACACAATTTAAATCAGACCGTTGAAACCGGATTTCCGGTCAGCTCCGGGTAGCCTCGTGGTTGACTTGGTATTTAAGTTCAGATAAAAACAAAAGTGAAAGTGAAGGAATGAGTTAGAGAAAGGATTGGATTGGTCCCAGGTGGATGGTAGGCTGCATAAACAGCCCAAAACGTGAGCTTTCGGTGACGACTGAAGTGTGGCTGGTGTGATTGGCTGTCCCTCAGCAACCAGCTCAGGAAAACAGCCTAACATGTGTGATTTGGGTTTATCCATAGGAATCCGAGTGTGGGAGTACAACAACCATTTTAGGACAAAATAGTCGAACATTCTTAGAGTCCCCTCAGATGATTCCAGAGTTAATGTTAATGATGTGACTCAAGGTGCCCCCAAGTTACTTTATGCTCATGAGATGTCTCAGGACAGGGGCTGTCTGACCTAAAGACCATGTAACTGAAGGCTCAGGGCAGTGAGCCTCGTGGTATCTGCCTGGCCTTTGGGGAGGGAAAGACGTGGAGATTAAACTAATGCACATTCAATCAATTGTGCCTAGTTTATGAAACCCCAGTAAAACTTCTAGACAACAAAGCTCGAGGACCTTCCACGGTTGGCAGTACCCTGCACATTGTCCACACAGATGTGAGAGCATGACCTCTCCTGACCCTAGGAGCTTAGCCTTTGGCGACCTCCCAGACTTCACCCTATGCATCTCGTTTTTGGCTGATTCTGATTGGCTCTGGTAAAACTGCAGCCATAACCACCGTCCTACCCTGAGTTCTGAGAGTCATTCTACCGAATGGTGGACATGAAGGGGGTAATGGGACCTCAAATCTGTTCCAGTTTGTCAGAAGTACAGGGAAAGCCCAGACGCAGAGCTATTGCCTGGAGTAAGGTCAATATATATACATATATATATGTATTTTTTTTTTTTTGGAGAGGTTTTCGCTATAGGACACGTGCTCTCACCAGACAGACAGAGAGAGACATAGAGACAGAAAGCGAGAAATCACCCCCCAGGGGGTATGGCCACACTGCAATCCCTTCTCCTCCATTCTCCTCTTGGGATCTTGGGCACGCATGCATACGTGCCTGGCGTGAGTTTTAAGCCACCGGGTCCGGGACGCGAACCGCGGTCGACTACCTGGGAGTCCAGTGACATAGCCATTATGCTAACTGCTGGTTCCCAGTAAGGTCAGTTTTAAGAAGGACTCTACCATTGACTTGTGAGGTTTGACTTAACTGGATAATCAGCACCAGAATTACATTGCAGGAAGCAAACTGGCAGGGAGTGAACGTAATCCTTCAGGTACAAAATAGGGTAGACTATTTTAAAGAGACCTGTTAAAGTCCACTGTAGTGACCTGAGACAGCCTCTGTTCTCAGGCGCCTGAGTTCCTATAAGAGCTTCAGCCTCACTTGGAAGTCTGCTTCTGTGGCTACTGGCTAAATTACAGGCAATCTCAGCAGCACACGGTGGTCAATCACAGACAGCCCGCCCTTTACAATGGTTAATGTGGGCGAACATCACGCTCTGACCAATCCGATCATTTCTCTACCTCATCCCCTCCCTTCTGTTTTCTGAACATCACTTTCTCTTGTGCATGAATGTCACCTCCAAAAATGGCTATCTGGAGTTCCTTGGAAGCCGTCCTGGGGGCAGCCCGATTCAAATCGTTTTTGCTCAATTAAACTCTACTAATGAAATTGAAGTTTTTCTTTTAACAGCCCCAATAGTTTTCTAAAATGTACCCCCTTTACTACTGGTTCACACAGAGTGAGATAAAAACCATGATGACAAGGGTAAAATGCTGGGGAGACACACATTTAAGCTCCTAGAGATAAAGAGGCAAGGGAGGGACCTGGGCGCAAACAATGCAAATTTAGAATAAAGAGAATATGGTGTCCTGGGAGCCAAGGGAGCTTGTCCAATAAATAGCAAACAGATTAAAAATTCAGAACGTCTTTGAAAGAGAGAGATAAAGGATTTATTGGTGTCTTTTACGCAGTAAGACAGTTTTTACTGACAAGCAGGAGAGAAATGTTCTGACTTACAGACTCCCTTGCTGTCTGTTTTTCAGGATTAAGAAGTTTGGGTTAAATGATGTTTCTAAATATATGGATTAAAGTGAGAAATTCTATTTAGAAAATTTCAGATCCAGGTATCTAAAATTAAATGTTTGATGCAAATAGTACAATATACCTAGGATCGTCTTAAGTCTACCTTTCTTTTTTCTCATATTTGAATGTCAGTATGCATTATGTCAATAACTAAAAAAATATATGTGATTGGCTTTCTTATTTTTCACTCTCAGTCCAGATTTTAGTCTACATTTATACGGAATATAGAAGTACATTTCCAATTTATTACAAATAAAGGGAAATAATTCTATCTCAACACGTAAGTGTGTAAAATTAGGCAATATTAAGTTATTTTTCGCAATTTAACTTTAGTTCTGAATTTAGAAATGTCTGCATCTTTCTCTGCTACTCATATAAAGTGATAGCAACTCTCTGTACCTTTGTTTTTTGCAGAGGTTTTTGCTATAGGGCGTGTGCGCTCACCAGAAAGACAGAGAGAGAGAGATAAAAAGTGAGAAATCACTCCCCAGGGGGATGGCAACGCCTCAATCCCTTCTCCTCCATTCTCCTCTTGGGATCTCGGGCACGCACACACATACACCTGGCGTGAGTTTAAGCCACTGGGTCCGGGACTCGAACCGCGGTCGACTACATGGGAGTTCAGCGACATAGCCATTATGCTAACTGCTGGTACCTCTCTGTGCCTTTTATAAACTGCAATTTATCTGTTCATTTTAGTTCAGTTTTTACTGGGTAAAAAATAAAAGGTGATTTTTAAGCATTGTTTATTAATTAAAATTAAAGAAGGTACAGCTTGGATATTAGTTTGGAAGATTCTGGAAAGTTATTTATGTATATTTATAATATATATATTTTTGACTGTTAGCCAGTGCTGACTACAGAAAACTATATTAAAATGGGGAAATTTGGGGATGGTACGCACACACATACACCTGGCGTGAGTTTAAGCCACTGGGTCCGGGACTCGAACCGCGGTCGACTACATGGGAGTTCAGCGACATAGCCATTATGCTAACTGCTGGTACCTCTCTGTGCCTTTTATAAACTGCAATTTATCTGTTCATTTTAGTTCAGTTTTTACTGGGTAAAAAATAAAAGGTGATTTTTAAGCATTGTTTATTAATTAAAATTAAAGAAGGTACAGCTTGGATATTAGTTTGGAAGATTCTGGAAAGTTATTTATGTATATTTATAATATATATATTTTTGACTGTTAGCCAGTGCTGACTACAGAAAACTATATTAAAATGGGGAAATTTGGGGATGGTGTGTGTTTTTTTTTTTTTTTTTTGAGAGGTTTTTGCTATAGGGCGCGTGTGCTCGCCAGACAGAAAGAGACAGAGAGACAGAAAGCAAGAAATCACCCCCCCCCAGGGGGATGGCCATGCTGCAATCCCTTCTCCTCCATTCTCCTCTCGGGATCTTGGGCACGCACACACACGCACCCAGCGTGAGATTTAAGCTACTGGGTCTAGGATGTGAACCGCGGTCGACTACATGGGAGTCCAGAGACATAGCCATTATGCAAACTGCTGGTCCTTGGATGGTGTATTTTTAAATGATGGTGCTAAATAATATTGCTAATGTGTGTGCACAGGTGGCAGGATGGAGAATTTTTTGTAATCATTATTTGCTATATATTTTCTGATTTTGTCTGTTTCTAGTGTATATTATTTGGAGGCTAAACCACTACCTAGATTGCGTTTTTTATTGTGATTGTACAGGATTGCCAGGTTAATTCTGTTCATTAAAAAAAGCAAAAAAGTAATTCAGTGAATTTATAAAACTCTCAGATAAATCGACTAAATCGATCACTTAAACCATGGTTTCAGTTCAAATCAGTTCATGTAGGTAGCCTGATTTGCTCTGTCTGGTGGACTTCATAATGAATGAAGCGATACTCATCTGTCTTACATCAGGCTTCCACATGTTGCTTACAACGCATACTTAAAATTTTCTTCAAGTTTGTTCATTTATTTCTTCTCAGACAGAGAGTCAGAAAGAGAAATAGACATCCCACCAGGGGCTTCACACCACGACCCGCTCCTCTGACCCTGTGTCAGCCCCCGGCTGCCCAGATCACGGGCCCTCCTGTGTGTGCCTGGAAGGCAGAGGGAGGTCTCAGGACTTGAAACCAGGCCCTTTCCGTGTGTCCAGTTACCTTATCACTGTGTCACCACTGGGTCCTCTTCATTTTTATTTCAGCTTACTAATATCTCTTTGATTTAAATTTTTTCATAGAGTACTATGCTTCTATCCTGTGTGTAACTCACTTTTAAAGAATGCCTATTATAATACAGGAAGCAGGGTTTTTTTTGTTTTTGTTTTTTTTTTTTTTTTTGCTTTCATGGATATACTTTTTCCTTCTATAAATAAGTTTCAATTTACTAAAGATATTTATTACCTTTTATATACTAGACCCAAAAATATATAAATGGGCATTTCGAATTCATCATGAAGATTTTTAATTAGCTTCCTCTCTTACTTGGTCCTAATCTCTGATACCCTTTGATGATTCCAGCAACAGAAGTAATCTCCATTCAGTGGTCTCCAATGCTTATGCGATTTATTTGTAGACGACTGTATTTGCTTTTGACTAGAGGGTGCATGTGCTCACTGAAAAGAGAACGAGAGTAGGAGGGAGGAGAGAAAGTGCCCCCACCGGTGACGATCACACTGCCACCCCTTCTCCTCCACCTCCCCCTCCTTTGGGGATTTTAGGCATGCACGCACATGCTCCCAGCATGTTTCTCAATCTGCCAAGTCTGAGACTTGAACCATGTGATTGGCCATGTATAATCTGGCTGCCTTAATCACCAGGCTATGGAGCCAGTACTACAGATTATTTTAAGAAAATTAACACCTGGACAATAAACTCGTTTACTTGAACAACAGAACACCATTTTTTTTTTTTTTTAATTTGAGTTAACGGCATTTGACATCTTGTCCTGTACTCTCTGCGTAGCAGTAACTAAACCCAGGCACACTCACAAGCAGGTGAGAAGCAGGGGGAGAAGGAGGGGAGGTGGTCACAGAAGGGTACATGGTGAGAGAGGAGTCTTCCCGAGATCTTCCTTTGCATCTGTTGTATAATCATTGACCAGGCTTCATTTCGTCTTTGAAGAATGACAGGGCGTACTTATACTTTCTTTGAAAGGGGACTATTTCTTCTAACTCTTGATAAATACTTTTCAGGATGAGGAAATACTTTCTGGGTTTCTAAGAATAAGACAAAGATTCTCTTCACTGAAATCCAAATTCTGCTATCAGGGAAAATCTTCTAGAGATCGAAATGGACTTAGCAACGGAGAAAGTGAACCAAGAGGAAGGGCAAGTATTCCGTCTATGCAAATTCCCCCAGACGCTCATTTGTTTTTCTGAATTAATTCACAGGCATTTTTGCAATTTATCGTGCACTAGGGACGTGAGGGTGATCGGGCCCGGGCCCTGCTCTCAGGGAGCTGATATTCGCCTAGTGCTGTTTCTCATCACGGCCAGCTAACGTTTGCTAGGTCTTAGTGTCTGCCCAAGCTGACTGCCATGTTCAACTCCAGGTAGTGTGTTTGGGTGAAGGGACTTCTCAAACGCCCCCTACCCATCACTGTGCGGGACCCGGTCCTATAACCAGACCTCGGCCTAGTGTTCTCTGATACCTAGTGTTCTCTGCATGAGCAGTTTTCTCACTGATGAGTGTGAAGGCTGAATCCTGTCCTGAGAACTAATCCGTTCCTCTGCTGGCCAGAAAAAAAAAAAAATTAAAAGATACATTTAGTTTTATTTATTTATTTATTTTTATTGCCAGACTACACATTTACTAAGCAGAGAGAGAGAGACAGAGATATAAGAGAAGGAGAGAGAGAAAGCACCCCCCAATGTAGTGTGACTATGTTATAATCCCTTCTCCATTGCTTTGTTCTCTTGGGATTTGGGGGATGAAAACGTGCCTGATATGTTTTTTAAGCTACCAAGGCCAGCATTCAAACCATGATTGGCCATATGGGATCCAGCTCCTTTAACCACTAGGTTATGAGGCCAACAGATACATTTTTTTGTGTTTAAGTTTTTATTGTGGGGTGCATATACTTGCCAGAGAGAGACAGAGAGAGGGAAAGCAAGAAATCACCCTCCAAGGGGGATAGCCACACCATAATCCTTTCTCCTACAGTCTCCTCTTGGGATTTCGGGTAAACACGTACACACAAATGGTGTGATTTTCAAAGCATTGGATCTGAGATTCAAACCGCAGTCAATCATATGAAAATCCAGTGCCTTAACCACTACCCCACCTGCTGGTCCTGATACTTTTTTTTTTTTTAATTTTAATTGTTTTAATTTGCTTTTAAAAATCAGGTCTGGGTAACTCTATCTGCCAGTAGAATAGAACAAAATCCTCAGAGTGACTGAGTACAGCAAGAACAGATACACACTTTATTGATTTGGCCTTTAAGTTAATTTAAGAGACAGTAAGTTTATACTCACAATCCCACTTGACTTCTTGTAACTATTTTCTCCCATTTTCCACTTTTCCAGATAAGTGTTTCATCAGCTTCTAAGATACTTTTTAGAATTTCTCTGAGAGGCTAGAAGAAATATACTTAGAATGAAGTTCACCGCATCCTGACTGGGCAAGAACTAGACATGATCTGGAGCCAACGCCATGTTCTCAGCTGATCTGTGTGAGCATCTTCCTCATAATAACTGCTAATTTTGGTAACCGTGTAAGCTGCACCTCCACAGCCTCTGTCAATGCCCACTATACTGCTGACACACTCTTTTTTTTTTTTTCTTCACATCAAACCTTCTACCACTGATTATCTGAATCGCATAATCTAAAATCTTATCTTTTGGAAGTAAATTATATGAAAAAATTTGGAAGTTATTTTATCTTAGAGTTCTTTTTTAAAAGAATTACTTATTCAGTCTTTATTTTTATTATTTTCTCACTCAACCAGAGACAGACAGAAAAGGAAAGCAAGAAAGCAAGCCTCCAGGTCCGGGACTTGAACCTTAGTTGGCCATGTGGGAGATCCAGTGCCCTAATCACTATGCCATCTGTCGGCCCTTTTTTCCTAGGGTTGATTTGAATGGAGAATGATAAAACTGAAAATAAAGTATGTAGTGCAATATAATTAACTCAGAAGTTTCCATTTATTTTCAAGTTTTTATTTTCACTACCATAAAATGTATTATTTGGGGCAGATTTCTCTATTAGGTGAAAAAGTGTATGTAATTAATAATGAATCACACAAATTAAATTCACATTTTCCTCATATAATTTATTTAATAGAGTGACCTAAAACCTATAGTTTGTTTGCTTGTTTTTGAAGAGGTTTTTGCTATAGGGTGCGTGCACTCGCCAGAAAAACACAAAGAGATAGAGAGACAGAGAGCGAGAAATCACTCCCCAGGGGGGATGGCCACGCCGTAATCCCTTCTCCTCCATTCTCCTCTTGGGATCTTGGGCATGCACACACATGCCCGGTGTGAGTTTAAGCCACTGGGTCTGGGACTCGAACCGCAGTCGACTACATGGGAGTCAAGCGACATAGCCATTATGCAACTGCTGGTCCCACCTATAGTTTGTTTTTAAGAAGGAAAAGGCTGGAATATTTTTAGAAGTTATTTGAATTTTTTGAGTATGTGGGTTTGGGAAAACAGTATCGTCCTTTAAAAGTAGAGGTAAATCTGGGTCCAGCAGATGGCTGAAGGGTCATGTCTCTGGACTCCCATGACTGCTGTTTGAGTCCCAGATCTGGCAGCTTCAAACACACTGGGAGTGAGTGCGTGCGTGCCCAAATTCTGAGAGGAGAATGGAGGAGAAGGGATTGTTGCGTGGCCATTCCCCTGCGGAGTAATTTCTCGCTCACTGTCTCTCTCTCTCTCTGGCGAGTGCATGTGCTACATAGCAAAAATCTCTCTTAAAAAAAAAAAGAATAGATATAAATTACTTGGTTAAGGGAACTGGATTTTGCATGGCCAAATGCAATTTGAACTTGGTCCTGGAGGCTTGGAAAACACATCCATTTGGAAATCCTGACAGGATGGGGCGATGGCGAAGGGTTTGTGGTGTGGCCTGTACCTTATTGGGGAAGGTGCTCTGTCTCGTGTCACTCTGGCAAGTGTACACATTCTCTGGCAATTATAACAAAAGTAGAGATAAATCATAATTCGGCTTCTTTTCATGGAATCAGTTTATCCAGAAATAACGTGTGATGAGTATGGCATAGGAATTTGTCCTGTACGTGGCGCAGCTGAGAAAAGCAAGGCCTGAGGCAGAGGTAGTTCATGGGAGGAGGTAGCTTCATTTTCAGTCTTTAAGAAAAAGTAACCTGCATGGTTTTATATTAGCTATTTATAATTAGCTTTAGAGCATGTGTGCCCATCAGAAAGAAACAAGGGAGAGAGAAAGAAACAAAGAAGAAAGAGGACGATGGCCACCCGGGGGGATGCCTGCACTTCCATCCCTTCTCAGGATCTGGGGCACTCCCGCACACGCACCCAGCGTGGTTTCCATCCTCCAGGTCCGAGACTTGAACCGCACAGCTGCCGTGTGGGATCCAGCGGTCTCGACAGACACATCACCTGGCTGGCCCCATTTGCAGTTTTAATAGCTAAGTTCTGGTTTTATCACTAGGATTTAATATTTTTAATTCCTTTTTTTTTTTTTTAAGAGTGTATGCCTGGCAAGTGCAGGCAACCTACAGCAAAAAAAAAAAAAAAAGCAGCCCAGTTTGCTGTAACAGAATGCAGTGCTAGACTGGCAGCGCCTCACACTTTTCAGGTTTACATCTCTCTTGATTGCATCATTCTTTTCTCCTTTTTAAAAATTCACTTTCATGTGTTTTCCGAAGCATGTTCCTCCCTTTCCTCGGTAAGTGAGAGACACAGACAGAGAGCATCCCAGCAGCATCTGCAGCTGCACCTTCTCCCGTCCAGTCCCTGACTGTGGGCCTCACGCCTTGTGTTCTCAGACCTGGAATCTGCCACGTGGGTTGGCCTCACAGAGCACAGCGTGTTCCCTCGGCACCACCGTCCAGCCCCCAAACGGCATCTCCTTGGTGCTCGATTTAATCTCACCTTGGCCTTCCTAGTGGAGGCTGATCCTAACCTGCATAGGCCTAGGCCAATGTGTGTCTTAAATCGTGGTTTTTGGGACCAGCAGGTGGAGTGGTGGTTAAGGTGCTGGACACTCCCACATGGCCGACCATGGTTCAAGTCCCAGGCCTGGTGACTTGCTTTCTCACTCTCTTTCTCTCTCTTTGGTCAAATTAAAATAAATGAATGAATAAATAAAATTAAATAAATAATTATTTTTTTAAAAAAGCATCGTTTTTAACAAAAGGTTTAAACAATAAAAACAAAAATTTTAAGTTTAAAAGGTATAAACACACTTAGAAAAGGCTGTGAAGAAAGAACACGGATTCGTACAGCTCCGCAGTGGATTCTAGGCCCCTTATCTTTGCTTCACGTGACTGGTTTTAGACCAGGTTTGCAGTTCCTTTGACAATACAATTTCCTGCGAAACTTAAGGAAGATCGTGTTTTAAGCTATGTTTTATTATGGAAGAGTCTAAACGCTAAGAAAAAACTTAAATGTTTATAAAGTGAGAAAGTTGTAGGAAGCTAAGATGAATTTTCGAATGACAGAATAAAAAAGGCGTTTCGTAGATTTAGCATAGCCTAAGAGTACAGTGCTGATGCAGGCCGCAGCAGTGCCCAGGCATGTCCTGGGCCCCCACGTCCCCCCTCAGCGGGAGCCACTCCAGTCCTCTAAGCTACGTTCTGCAGGCGCTGTGCATACGTGTGCCATTTTGTATCTGTGATGCCGTATTTCTCTGTGGGTAGCTATGTGAGTACATGCCATCGTGTCCCAGCTGCCCACAGTGTCCAGGGCAGTTCCATGCCTGCAGGTCTGCCGCAGGAGCAGCAGGCTGTCCTCTACAGCTAGCTACGCCGTGGGCTCTACATGCGACGTGTGGAAGTGAACACTGATGTTGGCACAGTGACATCACCTCAGGGCTCATTTCTCAGAGGCTACTCTCACTGTTTCAGTGCTTGCCTGTTTACTAAAAGAAATAGAAAGTCAGGACCAGTACATGGCACAGTGGACTCTCACGCAATTGACTGCAGTTCCAGGTCTGGACACAGCAGCTTAAAACTCACGCCAGGCACCTGTGTGTGCGTGCCCAAAATCCCAAGAGGAGAATGGAGGAGAAGGGATTGTGGTGTGGCCTTCCCCGCTAGGGGCTGATGTCTTGCTTTCGGGCTTTCTGTCTCTGTCTCTCCAGCGAGTGCACATGCCCTATAGTAAAAGTCTCTCTAAAAAAAAAAGAAATAAAAAATAATAATGGAAATAATAATGATAGCTACTCTATTAGCAGAGGAAGATAACTGTTATACCAAATAAATGCAGCATTCTAATGGGAAACATAAAATTTCACTTATTCTTCTTAAGTCCAGCTCAGGTAAGGCAGGTCTCCTGCACAGGAAGGCTTTTCCCTTCAGTCTCTACCTGCCAAGCAGGACTAAGGGACTTTTCATTTTTAAGGAGTCCTGGAATCTTCCCAGCTCCTGTTATGGAGAGAGAAATAGAGGAACTCTTATATGTTTGTGTGTGCGTGTCATGTGTGTGTGCATGCGTGTGTGCACATGCTCGAGTCAGATCTAGAAGAGTGTGTATTATTCCTACCTTTATTCCATTTCTTGAACCTCAATTCTGTGCCTTCAGCTATCTACAAACATGGACATAGAAGAAACACTGCCCAGCTTTATAACATAACGTGGGGAGCTCTTTTGCCACTATTTTCTTTTATTCATTTATTTTAATTTGACCAGAGAGAGACACAAAGAGAGAGAGAAGGAAAGTGAGAAAGCAAGCCACCAGGTCTGGGAATTGAACCATAGTAAGCCATGTGGGAGTGTCCAGAGCCTTAACCACTATGCCACCTGCTGGCCCCTATTTTAAATCCAGTTCTATACAGCGTTCCACCAACACTGCTACTGGGAGCCAAACTGCATGCCAGCATCCCCTGCCGGCCACATGGAGGAATTGGGAGGGGTCAGGGTCTATGCTGAGAAGAATCAACAGGGTGCCGGGAGACCGCAGTTAACACAGATTCCGTCCCCGGAAGATGAAGAGGATTGGATTTGGCTTTTCAAAGACGCTGCTAGGGTTTGATAAGGTTTTGGAACTAAAAGAACACAAACTGGATGGCAAGTGGATAGACCCCACAGGGCCAAAGCTTTAAAAGGGGAAGAACCTCCTGAAAAGCTTTCTGTGGGTGGACTGGGTCCAGATACTTCTGAAGAACAAATCAAAGATGACTTCAGAACTTCTGATGAGATTGAAAACGTTGAACTGCCCATGGATAGAAAAAAAAAAATAAAAGAAAGAAGAGGATTTTGTTTTATCTTCACACAGGTGAAGAGCCAATAAAGAAATTATTAGAAAGCAGATACCATCAGCTTGGCTCTGGGAAGTGTGAAATCAAGGTTGCACAACCCACAGGGGCAGACAGGCAACAGCAACAACAGCGAGAAAGAGGAAGAGGAGCTGCAGCTGGTGGAAGAGGTTGTACTAGGGGTCATGACCAAGGTCGGGGGTAGAACTGGAACCAAGGATTTAGCAACTATGACCATCAAGGATGTGACAATTACAACAGTGCCTATGGTGGCGATGGCGGATATGACCATACCGGGGATAACTATGGGGACGGTGGGGACGGGCAGGGATAGGCAGACAACAGTGGCCAACAGAGTACTTACGGCAAGGCATCTCCAGGAGCTGGCTATCACCAAAACTATTACCAGCCATTCTAAAGGAGGACACTGGAGAAAACAGGAGGAGGTGTTAAACTGACTCACCCTGCAGGACGACATTGAAGATTGGTCTTCTGTCCACCTAAGACGATTATTTTGTAAAAGATGTTATAGTGTCCAAGACAACTGTGTCTAACTGTATATAGCCACCAATTAGTTTTCTTTGTTTTTACTTTGGCCTCTGTATCTGTGTTTTGACTCAATATGGATTTTGTGTTTATACGTTTTATTTGTATGATTTTATGTTAAACCTTAAATAAATGCTTCCTTGTGTGAAAAAAAAAAATAGTAATAAAAATACCATGGGGAGAATGTGGTTAACAACAGCCCATTGTATGTGGTATCTCGAGTGGTTCAGAGGACCGGAAAATGAATTACCCTAATTTACATCACACAATATACTCATGTACTGAAAAATCGCATTACAACCATTCTATGTTATTTATTTTTAAAGAGATTTTGCCATAGGGCCTGTGTGCTCACTGGAGACAGAGGCAGGGAGAGAAAGTTAAAAATCACCCCCTCTGGAAAATGGTCATGCTGCAGTTTCTTCTCCATTCTCCTCTCAGGATTTTGGGCCTGCATGCACATGCACCTGCCATGAGTTTCAGGCCTCCAGGTCCAGGACTAAAACCATGGTCAGCCATATGGGAGTTCAGTGCCTTAACCACTATGCCACCTGCTGCACCACCCACTCCCCCACCCCATGAACATTTATTAAAAAAAACATAATAAATAAAAAAAAAAAAAAAAGTTAAAAAAAAAAAAAAGAAAGAAAAGAAAACCTGGAAAGTACTATCGAGCTGAGTGCCCAGGAGAAAAAGGCAAAACATTTAAAATCTACATATCCTGTCACCGTAAGCCCATCTGCTCACCGAGATCCATTTCACCTTCCTTTGTAAGTGGGACACACTCGCTCTCCTCCTAAGCCCACCCAATAACCCCGTTCCATGACGTGCTCGTGTTGTCCAGATGAGCAGCTCTTTGCACCAGATCCAGATGCCACTGCGGTGTGAGCCAAGAGGTCACACTGTGCGTGTGTGTGCTCCTCCCACACCCAGTCTGTAATGACGCAGGGAGGACCTAATCATTGCCCTACGATTTGCCCAGCCGAGACAGAAGAGGGAGAGCCAGAGCTGTCACTGCTTCGTTCCGAGTCTTCTGGGCATGTGTTATGAAATCCGTTTACCACGGAGCAGAGAAAGGGTCCTACATGCCCTGATTTGGGCCTCGGATAAACTTCCCATGATATTTTGCACGTCTCCTTCCTCCGCTTTTTAGATAAACTTCCTTGTCTGCTGTCCTCCATGGTCACATCTGAAGTGGATGACGGGACTGCATCCTCTTTGGCTGTGGCTGCTGCTCCTGCCCCAGACTTCTCGAACACCCTTGGGTTATTTCAGCAGAAGGTTTTAAGACTCAGCAAACAATTGGAGACTATTTTTAGAACAAGCTTGCAGTGTCTTTGGCAATACAATTTCCTCAAAAACTTAGGAAGCTTTTTATCTGTTTGCCTCCAGACAGTTCTATGTGCCAGTAAACACAAACACGCATGGAAAATTATTTTCCAAGCTTGACTTTTCCCTTTATTATCTCCACTCACCTCCTTCCAGATTAATGACAGCCACCTTGAGGCTACATAGAACAAGGGTCCTGGATAATATTCTTAATTAGAGTTCTCTTGCTAAACTGAGTCACTTGGTTTAATTGTAAAAGCTTTCCTGGACTTGTGTTGCTCAAGGCTCCCTCCTCTCCTCTTCTTGTACTCCTTCTTTTTCACTCTCTGTTTTCTTTTGTCTTCCTGAGGATGACTCAGAGCAGTTGGCTTTTCTAGGCCTTCGATGCCCTTGACTGGTGGATTTCTCCTTTCCCTTCCATCTCTCCCTTAAAAATCAGCTGCTTTTTCCAAGGATATCTTCATTTTTGTAATGATGTCTAAAAAGCAACTCCTGAGTTGACCTTAATAGCACAGAGGTTAATGCTGTGCAGAGAAAGCTGGATACTGTATGACAAACCGGGGTTCGAATCCTGGCCCTGGAGGCTTGAAAAACACACTGGACATTTGCCCAGGAACTTGACAGGAGGGAAAATTGCAC
This sequence comes from Tupaia belangeri chinensis, assembly GCF_000334495.1. Lineage (NCBI taxonomy): Eukaryota > Metazoa > Chordata > Mammalia > Scandentia > Tupaiidae > Tupaia > Tupaia belangeri. Next base: position 34,918 of record NW_006159673.1, on the reverse strand, counting down.
ATAAAAGGACTGCAGCAGAATCAGGTATCACTGGTGGGCGATTTCTCTCTCTCTCTCCCCACCCTCACCCCCCCAGCATACACGTGTGACCCTTAGCATCAAAAAAACAACTCTTAAGGGACCAGCAGTTAGCATAATGGCTATGTCTCTGAACTCCCATGTAGTCGACTGTGGTTCATGTCCTGGACCCGGTGGCTTAAAACTCATGCTGGGCGGGTGTGTGTGCGTGCCCAGGATCCCGAGAGGAGAATGGAAGAGAACGGATTGCGGTGTGGCCATCCCCTCTGGGGGGTGATTTCTCGCTTTCTGTCTCTCTGTCTCTCTCTGTCTGTCTGGTGAGCGCATGTGCCCTATAGCAAAAACCTCTCAAAAAAACCCCCCAAAAACAAAAAACCTCCTAGCTACTGATAGATACTACTACTCTGATTCTTTCCAAGCACTGTCTTAAGAATATAGACTCAGTAAGTACGTGGTCTTAAATTCAAGTGATCGCAGGTGATATTTTATGAAATGTTTTGCCACATAACAGAATGTCTCACCAGTCTTGCTGCCTCCTTTTTCAGTCCCCTCGTCTCCTGCTGCCTAATAACTAAATACATGGCACACAATCAATGTTGGGTTTGTTTTTATTGACCAGTAACAGCATCTTTCAAAGTAGCAATTTCTGAATTCAAAAGGACAGGCCTCTGTTATAACAAACAACTCCAAAATTTTCATAGTTCAAGCCAATGGATGTTTATTCCTCATTCCCTGTAAGAGACTGATATGTCTATTTATTAAACGACCCTCATGAAAAATTTTCATCCAAGTTGCTGATTCTGGGGCCCACGTGCATTATTATTTAAAACTAATGTTGTTCCGAAACACTCTGAGGAAACAATTATTGATTGCCTCCTACTTATAAAA
>NW_006159673.1:32998-34000 GCF_000334495.1 Tupaia belangeri chinensis | reverse complement strand
AAAATGAGCAGAAAAATCCTGCTACCTTTTTAAAATTTTTTTTTAATTTTAAGTTTTCACCATAGGGCAGGTGAGCTCTCTGGGCAAAGACAGAGAGAGACAGTGAGAGGAAAAAATTAGAAATCACCCCCCGGAGGGATTGCCATGCCACAATCCCTTCTCCTCCATTCTTCTCCTGGGATTGTGGGCATGCATGTACATGCACCCAGCATGACCTTCCAGCTTCCAGGTCCGGGACTTGAACCATAGTCTTCCGTGTGGGAGTCCAGCACCTTTACACTCCACCATCTGCTGGTCCCAATTCAGCTACCATTTGTAGTGATCCAGGATGACAGGTGATAGCCATAACTTCTATTTATATTTCACTGGCTTGTAAGAGAGAAACAAGGTCAATTTTAACACCCAAATTCTTGGCCTGCATAGTTGGAAGAATGGCGGCACCATTTAAGGAAATGAATAAAAGGAGCTGAGGTCAAGTGGTTTTGGAGAGTGGGAATTCAGGTGTTCAACATGCACACGTGAGTGTGAGATCTTTAAAAGACATTCAAATGGAGACATGAATTAGAGAGTATACGTGCAAGTCTGGGTTTTAGGAGTAATTTCAGTGTTGGTGACGTACATTTCAGAGAGTCAGGAAATAGAAGATATTTAAAGGACCAGATGAATTTCCATGGATAGCGTTCACAGCTTGGAGACAGAGCTCTGGGGCACCAACCATTAGCAAGAGCAGAAGAGTCCAGCACAGGAGCCGAGGATGGAGTCGCCCCTGCTCTGTGGGTTAGAGCGGAAACTAGAACTGACTTCCAAGTAGAGACAAGTTTCAGAAGAGAAGGAGTCAGTTCTCTGCTAGTTGGGATGGGATGGGATGAGGACCACCAGGGACTGGTGAATTTAGGCGAATTAAAGGCCATGGGTAACCTGAACTGCAGCAGTGATGTTGCCACAGTGGGGAGAAAGACTGGGCTAGTTTGGTTTCCAAGGAAGTGGGACAGGGACAAGAGC
>NW_006159673.1:26093-32967 GCF_000334495.1 Tupaia belangeri chinensis | reverse complement strand
CTGAAAGAGGAAGAAGTGATATATGGGAACCAGCAGATGATGTAATGGTTCTGTTGCTGGATGCCCACATAGTTGACCAGGGTTCAAGTCCCAGATCCAGCAACCTAAACCTCACTCCAGGCATATGTGCCTGAGAGGATGGAGAAGAAGGGTTTATGGCATGGCCATCCTCCCTGGGGTGTGATTTCTTGCTTTCTGTCTCTCTGTATCTCTTTGTCTATCCAGCAAGTACACACACCCTACAGCAAAAATCTCTCCTTGGAAAAGAAAAAGTGACAGATGGGGGCCAGCAAGTGGCATGGTGGTTAAGACTCTGGACTCCTACAGGACTGATCATGATTCAAGTCCTGGACCTGGTGGCTTAATACTCACTCCGTGTTAAATCCTAAGAGGAGAATGCAGGCGAAGAGACCGTGACCTGGCCATCCCTCCAGTGTCTTTCTTTTCACTTTTCCTCTCTCTGCTTCGCTGGCAAGTACACATGTCCTATAGCAAAACTCTCTCTAAAAAGGGCCCAGGTTAAGGTGCTGGATTCCCATAGGATCGATGACAGTTCAAATCCCAGACCCAGTGTCTTGAAACTCATGCCAGGCACGTGAATATGAGTGCCCAAAATCCCAAGAGGAGAATGGAGTAGAAGGGATTGTTGTGTGGCCATACCCCCCGGGGGTGATTTCTCACTTTCTCTCTTTCTGTCTCTCTGGTGAATGCATGTGCTATGTAGCAAAAATCTCTCTTAAGAAAAAAATAGAGGGCTCTCTAAAAATATATTTAAGAAGAAGTGAGATATAGTAGCATCTTCATAAATGGCCAAGAAGAGTGAGGAAAACTGAAGAGCAGAAAGGAAGAAATAATTGCAAATCAGAATATGATTGAGGAGACAGAGGATGGAATTTTTGTAAATGCAAGAACGGTTGGCCTTAGAAAGACAGCGTATCTTCTTTTGAAAGTAAAACATCGGGCTTATGGCTTTGTGGTGGGAAGAGTCTTTTCTGATCCCTTCATTTTTTTTCCCCTAAGAAAAGAAAGACAAAAAGAAAAAGGGAAGAAAGAGGAAGAGGTACCAGCAGTTGGCGTAATGGCTATGTCGCTGGACTCCCATGCAGTCGACCGCAGTTCGGGTCCCGGACTTGGAGGCTTAAAACTCACGCGCCCTATAGAAAAAAACCTCTCCAAATACCTCTTGACCTAATAAACAAGGCTGCAAGACAAAGCAGATATACCAAAGCTGATTGTATTTCTGGGACCAGCAGTTAGCATAAGCCTATGTCACTGGACTCCCACGTAGTCAACCGCGGTTCGAGTCCCAGACCCAGAGACTTAAACTCATGCCGGGTGCGTGTGCGTGCGTGCCCAAGATCCCAAGAGGAGAATGGAGGAGAAGGGATTGTGGCGTGGCCATCCCCCCTGGGGGGTGATTTCTCACTTTCTGTCTCTCTGTCTCTGTCTGGCGAGCACATGCGCCCTATAGCAAAAACCTCTTAAAAAAAAAAAAGAGAAAGAAAGAGGAAGAGAAAGAAGAAGTAAGGTAACCAATTTAGAGTGAGGACTGGGAATCTGAGAAGAGGGGAGAAGCAAACAAATACCTTTCTCAGAGAGGGTTACAGTTTTCTCAGTGCTGACTTAGGGGTCCGGAGCCTCTGCAGAAGCATGAAGATCAATGGGGCGTCATTGAATGCGGCCTCAGCTGTGCATGGATCCAAACCTTTGCTCACTCACCACCAGGGGTGGAGGGTGCTCAGCTGGGGTACTGTCATCAGTGGAACTTAGTTTCTCTGGCAGCCATAGACAGCTTCAGGGTAGAAACTGAGGATCTCAGTCTTGAGCTTTACAGGCACAAAAAGTGAAGAGAATTATAGAGAAGGAGAGTTTTCTTTTTCTCTCTCTCTCTTTCTTTCTTTCTTTCTTTCTTTCTTTCTTCTTTCTCTCTTTCTCTCTCTCTCTTTCTTTCTTTTTCTTTTTTTCTCCTTCCTTTCTTCCTTCCTTCCTCTTTCTTTCTTTCTTTCTTTCTTTCTTTCTTTCTTTCTTTCTTTCTTTCTTTCTTTCTTTCTTTCTTTCTTTCTTTCTCTTTCTTTCTTTCTCTTTCTTTCTTTCTTTCTTTCTTTCTTTCTTTCTTTCTTTCTTTCTCTTGCTCTTTTCTCTGTCTCTCTCTTTCTCTAATGATTTCTTATTTATGTTCAATCATTGCACATCTTTATAGCCACAATATGTTTTTTTTAAAGTATGCATGCAGCACGTGCAATCAAATCAAGGATATATCATATACAATTTTTTTAAAATACCAGACTTTTAGAATTGAAGCTGCATTTTAAAAAAGAATTTTTTAGTTTAATTTATTCTTCTTATTATTTTAATTTGTTGTAGGGGATACATGTTCACCAGAGACAGAGAGAGAGAGAGAGAAAGTGCTGCCAGACCTGGGACTTGAACTGCTGTCAGTTATGTGGAATTCCAGCGCCTTAACCACCATGCCACCTACTTGCCCCTAAATGAAGTTGCTTTTATATTTCAAGGCACCAATTCCTACATGCCCTGTATAGCTAGTTTGGTGAAAGAGTTTCTCTTTAGTTTTTTTGTTTGTTTGTTTTTAAACTCCAAATTCATTTTACCCAGATAGTTTAAAAAAATTAAATAAAAATGTATTTAAGATATAAGCCTCAGTTTTTTATCATTAGAGTCAGCAGACATAAAATATACTTTAATATATATCATCAGAACAAACATAAGATAGTTAAAAATATCACCTGGCTTAGGACCAGCAGGCGATATGGTACTTAAGATGCTGTATCCTGTGTGGCTGCCCCTGTGGTCTGAGTCCTTGCTCTGGTGGCTTGAAAGACTCAGAGTGCATGTGTGAACAGGCCCAAAATCCTGAGAGGAGAGTGAAGGAAGAAGGGATCGTGGCATGGCTATCCCCCCAGAAGGTGATTCCTCTCTCTCTGTCTCTGTCTCCAGCAAGTGTTTGTACCCTATGGCAAAAAAATCTAAAACAACAAAATAAAAATAGAAATTTAAACACATATTTCTTTTTTATACTTGACAGAGAAAGCTCTTTTTCATTCTGCTTAACTTACGTGACACAGTTGGATGGAAGCCGTTTACCAGGGGTGATGATATCTGAGCATATTTCGTGTCATGCTTTTCCTTCTCGCTTTCGACACTCACAGAGCAGGAACAAGTCTCACATAATAAGTATGTCCATAGGGATAGAAGAGGGTATTTCAAATCAATTTCAGCCAGTTTGGAATATTCGTTTTAACATTTATTCAAAGAGAAGCAAGGGATACTATACTTTAGAAACGCACCCCCCATTCTTTACAAGCCACCGGTCTCAACACGTTATCCTGGAAACGTCTGTACTGTTCTATTTAAATTATCTTCTCGTGAAAGAAACGGATTCTGGATCCGTTAATTTCCTATTTGTGTATTTTTATTTGATAGAAAATAAAATTCAAAATATACTGTCAAATTGTTAAGGTGTTTGCTGATAGCGTTTCACAGTTTCATAATACCAAAATGATCGCCTCCTTCATGGGTAATTGTTTATGGAACATGACATTAATAATCGATAGAAATTCAGTTCTTTCAAGCTTCTAGCTTGCATTTTCTCTTTGTAATAGATGTTGTTGGTGGCCACACCTGCTCTCCCTTGTGAGGTCCCCTTGCTGTTGAGTCTGTCGTAACAGCGTGGAGCTGGACCCAGTGTGCTCCTATGATCTGGAGCTCCGCGAAGGATCAAGCTAAGTCTAGACTTGGGTTAAATGCACCGCTTTGCCTGGCTTCCCCCACTCTCATATTCCACTTATAGCTCTCACCAGAAAGCACACCTTCAATAAATTACTGCAGCAAGAACCTACATCTCAGATACAGCTCACAGAGAAGCTGACTTAACCACTGGTCACAGGGCTCTCATTATTGTATTTCTAAACTTTGTAAGAAGTCAGCAATGTTTAATCACTTTCTCTCTCTCTCTTTCTTTCTTTTTCTTTTTTTCTCCTTCCTTTCTTCCTTCCTTCCTCTTTCTTTCTTTCTTTCTTTCTTTCTTTCTTTCTTTCTCTTGCTCTTTTCTCTGTCTCTCTCTTTCTCTAATGATTTCTTATTTATGTTCAATCATTGCACATCTTTATAGCCACAATATGTTTTTTTTAAAGTATGCATGCAGCACGTGCAATCAAATCAAGGATATATCATATACAATTTTTTTAAAATACCAGACTTTTAGAATTGAAGCTGCATTTTAAAAAAGAATTTTTTAGTTTAATTTATTCTTCTTATTATTTTAATTTGTTGTAGGGGATACATGTTCACCAGAGACAGAGAGAGAGAGAGAGAAAGTGCTGCCAGACCTGGGACTTGAACTGCTGTCAGTTATGTGGAATTCCAGCGCCTTAACCACCATGCCACCTACTTGCCCCTAAATGAAGTTGCTTTTATATTTCAAGGCACCAATTCCTACATGCCCTGTATAGCTAGTTTGGTGAAAGAGTTTCTCTTTAGTTTTTTTGTTTGTTTGTTTTTAAACTCCAAATTCATTTTACCCAGATAGTTTAAAAAAATTAAATAAAAATGTATTTAAGATATAAGCCTCAGTTTTTTATCATTAGAGTCAGCAGACATAAAATATACTTTAATATATATCATCAGAACAAACATAAGATAGTTAAAAATATCACCTGGCTTAGGACCAGCAGGCGATATGGTACTTAAGATGCTGTATCCTGTGTGGCTGCCCCTGTGGTCTGAGTCCTTGCTCTGGTGGCTTGAAAGACTCAGAGTGCATGTGTGAACAGGCCCAAAATCCTGAGAGGAGAGTGAAGGAAGAAGGGATCGTGGCATGGCTATCCCCCCAGAAGGTGATTCCTCTCTCTCTGTCTCTGTCTCCAGCAAGTGTTTGTACCCTATGGCAAAAAAATCTAAAACAACAAAATAAAAATAGAAATTTAAACACATATTTCTTTTTTATACTTGACAGAGAAAGCTCTTTTTCATTCTGCTTAACTTACGTGACACAGTTGGATGGAAGCCGTTTACCAGGGGTGATGATATCTGAGCATATTTCGTGTCATGCTTTTCCTTCTCGCTTTCGACACTCACAGAGCAGGAACAAGTCTCACATAATAAGTATGTCCATAGGGATAGAAGAGGGTATTTCAAATCAATTTCAGCCAGTTTGGAATATTCGTTTTAACATTTATTCAAAGAGAAGCAAGGGATACTATACTTTAGAAACGCACCCCCCATTCTTTACAAGCCACCGGTCTCAACACGTTATCCTGGAAACGTCTGTACTGTTCTATTTAAATTATCTTCTCGTGAAAGAAACGGATTCTGGATCCGTTAATTTCCTATTTGTGTATTTTTATTTGATAGAAAATAAAATTCAAAATATACTGTCAAATTGTTAAGGTGTTTGCTGATAGCGTTTCACAGTTTCATAATACCAAAATGATCGCCTCCTTCATGGGTAATTGTTTATGGAACATGACATTAATAATCGATAGAAATTCAGTTCTTTCAAGCTTCTAGCTTGCATTTTCTCTTTGTAATAGATGTTGTTGGTGGCCACACCTGCTCTCCCTTGTGAGGTCCCCTTGCTGTTGAGTCTGTCGTAACAGCGTGGAGCTGGACCCAGTGTGCTCCTATGATCTGGAGCTCCGCGAAGGATCAAGCTAAGTCTAGACTTGGGTTAAATGCACCGCTTTGCCTGGCTTCCCCCACTCTCATATTCCACTTATAGCTCTCACCAGAAAGCACACCTTCAATAAATTACTGCAGCAAGAACCTACATCTCAGATACAGCTCACAGAGAAGCTGACTTAACCACTGGTCACAGGGCTCTCATTATTGTATTTCTAAACTTTGTAAGAAGTCAGCAATGTTTAATCACTTAAAAGAAATATGATTAGATTTTTCTCCCAGAAATGGTTTTTGTGCATTGGCAAGATTAAATTGGTGCTAGGAGATTTCTCCCAGTTGAACTTAAGTTTACAGGTATCATAGCCCCAAAACATCCCACAACTGATGCTCTGATACTTATTCTCCAAAGAGAACTACTGAGTCTCTGCCACCATCTTTGTCCATGCTATGTACAACTGTTCCTCACTTAAGGACTGACCTGTTTAATAACCAGTAGGACCTATGACCCATCTTCCGGTATGGGGAATCCCCTTCTCAGTCTGTGTGAATCTCAGGAATCCCCTTTCTCTGCCTCTGTCTTGGTCTTACAGTGGATTAGTGTTCACTACACAGAGTGTTTACAATCACACGAGACTACATATTTTATTCAAAAATTCCTACTTTATTGCATACCCATAGTAGTATATAGAACAGATAAAAATTATTACACCAGATTTATATTATTGTGTCATGGTGTGTCTTGTTGCTTTCTGGTCCTTACCTAATGTATGCTTTTTATAGATAGAATTACATTATTCTAGTGTGGTGTTGCATGATGTCTATTGAAAAATACATACCCTGTGGCACCATGACACACCCCAAGACATCCACCCATTGCACCTCTGGTCAACCGATTTGCTTAACAACCTAGTCATAGGAATGCACAGAGCTTTATCATTAAGTGAGGAGTCCCTACTATATGGTAGGAACATAATTTTGCCTGAAGAATTGCTTTTGGTGAACAGACTGGCTTACTTGAAACTTGATGAGTATAGGACTTTTTCTATACTAACTTTGCATATGTTATCATCTTTAAGTATTCTTTCAAATGTTTGTATTGAATACAGCAATTATATTTATTTGAGATGTTAAATACATGTATACATTGTGGAATAAGCAAATACGGCTCATTATCGAACCCATCACTACACATACTTATCATTTCTTTGCGGTGAGAACATTTAAAATCCACTCTTTC
>NW_006159673.1:18240-26082 GCF_000334495.1 Tupaia belangeri chinensis | reverse complement strand
ACTCTTTCCATTTTGATGTATACATCATTCTTAAGAGTTTATTTATTAATTTTTTTCATGAGAGAGAGACAGGTCTTGCCATGATACAATCCTATTCCCCACCTACCAGCCAACCAGGATCACCGTGCCCACAGGCAAGTGCAGTGAGGTCAGGTCAACTCCAAACTGGACCCGGCCCCCCATGTGGCTCCCACATCTTGCACAGCGGTGCCCCCCACCCATGTCGCAGTGGCTGGGTATGGTCTTGTACATTAGCACTCAATACAGTCACTGTGCTGTGCAGCGGGTGACCAGAACGTATTCCTCCCATTTAACTAACACGTTGCCTCCTTTGACCGTCATTTCTCCTCTCCCCACACACACTCTCTGTCTCCTGAGCCTCTAGTAACCACGTTTCACTTTCCATCCTCATTCTGAGTTTTCCGATTTGGCATTTATGTAAGATCATACAACATTTGTCTTTCTATGCCTGTCTTCCTTCGCTCACAATAACATCCTCTAGATTCATCCATGCTGTCACAAAAGACAGGACTTATTATTTTTTAAGGCTGAGCAATGTTATGTTGTGTGTGTGTGTCACCATTTTTAAATCCGTTCATCTATTGTTAGAGAATCTTGGCTATTGTGAATAGTGTTGCAATGACTGTGAGAGTGCAGACTTTTTTTTTTAACCAATAAGAAAAATTATATTTACTTAGAAGCATTCTAAATGTCAAGAAACCAGCTGCCACATTTTTTTTTTTTTGCAATTACAGAGTGGTATTCAGTTAACAGAACAATTATTTCATATAAGCTCATCAGAGACAACTGAAGATGAAAAAATTACCATCCCCATATATAACTGATTTGTGCTGTGCACCAACAAGAACTTGGTTAAAATTTCCATGCCAAGTTATAACCCACATACTGTACCAGGCAAGGTTGGTGGCTATTGAAAATACCACCAGGACAGGGCTAGCTAAAGACAAATTTGGTAGTGTGTTAACTATACAACAAAAGACATTGTGCAGTTTAAAAACTGTTTATAAATCTTACATAGCCTTGAGTTTCAATTTTTTTTTTTTTTGCTTTAAAAGGAGTGAGTTGTGTACAGGGACTTAAATGCCTTACAGACAAAGTGAAAAACAGTACACAAGTATTCGTCGTCATCTTCTTCATCATCTTCATCCTCTTCATCTTCCTCCTGTTTCTTATCGTCTTCATTTTCCTCATCTTTCTCCTCCTCTTTCTTTTTTCCTCTTTTCAGCCTTGCCAACTTCCTGTTTGCTGCGTCAGCCTTTCCTTTAGCTCGGTATGCAGCAATATCCTTTTTGTATTTTTCCTTCGCTTAGCAGCCTTGTTTTCATAAGGCTGTGTATCACCTGCAGCAGTGTCATTCCACAGCTCTCCCAGTTTCTTTGCAGCATCACCCACGGACAGGCCAGGATGTTCTCCTTTGATTTTTGGGCAATATTCAGAACAGAACAAAAAAAAGGCTGAAGGAGGCCTCTTGAGTGCATTGGGATCCTTGAACTTCTTGATTGTTTCCCCTTTAGGAGGGATATAGGTTTGCATTTCTCTTTCGTAACGGGCCTTGTCCTCCTTTGCCATATCTTCAAACTTTCCTTTCTCTTTAGCAGACATGGTCTTCCACTTCTCTGAGAATGTCTTAGAAAACTGAGAAGTTGACTGGAGCCTCTGGGTGCTTCTTCCTGTGCTCCTCCTTGCAAGTTTGCACAAAGAATGCATATGATGACATTTTGCCTCTCGGCTTCTTAGGGTTTCCTTTGCCCATGTTTAGTTATCTTTCCTCTGCGAGGCACAGAGTCGCCCAGTGCCCGTCCGACTCTCACTTGCACTGGTGCTGTCTGTATGGAGCTCAGTGTACTGCAGTGGCTGTGAGCCAGATATCTTTTCTAATGAATATAATAATTGGACATATTTGTGGGCTACAGTGGGATATTTTTTAATACACACTACACATGTAATGATCACATTGGTGTAACTTGCATGTCTATCACCTTTAACACATGTTAGTTCTTCACATCGGGAACATTCAAAATGCCTCCTCTTCCTTATTGTCTTCATTGCTAACTATCATCTTCACTTCTAGCTATTTTTAAAGATATAAATCATTGTGAACTACAGCCACTCTACTATATTATAGAACACTGGGACTTGTCTATCTAACTATAGTTACCTGTTAATCAGCCTTTCGCTACCTACCCTATCCACATTCCCAGCCTCTGGTCACTGCTATTCTAGTCTCTGTTTCAATAAAATCAATATTTTTTTATAGTGTCCACATATTAGTGAGAAAATGTAATATTTGTCTTTCTATGTTTGGCTTAATTCACTTAGCATAATGGCTTTCAGGTGCATCCATGTTGCTACAAATGAGAGGATCTATTTTTATGGCTGAATAATATTCTTCTTTTTTTTTTTTTGAGAGCGTTTTTTGCTTTAGGGCATGTACGCTCTCCAGAAAGACATAGAGAGGAAGAGAAACAGAAAGCCAAAAATCACCTCCTGGGGGGATGGCCATGCTGCAATCCCTTCTCTTCCATTCTCCTCTCTGGATCTTGGGCACACATGCACACATGCCTGGCATGACTTTAAGCCATTGAGTCCAGGGCTTGAACTATGGTCGACTACATGGGAGTCCAGCGACATAGCCACTACGCCAACTGCTGGTCCCTAATCTGCTTTTAATACTTTCAAGGGAAGTTTTGATTTTCTGTATTATAGCCTTCATCTCTGACAGTTCCATTTGATTCTTTTTTCAGGTGTGCATTTCCTCTTTCAGATCATGAAAGATCTCTCTAATCTCCTGGAACTCGTCTCTTTTCTCCTGCATCTTCTGGAGTTCACTGTCTCTCTTCTCTTGCATCTCTGTTAGCTTTGTCACTATAAATATCCTAAATTCTTTATCTGACATTTCCACGAGTTCCATTGTACTGTCTGTGACTGGTGAAGGGCTATTCTTTCCCCTTGGGGGAGAAATATTTTCTTGATTTCCCATAGTCTTGTGCTTTTGTGGTGGTGACTTCTGGTCATCTGATGGATTATACAGTACTTCCTACTTTCTTGGAGTTAATCCTGAGTGTTGGCTTTTCCCTGGGTGTTGGGCTAGAAGGAAGGGTTTGGGGCAGAGGCTTTCCAGTTAAAGGGACAGGGCTATGCCCACTTCAGATGCACATGGATTCTGGATTTTTGGTGGGTGTTGGGCCACTACTTTTTTTTTTTTTTTGAGAGGTTTTTGCTATAGGGTATGTGCGCTTGCCAGACGGACAGAGAGAGACAGAGAGACAGAAAGTGAGAAATCAACCCCCAGGGGGGATGGCCACGCCGCAATCCCTTCTCCTCCATTCTCCTCTTGGGATCTTGGGCACAGACGCACACATGCCTGGCGTGAGTTTAAGCCATCAGGTCCGGGACTCGAACCGCGGTCAACTACATGAGAGTCCAGCGACACAGCCATTACGCTAATTGCTGGTCCCAAGGGCCACTGCTTTAGTGTGTTTTCATAATGATGATTATTATTCTTTTCGTTTTATGTATAGTACTTTGTTTCTTCTTTTGTTCTCTCTCTCTTTCTATTTCTTTCTTCCTTTTTCTCTTTATTTTTTCTTTTATTTTTAGAGAGAGAGATTTTGCTATGGGGTGCGTGCACTTGCCAGAAAGAGACAGAGAGACAGAAAGCAAGAATTCACCCTTCTGGAAGAGATAGTCATGCCACAATCTTTTCTCCTCCATTGTCCTCTCAGGATTTTGGTCACTCATGCACACACACCCAGCATGAGTTTAAGCCACTAAGTCTGAGACTTGAACCACAGTAGACTATGTGGTAGTCCAGTGATGTAACCATTACACCATCTGCTGGTCCCTAGGTACAGGTTTTTCTTTTTTTTTTTTCCATTCTTTTTTTTTTATTTTGACCAGAGAGACACACACAGACAGAGAGAGAGAGAGAGAGAGAGAGAGAGAGAAGGTGAGAAAGCAAGCCACCAGGTCCAGGATTTGAACCGTGGTCAGCCATGTGGGAGCATCCAGCACCTTAACCACCACGCCACCCGCTGGTCCCGGTACAGGTCTTTCTTAAGCACTTCTTGTGAGGCTAGTCTAGTGGAAATTTATTCTCTCACTGTTTGTCTGCATAAGAGTTTATTACCCTTTCAATTCTGAATGATATCTTTGCTGGGCAAATATTCTTGGCTGGAAGATTTTTCTTTTAGTAATTTGAATTTATTGACTGATTTCTTCTTGGTCTTTAGAAATTTTCCTGAGAAATCTGCAGTTAGTCTAATGAAATCACCTTATAAATATTCGTTTTTAAAATTATCTCTTCATTTTTGACTTCTGATAGTTTAATTAGAAGGGGCATTTGTGAGTACCTCTTTGGGTTGAATTTGTTTGGAGATCTTTGAACTTCTTGTTTTTTTATATCTGTGTCTCTTCTAAGACTGAAACATTTTTAGAGATTATTATATTAAATATTGTTTTTCCTTATCTTTGTTTTCTCTCATTTTGGCCCTCTCATAATGTAAATATACACCTAATGATGTACCATTAGTCCCATAGGCTACCGCTATTCTTTCTCATTGTCTGGCTGGGTGATTGTAAAAGACTTATCTTGAAGTCCAGCAATTCTTCTGCTTTATCTTATGGGTTGTTGAAGTTCTTTATTGTATTTTCTATTTCATTTATTGAATTCTTCAATTAAAGGATTTCTGTTTGGTTCTTCTTTGTTATATCTGTCTCTTTATTAATTTTCTTATTCAGATCATGAATTATTTTACCTATTTTAGTGAATTGCTAATCTGTGTTCCCCTGTATTTCATTAAATTTCTTCAAGATCATTATTTTGAATTCTTCTCAGGCAATTTGTAAATTTCCATTTCTTTGGTATCAATTATAAGAGCATTCTTGTTCTCCTTTTATGGAATAATTTTTTCATTGATGTTTCCTATTTTTTTATGTCACTAAACTGATTCCTGCACATCTGGGAAACAGTGACCTTTTTCAAAGAGTCACATTCATGAAGAAAGACACCATTTAGAAATGGCTTGTAGTATGCCAGTAGTGAGGGGTGTGGTGGCATTTGTTCCTAGCAGGTGCAGTGTGCAAAATCTGTACAGTTTCTTCAGGATCCCAGGAATAAGGCAGCAGATACTGGAGATGCTGGACCTTGCAATGGTAGGACATAGAGTATCCCAGACTCTGAGGACGGATAGGACACTACAAAGGACCCTTGGATGATGAAGAGCAGTTGTTGCTTGGACCCTGGAGAACAGGAAGCACACAGCAGTGATTCAACCCCCCAGGAAGGGAATGGGTATTTCAGCAACCAGTTTCTATCAGAAGAGGATATATGCCTAGTAATGGGATTACAAAACCACATGACAGCTCTATGTTTTGAGGAACAGCCATGATGTTTTCCATAATGGCTGTACTAATTTACATCTGCTCCAACAGTGTAGAAGAGTATCAATATTGCTTTATTTTACAGATTTTTAAGGTACTGTTCTTACATTGTATTAGATGGCTATAACACTTCCCTGTCAGAGCTAGAGCTGACTGGTGATGTCAGTCAATCTGCACAAATCTAGGATTTTGGATTTAGTAAAATCACTGTGAGCTTCCTTATAGCATAGTGGTTAAATTAAGGTGCTACACAGAGGAAGCTGGATCCTACATGTCAACCAGGGTTTGAGTTCCAGTTTCTGTGGCTTTAAAATCATCTCAGATATGCATGTACCCAGGATCCTGATGGAAGAGAGAACTAAAGTAAAAAAGGATGGTATGATCAGGCCTCGTTAAAGGGTGCTTTCTCTTTATCTGTCACACATGGGCCCTCTGGGTTTTAAGAAAAGGATCACTTGCTTAGATTATACCTCATATGCTCTGGTCTAACATTTTTAATTATAAGAGATTGTTTAGGATTCAATAAAGTCCCCATAGTGAGGTTTACAATATATTTTTTAACAGCTAAATTTACTTTAATTAATTAATTAATTTATTTATTTATTTTTGGTTAGAGCTTTTTGTTTTAGAACACATGCATTGGCCAGAGAGAGAGAGAGAGAGTAAGAGGGAAAGTGAGAAATCACCCAATAGGGGGAATGACCACACCATAATTCCTTCTCTTGCAATCTCCTTCCAGGATCTTGGGCATACATATACACACATCTGGCGTGTTTCAAGTCACCAGGTCTGGGACATGAACTGTAGTCAACCATGTGGGAGTCTAGTGACATAACTGCTATGCCCCAGACTTTACAATTTTTGTTTGTTGAATGAGACTTTATATAAAATGTGAAATTGATCTGA
Organism: Tupaia belangeri chinensis; assembly: GCF_000334495.1. Taxonomy (NCBI): domain Eukaryota; kingdom Metazoa; phylum Chordata; class Mammalia; order Scandentia; family Tupaiidae; genus Tupaia; species Tupaia belangeri. The sequence continues at coordinate 19,773 of NW_006159673.1, read as the reverse complement.
AAATTAAAAAAAAAATTAAACTAAGCAAAAAAGATTATTGAGGGTTCCATTTTTAAATATTTTTCCCTCAATTGGGACAGAACTTGGTAAAGAAATGCTTTTTACTGAGTCTCCTTTAAAGATTTCAAATTCAATTTAATTAATTTTAAAAAGAGTAGCATTCAACTACAAATTTAGGTCAACAGGAAGTTCAGATAAGACTGTGTTTTTCTTTGTGTGCCTCAGAGTTGTAGAGTTAATACTGAAGTAGGTAAACTATTCAACGTCTTGCGTGTGCTGTGAACAGTCACTTGTCAAAATTATGCCGTGTAAAACCACCGAGCCCAGGAACAATTTAGCTGAATGGTTAGGTTCTAAAATGTTAAAATGTTTTAGGATTAAACCTTCATTATAGTGGTAAAGAGGGAAAGTAATATATAATTATATGCTAAAAATGTATACAATTGTTCATTACCAAAAATACCAAAATATGTGTTTTGTATCCCCAGAAAGCTATTATTAAATCTATGGTGGAGTAATTGAAAACCAGAGTCCATGAATTCGCAGGAGTATGATGGGAAAATCATATGTGCATTTAATGCTTAGTTTTATGTGGATGTGTGTACACGCAGCGAGTCTTACCTAAGAGCTCCAGAGTCATGCAGGCCTGGTTCATTTCACGTCAAACACAGAAACTCTGATAAATTTGAGTACTGGACCAGGAGCCTTCAGATATGTACCACAGGTGCTTTGTAAAAGGTGCAAAATGAATGCGAAGTCATGATGCAAAGAAAACGAGAAACCCCATCAAGCTGGAAGGAAACTATGCTAAGCCTAATGCAGGAGGCATGTAGAAAGTTTGTAAATTTGAGAAACTAACAGAGAACAATAGAAAACTCTGAGAAATGATAAAAAAAAAAAAATGTGTGGTACCTTGATATCCCACAGCAGAAAAACAGCAACCCCCACACGTGGCTGGTGCGAGGGTAGAGCCAGCTTCATGCATTAACAGCCCAGGCAGGTGCAGCAGGCCCTGGGCTCTGAAGGGCCCTGCACTTGTTTCGATGCTCTGTGGTCACTCTCTCACAGTTCTTAACTTTTGAACAAGGGGCCCCTCGTTTCATCTGGCACTGAGCCTTGTACAAGTTGTGGCCAGTCTGATAGCTGAGTGTGTCTGGGTGACAGTGGAGGGGCGATAGCTGACTGTGCCACTCAATCCTTCCCCTACCGTGCACGCAGTCCCTTGGGTGGATGACGGTCAGAATTCAGTCTCAAGGTGGTATAAATAAACAACTGAGTCAGCTGGAAGCCATGTTGCAATATCGGGCAGTGTGATTAGCCAGGAAATGGAGAAGACAGGGAGGAAAGCAGACAAATCAGAAGGTCTTCATGCCTCTCTCTTCCCCTTCGGTTGTCCCAGGAGCTGGGTAGTCTGGGGCACAGTGGACACCCATGGGGTCTCTCCACTATGGGTCTGACTTTCAATTCATGCTTAACTTTTTGAGTTCACCAGGAGAGGTAGAAGCCAGGGTTTTGCACTTTCCGTCTCTTTCC
>NW_006159673.1:0-17531 GCF_000334495.1 Tupaia belangeri chinensis | reverse complement strand
TCTTTCCCTCTCCTCTGACTCATAGTTTGCATTTCTAAGAAATGGAAGTTTTACTCCCAAGAGTATATGATTTTCCAGGGGAAAAATAAGAGTTCTGGAAAATAATACCATTGTGAAAAGGACAATAGGCTTTAAAAAAAAAAATGAGGGTTCAAGGGGAAGCAGAAACAGACTAATAAAAATAGGACTTCAAAATATAAACACTAGGGAACCAGCAGTTAGCGTAATGGCTATGTCGCTGGACTCCCCCGTAGTCGACCACGGTTTGTGTCTCGGACCCAGTGGCTTAAACTCACGCCAGGTGCATGTGCGTGCATGCCCCAGAGAATGGAGGAGAAGGGATTGCGGCATGACCATCCCCCCCAGGGGTGATTTCTCGCTTTCTGTCTCTATGTCTCTGTCTGTCTGGCGAGCCCACGCAGAAATATAGCAAAAACCTCTCCAAAAAAAAAAAAGAAAGAAAGAAAGAAAAAAAATATGTATCAATACTAAGGGACCAGCAGTTAGCGTAAAGGCTATGTCACTGAACTCCCATGTAGCCGACCGTGTTTTGAGTCCCGGACCTGGTGACTTAATCTCATGCCGGGCATGTGTGCGTGCATGCCTAAGATCCCGAGAGGAGGATGGAGAAGTGAATGCGGTGTGGCCAATCCCCCCTGGGGGGTGATTTCTCTATTTCTATCTCTCTGTCTCTCTCTGTCTTTCTGGCGAGTGCACGTGTTCTATAGCAAAAACCTCTTCAAGAAAGAAAAAAATATATATATAAATACTAAACATTTTCAGCGGTAAAGAGGCAAGGTGAATATAAGAAATGTGGGGGGTGGGGAACAATTCTAAAGGAAAACCTAAAGAGTGCTCTGGGAGTTAAAAATATAATAGTTGAAATTAAAAAATGAGTAGATTGACTAAAAAGCAAATACACATGGCTAAACAAAGAATTCATGAGTTAAGGGATCCCATGAAGGCATAAAAAAAAAAATGTAGGGAGCCAGTAGATGGCATGGTGGTTAAGGCGACTGGACTCCCACATGGCCAGCTGCAGTGTCAGCTCTGGAAAGGTGGCTTGAAACTCATGCCAGGCACGTGCATGCATGCCAAAGACCTCGAGAGGAGAAGGGATTGTGGTGTGGCCATCCCCCCAGGGGTTGATTTCTCACTTTCTCTCTCTCGGTTTCTATCTCCAGTGAGTGATACCCTATGCAAAAAAAAAAAAAAAAAGAGGAAAACAGAAAATATAAAAATTGGAAGATAGGGAGGGTAGAAACAACAGAGTTAGTGTTCGTGAATTCCTAGAGGGAGTGAGAAAATAAATCTAGGTAAGAAAACAATTGAAAAAATTATAGGTAAAATTTCACAGCAAATAACATGTGGCATCAAATATCAAGGATGCAAAGAGGAAATTTTGACTCCTTTAGGAAAAACAATTATTACATCCTTGTAAAATTTAAAACAATGGTAACAGAAAAGATATTCTTAAAAAAATTCTAGATAGAAGGGTCAGCAGGTGGCATGGTGATTAAGGCCTTGGATTTCCAATTGGACAATTACAGTTCAAGTCCTAAACCTGGAAGTTTGCTTTCTCACTTTCCCTCTTTCTCTCTCTTTCTATCTCTCTCTGGTGAGTGCACATGCCCTATAACTTTTTTTTAAAAAAATGGTAATAATAATAATAATAGTAAATAAAATTAAATAATTAAAAAAATTCTAGCTAGAGGGGCCAGCAGGTGAACTCCCACATGACTGACCGCAGTTCAAGTCCTGGACCTGGCAGCTTGCTTTCTCTCTTTCCTTCTCTCTCTCTGTCTTTCTCTGGTCAAGTTCAAAAAATTAAAACAAAATAAAAAATAATGATAATGAATAAAATAAAATAAATATCTAGATATAAAAGCAGATCATCCAGAGAAACAAAATCAATTATATAAAATCAATTATATAAAATTCCAAAATAAATTTATTTTCAAAATAAGAGATTCATTTTATTTATCACTGAAAGATTCTTGAAAACTCATTTTAGCTGGAAGACAAACTAGAAAATATAGAAATCAAGGAAAACTATATAATAAATGTATTTCTTAATAAATAATCAGATAGCTTTCTCTCAGAGGACCCCTTATTTGGTAAATGCATCCAACAACACCCCAGTCTTACTGGGAAGACCTGACATAGGTGTGGCACTCAGGCACTTCACAAGTTGCGTTGCTAAGAAAGAATTTATATTTTTTAGTAATGATTCACCTGTGAACAATATTGGCTTTTTTTTTTTTCCAATTCAGGTTTGTTTGTTATTTAGCTTTTCTTAAAAATATGATATTTACATCTAGCTGCTGTTTGTGAAAATAATCAAAGTGCTTTAAAGGTAACTGAAACCATTTATTCTAAACACCAATATGAGTGACTAGGCCCCAAAAAATACACAATGTTTTTTCGGAGTGCTCAAATGCAAATGGTTCTTTCTATCCAGGTCTGAGCTGAGGAGAGGCAGACAAAGCTGCGAATCAACGTAAAGAGTTCTTACATGACCTTTACATGACCTTTACATGACCCAAAAAGGCTAGAACTTGGAAGCAGGCACTCACAGATTATAGGTGGGTTTACAAATACATAGCTTAGTAATTGGTTAAAAGCACGAGTCCTTTTTTTTCCCCAAAAAAAGACTTAGAGTCAGCAAAAAGTATGTCTGTGTTTCACTTAAAGAGATAATAAGGCTTTTCTGAGCGTCTAATAACCTTGTGGCAGGGACAGGCGGTGGCGGCGGGGGGGCATCCCATAATCACTGTAACAAAGCAATCTGTTACAGCAAGATTAATTTTTGTAGACATGACTGCTCCAGGCCCCTCAGACAGTGTCCTAGAGTAGGAAACGCAGTCGGAATTCTGTCTTGCAAGCTGAAGTCAGTATCCTGACTTGCAGTGGTGGTGCGGGGCAATGCGAGCTCCCTGATGCTGGGCCCACACAGGAAGTAGCTGGGTTCACAGTCAAGGTCTTCCCCTACATGCAGGGCGAGGGGTATGTGCCTGGGATCCTAACTGGCCAAAGTTGGGTGAGGATTGTGACATAGAGGCCCTGTTGTGGATGCTTGTGTCCCCCTCTCTTTGTCTGTCTCTCTCTCTCAAAGAAAAAAATAAAATAAAAATAAATAATAAAAAATCACCTTGGATGCTTAAAAAAACAAACAAACAAAAATCCCCAAACCCAGAACTCTCCTAAGAAAAAACTCAAGACTTCTTTACCATGGCTGATCAATATCTATGCTGGTGAAGTCGAAGCACGGTTATTTTTTAAATGACTTCCAGTCAAATGTACTAAACAGATGACAGGTTTTCGTGTTACATCTTTGGATATTGATCACATGTCAGGTCCTTCTTCCTCTATTTTCTGTATACAAATTCGTTATCGCTCTTTGACTTCTGATATTCTGTCTGTTTGGTGATGATTATCTGCTTAGTTTGTAGCTGCTGCAGACCTGAGCAATGTTAGCCTATTTCTCCATGACAGATTATTGAGTCCTCATATCTGCTGGTCTTTTTTTTTTTTTTTTTCTGAGCAATTTTTGCTATAGGGCATGTGAGCTCACCTGAGAGACAGTGACAAGTTGAGCCCCAAGGGAATGGCCACACCATGACGACCCCTTCTCTTCCATTCTCCTTTAGGGATCTTCGGCACACACATACATGTGCCTGGTGTGAGTTTAAGCCACTAGGTCTGAGACTCGAACTGCAGTCAACTACGTGGGAGTCCAGGGATGTAACTGTCACGTCATCTCCTGGTCCCTCTGCTGCTCTGATAGGCCCAGCTCAGCCGAAATCACTGTGTTCACATAGTTGATGTTTTCCTGATTCAACACCTGCCCCATCTATGGTAAACAAGTTCTGTGAGTGTAAGCCTGGCTGGAAAAACAGCACCAAATACTCTACCTGGACCTTGCTCTAATTATATTTATCCTTTACTTCTTGAGCACCAAAATTAATGTGGAAGAAAAAAGTACCACAGTCATTGTGCAGAAAATATGTTTGGGATAGAAAGGCAAGAAATAGTTTTCTGCTTCTAACACTAACTGGAGTCCAAATCAGCTTTAAAATCACCTGCCAAAGCTCATTAAGCCAAAACCATATTTGAGAGCGTTGGTTAAGTAGGAATGTGGGTTGCAGTGCCAAGTCTATTCTCTTTTAACGTGACTCAGAGTATTTACACAATAACTACTATTAAGAGGGATTTTTTTTTTTTTTAATAGCAGCATTAGTTCTTAGAGTTTGCCAGATCTTCCTTTCACCTCCTGGTCTTTAAGATAGATCCTTGGCATCTTAGCCCTCCACTGCTTACATAGTTGGGGTGTGATCAGCGAATTCATGAGAACAGCTGTCTTCAGGTGTACTGCACCTCCACAAGAGGACTTCCAGGTCAGGACAGGAAGAATCCCCTATGTCAGCTGGCCGTGAAAGGCTGTAAGCTGTTCATAAAAGGGAGATTTTGTTGAGTACCATGCATGACAGTGCCAAGGTTCAGGCCACGCTCCTTTCACTCCCGGCAGTACAGGCACAGACACCTTAAAGTAATTATGTGAATCGACAAGTACTCACTCTTAATTCAGTGTCGACAGGAGATAAGATTGAGTTAATACTGAGCTTCAATCTGTTTCGATGATTCCCCACCTGCTTAGGAATCAAAAGGCCATAAAGAGTGGAATGAAGCAAGAAGTCTGTTTGCCATCTCCATGTGTCCTTTTCTTCGCTGTTATTGCCACCTAACACAAATCTGATTTATGCAGGTTTGAATTTGCATTTCCTAGCACTGTGTACATTGGGAAAAATATAATTTGCATGTCACCATCTGTGAAGAAAGATTATTAAACAATAAAGGATTAAGAGATAAACAGCAAAGCCTTGTAGCGATACACTGAGTCCAAAATATAAATGCTGAGACTCTAAAAGATTTGTTTAAGGGCTTCTGAATTGTTTTAAGGTGCTGACTCTGTTCTTGGAATAAAAGAAATATAAAAATATGCAAAAGTGCTTTGTTGTTAGATTACCAACCCTAAGGAGTTAGCTTACTTTTTTTTATAATATGTTTATATTTTAAATTTCAATTTATGCTAGGCTGATTTGTTTTTTCCCCTTATTTTTATAGCATAAATATTACTAAATTCAATATGTTTTATATGGGATGATGTGCACCCTCTATTGTTTGAAAAGAAATTATATCTCTGCTTAATATTAATCCTCAAGCATGATGATTTCTATCTGACTAATATTTAAAGGTAGAATAATAGGCATCAAGGTCCACTATTATTTTTTACATTTATGTTTTCAAAATTAACATTTATCTGCTTCATCATCACTTTTTACTTTCGGGAAAACCATTTATGAAAGGAAAAAGAGTTGTTTCAGATATATATTGAGATTTTTTTCAGACCATCTTTTATTTTTATAATAATCTTTATTGTAATTTCTAATTTGCATATAATAATTGTGCCTCTTTGTGAGATACAGCATGGTTTTCTAAAACATATACCCACCATGTCATGCTCAAAACAGAATGGTAAACATATCCACCATCTCCAGCATTATCATTTCTTCCTCTTGTACACAGTCAAAATCAGCTCTACTGTTCTGTTGAATTAGTAACCCATTTCAAGGGATCAGCAGATGGTGTAATGGTTATGTCGCTGGACTCCCATGTAGTTGACTGCAGTTTGAGTCCTGGATCCGGTGACTTAAACTCACACTAGGCGTGTGTGCGTTCGTGCCCAGGACCCCAAGAGGAGAATGGAGGAGAAGGGATTGCGGCGTGGCCATTTCCCCTCGGGTGGCTGATATCTCGCTTTCTGTCTCTCTGTCACTCTGGTGAGCGCACTTGCCCTATAGCAAAAATCTCTCTCTGAAAAAATTAATTAAAAAAGTGTAATCCATTTCACTTATTTACATGCATTGTTTTATCTGTTAACAAAATCTCTTCTAGCTTTCTAGCTTCTGGCATCCACTACAGAATTCTGTTTTTATGTAATAGTATCTTTTAGCTTGCACCAACAATTGTTGTTGTTACAACAAATGGCATTTGTCTTTCTAAGACTGGCTTGTTTCACCTAGCCTTATTCCTTCCTTCTAGCATAAGTAACACCCTCGAGACTTCGAGCTGCCTATCTCAGATCAATTTCCGGAGATGATCTGAGGAATCTCAAGGTACAACATCACAGTAGTCTGAATAGAGTTCTACTGACCCTAAACATAATCTGATTCCAGATTTGGTGAATCCGCTCAGCAAAAGTTATTCTCTGTAATAGAAATGGACTAAATATCAACACAATATGAGTAAGAGAAAACAAAAGTGCAACAATAAGAAGTCACTTGATAAATCATATGTGGTGTGGAGAAAGTCTCTTCCATTTTTCAAAAGCCGACCAAGTGTAGCTGATGGGAGTTACCTGGTGACTGCAAGACTTTAAAATCGTAATTTTGCAGGGCTGAAGTAAGGCTACAATCTAGAAAAAAGGGAAAAAATCAGTAAGAAGCTGCCCATATGTGTCCTTTACAATTAGTGTGCCTGCTTTTGCTGATCAACGCTGCAGTGTAGAAGCATCCCTGAGACAGAGGATAATTTCTCATGCCAATATTCCGTTATAAGTACATCGCACACCGTCAGTTCCATTTATGCTGATCCTTCTGCTGAGGACACGTTTTCTGATTTGTGACTTTATAATTACTAAGCATAAGGGGGATGCTTAGGATTAATGACAGATGTATTCTTTCTTTTCTCTCTCTCTTCTATTAACAAGGTCTCTCACTATAAAGTTTGTTCATATATTTTCTTATCATGAGTGTGGTTAGTGTAAATTGATCACATATAAATACAGCTGATATGTTTTTTATTCTTGAGATTACAAGAAAAAAATAAGTGGTAGGTTGTTTTCATCCCTGTAAATAACTCAGATGCCACCTCCTAATCCTTCATCTTCAAAGGTTTCTTTCAGTATTATTAATGATATACATATATATATATTGGTAGAATAATAATGCCATCAAGAAATTGATTAAGGGACCAGCAATTAGCATAATGGCTATGTCACTGGACTCCCATGTAGTTGACCGTGGTTTCAGTCCTGGACCCGGTGGCTTAAACTCACGCCAGGCGCTTTTGCATGCATGCCCAAGATCCCAAGAGGAGAATGAAGGAGAATGGAAGGAATGGAGGAGAAGGGATTGCGGCACGGTCATCCCTCCAGGGCTGATTTCTCTCTTTCTATCTCTCTGTCTCTCTCTCTGTCTTTCTGGTGAGTGCATGCGCCCTATAGCAAAAACCTCTCCAAAGAGAAAAAAAAAAAAAGAAAGAAAAAAAAAAAGAAAAATGAAAACCTCTCCAAAAAAAAATTTAAAAGAAATTGATTAATAGGGGGCTGGCAGGTGGCATGGTGGTTAAGGGTGCTGGACTCCCACATGGTCAACTGAGGTTCAAGTCCCAAACTTGACAGATGTAGAATATGTAAAAGAAAATGCATAATGATGTAAAATAGGCATTGCCAAGATTGATGATAGAAATTGGTTGATCGTAATATCTTTTTTAGGGTATCCTTGATATTAACGCTCAAGGATTCCAGATCAAGTTGTTCTATTACTAGAGAGAAAAAAATGAGAAAAGTTGTATCTGGTTTCTACAATAAAGGATATTTTTCAAGATAGTCAGACTAAGGGCCATCAGAGATTGAAGGATGTGGTGAGAGAAGGCAGTGATCAATAGGGACTTATTCTAAACAATTGCAGCTTTTACTAAGAAAGATATTGGGAAATGGTCTAAGCAGATTATTACGGAGATTTTCTTCGTAACATGGAATAACATTTTCAAGTAAACAAAAAGGAGTCTAATACGTTAAACTATGAAAAATACCAGCTTCCCAGAGGAATGAAAAATAGAAGCAAAACTGATCCTTCATGTGACTACACTTCACAACCAGTCTTATAAAGGGTTTCTTATCTCACTTGTCCCAGAGAGACAACTAAAAAGAAATAGTGGGATCTCTTGTTTTGAGCACTGAAATAATTTCTTTTAAGGAGGTATGTGAAATACAATCTTAATAATAAGATATTCAGGGAACCAGCAGTTAGCGTAATGGCTATGTCGCTGGACTCCCACGTAGTCGACTGTGGTTCATGTCTCGGACCTGGTGGCTTAGAACTCACGCCGGATGCGTGTGTATGCATGCTCAAGATCCCGAGAGGAGAACGGAGGAGAAGGGATTGCGGCATGACCATCCCCCCCGGGGGGTGATTTCTCACTTTCTGTCTCTATGTCTCTGTCTGTCTGGCGAGCGCACGTGCCCTGTGGCGAAAACCTCTCAAAAAAAAAATAATAAGATATTCATAACACTGTTATGTTATATTTTCTTAAATACTACACATAAAGCAAAATAGCATTTAAAAGTTAGTGCTAGTTTTGTCTTTGTTTAGTGCTAAAATAAAATGTTTACATTCCTTCCAAAACTATGAGACTTAACACTTTTGTCTGTAGTGTTTAATGTCACCTTCAAAGAAGTTGAAGTGTATAATATTAATATCTGTTCAGATACCTCCTTGCACATGAACAAGAAAGATGACTCATATATTGCTTATTGCTCTTAAGATGTTAATAGGAACTAAAAATAAGTGAATGACTAACTATGTGGAATGACAAGACAGCAAGAAAATTGCTAACTGAATTTTGAAAAAAGCATAGAAAAAGGATATTAGTACAAGATATAAAGATATGTGCATAGTTGGCCCCATTGTACAATGCTTCAGTGCTGTGCATAGGGAGCTGGATTCCACATGGCCGCTGTGGTCCTAATTCCAGCCTGGCTGTCTCAAAAACTGCATTGGAGATGTGGGTCCATGTTCAAAATCCTGATGGAGATGGAAAAATGGAAGAAAAGGATTGGAGCATGACTACACCCCTCTGGGAAGTGTTTTCTCTCTCTTTCCCCCTTTAGTGAATGCATGCACCCTCTAGCAATAAACAAAACTGTGTGTATGTGTAAATGTGTATATATATATATATATTATATAAGAAATGTAGCACCGAGGGGTGTGGTTGGCTTAGAGTAGTGTATCTGGTGCATCAGCATGAGCTGGCTGACAATAGAAGGACTTACTATTTCATTGAGAACACCATAGCTGATGCTGTACTGATTGCCTGGGAAGGTGACATGTGTCAATGTCACACCATTCCCTTCAAAGGATAATCATGAGCTATTATGTGACGTCATCTTGGAAAGAGATAATAAACCAAACCTATGCTTTCCAATGACTTAAAATATGACATAATCACATATATTTCTGTGATAATTAGATCTTTAAATATGTCTACTATCAGTAGCTAAGTTGCCATTTATTTGATTTTTAAATTTAAATAATCTTTTACAATATTTACCAACATGCCATTTCTTTGAATGAGCTCTTCCACAGAAGTATAAAAAAATGTGATGGTGAGATTACTGGAGGGTTACATGGACTAGGACTTTTCCCACTACCTCACCCTCTTATTTTAGGGCAACCCTTAGCTTCTTGATCATTCCTTGTCTATAGTTAAAATTATGGATTGAAATTCAGTGACAATCTGACATGAAAATCTGATAATAATCATGTCTAGTCAAGCAATCACATTCTAGCAGTTACTGAATTTGGCATCAACAACCAAGCATGTTTCTGAAGGACAGACTATGAAATGAATATGATTTCGGGCAAAAATTAAGCTAGGCATTTAATGTCATTCTTATGACCAAATATACACTTTTTATTAGATTAAAAAATTGTAGTATACATAGTTCAATATACTTTATATAATACTATCTTTGCAAACTTCTATTTGGGAGTCACTCTTCAAGTTCTAATATATATATATATATTTTGGTGGGGGAGGTTTCTGCTATAGGGTGCATGCACTCGCCAGAAAGAGACAGAGAGACAGAAAGTGAGAAATCACCCCCCAGGGGGGATGGCCATGCCACAATCCCTTCTCCTCCATTCTCCTCTTGGGATCTTGGGCACACACGCACACACTCGGCATGAGTTTAAGCCACTGGGTCCAGGACTCGAACTGCAGTCGACTACATGGGAGTTCAGCGGCATAGCCATTACACTAACTGCTTGTTCCAAGTTCTAATATTTTAAACTTTTATTATTCTATGACAACCTGATAGTGACATGACAATTTCCGAATGTGGGGAAACACAATGTATTTTGTAGAGGTGAGGTGGAGGATAGCAGATAGCATGAATATCCTCTTGGTTTTCAAACAAAATACGTTTTCATTGTGTTCAATGGAAGTAGTTACTTGTGATGGAAGTTAAATATAATATAAAATGCAAATATAAAAACAGCATAATTTATTTAATATAGTATACTGGTGGTTTGTGTTTACTCATACAAAAGAGAAAATATCTGAATGCTTGTAGGTAGATATATAATTGTGATACATTTATTAATACATTTAAATTTATTAAAATTTGTTACATTCAATCTTTGGTTATTCGTATGAGATCACAATTATTGGATCACTCTTGTGTTTTAGGATATTCTGAGGGGCAATTGACTCAAACTCATTCAGTTGACTGCCATTTGAAACAGCTTCCTGCGCCATAACGTGACCAAGAAAATAGTAATTCCATCCATTATATATAGAAACGCTGTAAGTCCTTTTCACTGACCTATTAAAGTAATATTTTTCCCCTTGGTGCATAAACTATCTCTTAATGGAATATCCAGTGGTTTTTGAAGCAAATTGCAATAACATTTCAAGCCACCAGGGAGTTGTTCCGTAAAATGAAGCAGTAATTTACAAAATGGTGAACCAAGTCATTAATTTACTAAATGGTATCCAGTGACTCAAAAGGAAAAAACATAGCTTCCCAATGATCCTAAGTAATTCCCAGAGTATACTTTATGTGTTAGTAGATACACTTTTTGTACAATTTTGTTAAGTCGTCACTGCCTGTCCAAATTTATTTATCTCCATTAAAAACAATGACAAAAACACTCTAAAGCCAGCATTTTGAAGAGAAGTTATTACGTGTTTAAATTTGAAAACTGCTTCACTGTCACCGTCTTTATTATGATTATGCAAGTTTATATTAATCCCCTAATTTTACTGTTGAATAAGCTGAAACACGAAGAGGCTGAGTTAACTTTTCCAAGTCACTGCAGTGAAAGCGAATTGGCAGCAAAGCTAGAATTACTTCTAGGGCGTTTGCAGTCTATTACTTTCCTCACTGAATCACTTTGCATTCCTACTTTGTGTGAGGGTTGTTTTCCATTAATTAAGGAGCCCGACAATAAATACTCATTTAGTCGTTTTTGCTTTTTATAATGAAAAATGTTGTTGAAATGAATGCAAAAACAAAACAAAACAAAAAGTCTTTACTTTGGCATTCACATTAGCCCAAAACAGCTGAACTGGATGTTTGTCAAACTTGGCAAGGACTGAAGTCTGACAGAGAGCAAACTCGCGCCAAGTCCCATTTAAAATGGAATGTTCTGCCAAAGTTATAAGCTACTGAAAATTGGGACTTCGCATTAATCTGCCATTTCAATATACTCTACCCATGTCCCATAAATATTCCTATTCTAATCAGTAATGCCATTGCCATTATAAACATATGCTTTGTTCTTTATTACTAGGCATCCTGAGGAAAAGGACTCTCCTAAGTTCAGTCATTTGGGGATGTGTTAGATATGCTATGTATATTTTATGCTTTTTTTATTGCTATCAGTTTTTCATGTAGCTTTTCCTTCTCATATATGTTTTGAACTTATTTCCATATTTAAATCAAGTATCACTAGTGCTTTTGCTTTGATTTTATTTGTATATGAAATGTTCTAGAAATATCTAGGTATTTCATTCTTTTTTTTTTTTTTTTTTTTGAGAGGTTTTCCCTATAGGGCGCGTGCGCTCGCCAGACAGAGAGAGACATAGAGACAGAAAGTGAGAAATCACCCCCCAGGGGGAATGGTCATGCCACAATCCCTTCTCCTCCATTATCCTCTCAGGATCTTGGGCATGCACACGCTCCCGGCGTGAGTTTTAAGCCACCGGGTCCAGGACGTGAACCGCGGTCGACTACGTGGGAGTCCAGCGACATAGCCATTACTCTAACCGCTGGTTCCCGGTATTTCATTCTTTTGAGTAACTCTGTGTATACCTAGGTTTATGGCATATGCCTCACTGTCCACTGAAGAAGGCAGAGGTTGACAAGAGTCCCGTAGTCCTGACTGCTTTCTTCTCCTTGACATATCTTTCCAAGAGGAAGGTGCATATTTTCCATTGGAATTTCCCTTAAAAATAAAAATAAAAAAGGGCTAGCCGAATCTATGCAATGTACGGTCCTAAAACATTAAAACTAGGGAATGCTACTTTTGGATTTTCAGAAAAATTAAAAGCGTAACAGGTGAAGGTATATTGAAATGTTGAAATACTTCCCAGTTAGGTTCTCTGGCCAGCGCTTGCCCTTCATCCAGCCCTTTGGTCTGACTTGGGTCCTGATGCAGATACCTGGGAGTGATCACTGGCCCTCTCTTGTCCTCAAGCCTTATGGTCCACCCTTGCTAATTTCACTTCCTAAACGTTTCTCAATTCTCTTTCCTCCTCCATATCGCTAATGCCATTTCTAGTTTTTAAATCAGAATGTCATGTTGATTACTGCAACAGATGTGGTCTTCCTGCCTCTCCACAAACTTTCTTGCAATGCAAGCTTTTCATGCTCCAGAGTGATTATTCAAATAGGAAACTCTCTTTTCCTTCATTGGAGCCCTTCCATAGTCCCTAGTGCCTTCATGATGAAGTGTAAACACTCAACTCTGCAATGCAAGACCTTCAACTCTCTGATGGTTGTGCTCACTCCATATCAATGTTCTGCTTTAACTTGACGTCGTAAATCCCTGGCATTCTTTTTTTTTTTTTTTTTTTGAGAGGTTTTCGCTATAGGGCGCGTGCACTCGCCAGACAGACAGACAGAGACAGAGAGACAGAAAGCGAGAAATCACCGCCCCAGGGGGGATGGTCACGCCGCAATCCCTTCTCCTCCATTCTCCTCTCAGGATCTTGGGCACACATGCACACGTGCCCGGCGTCAGTTCTAAGCCACCGGGTCCGGGATGTGAACCGCGGTCGACTACGTGGGAATCCAGTGACATAGCCATTACGCTAACTGCTGGTTCCCAATCCCTGGCATTCTTGTAGACCCCTGTGCTATGCCACAATGAATTCCCAAGCTGAAGTTATATTGTAAAAAAACAAAAAAACAATCAATCAAACAAAAAAACTACCTTTAGCTATCTTTTTTTTTTTTCTGAATACTTCACATACATCTTTTAAGACTGAACAAAAATATCTTACTCAAGGACTCCTTCTCGGTTCATCCCCAGCCTTGAGACCTGAGTACTTGCACGTCTTTGCATCACTGCATTTAACTTAACGTTAGAGAGGGACTTGCCCTGGACTTTCTGAGTCGTTTTGAGGACAAGGTGTGGTTTACCAGCTTGATAACCTCAGTTTCCCCACACCTGCTCCTCCTACCCTGCAGATTCCGAATACAGTCACTGAATAAACGGAGGAAGGGACACATCTTCTCATCCGGGTGCTCCCTTACATGTGTTTGACTGACTCTCCTTATTAGACTCATCACACTTCATAGGTTTCTCTGAGATAATTTGTGAAATATAGTCAATAGGAAAAGGTGGGCTGTATCATAGGCAATAATTACTTTAGAGCAAATTATTTGATGGGCTCTACTCTAGGAATTTCACGTACGCTGTCTCATCTAATCATGATGCGGTCGTATAAAATAGGACCTCAGTACTACCAAGTTACAAATGAAAAACCAGACTGGAGCTTGGCATTGAAATGGCTTACCCGACCAAAATTCTGTAATTGATAAGGAGTAGAATCTGTGCCTAATTTAAGGATCATGAAGCTATGTTCCTAAAAGCTACCCTATACTTGATCCTACAATCTCTAATGCCATCTTCTTACGTCTATGACTTTGGTGTCAACATAGTTTATCTAGTAAAAAAATAAGCCATCCATGGTACACTTTTACAGTAATACAGGTAACTTTACTTTTATATATATATATTTTTTTTGAGAGAGGTTTTTGCTATAGAGCACGTGCACTCATCAGAAAGAGAGAGACAGAAAGACAGACAGTGAGAAATCACCACCCAGGGGGGATGACCACGCCACAATCCCTTCTCAATTCTCTTCTCGGGATTTTGGGCATGCATGCACATGCGCCCGGTGTGAGGTTAAGCCACCAGGTCCGGGACTCGAACTGCAGTCGACCCATGGGAGTCCAGCAACATAGCCACTACGCTAACTGCTGGTCCCTAGTTTTTATATGTTTTATGATTATTTTTACAGGGCATGAGAGAAGGTACAATGCTTAAAAGCAACTCTTTCATTTGACTGATTTTTACTTGTTTATTCACTTTTTGCTCTCCTTCATCTGTTCTGTAAATATATACTTGTTCATTTATAATCCTTTGTCTATTCCCTTCCCCAATATGTCTTTAGATGTTAAACTCTGAAAGAGGAAAGAGACTGTTGAAAGCATCCAAGTGGGATCAGTTGCAGTTTTAACATTCTTTCTATTTTTATCTTTTGGGGGTTTCAACAGCCCTTCCTTCTTCTCTTGATGGTTTGAAAGATTACTTTTTAAGCTAGTTATATCACCACAGTGTATAATAAAAAATGTTTGAAGCACTTTTATGACAACCGAATCTTTTTCGTCCCTTTTGACATGAGCTGCTGAGATTGTTATGAAGAAGCATTGGGGAAAAAGGTGGAGATGACAAAGATGATAAACACTGACTTGGGGAATGGGAGGAGGGATACACAGCCAATTTAGTTCATTTTTATTGACTCCGGCAGGTTTCTCAGGCTAAACTGGCTAGAATAGAATAATGTGGTCCTTGGAACCAAGTAAAGATGGGGATAAGGAGGCAGGGGACTCTCCCATTAGGAAGATTTGCATATTACATCCAAGAAGATTCCTTTTTTGGTCTATTCTGACATCCTTCCATGGAGAACATTCAGATAATTCAGATATGCATTTTTGAAATTAATTTTCTACCATATGCTCAGAGTAGAGTTGCCAGGTAGATTAAATAAAAGTACAGGACACCCAGTTAAGTCTGAGTTTCAGATAACAGCTATATATATAACAACATAGATATATTTAGTCTAAGTGTGCCCAATGCAATATTCTATGTTCCAGGCCATATTTATATGCAAATGGTTTTGTTTTGTGAAATTTAAATTGAACTAGATGATTTGTATTTTATCTGTAACCTAGTCTAAGAGCTCTTTCAGTTCACTTATATAGAATTTCCCTCATTTTTGTGAGGTCACACAATATATAAGATGAAGAGAAATATAGAAGAGACTTAAAGCTCTAGTTACATTTTCACAAATCAATTTTAGGTGTCTGAATGAAGGCATGAGTGACATGTTAGCACTAGGTTTTATTTATTTATAAGTTTAATCGGTAGATTCCACTTTTTCTTTTCTTTCTTTTTTTTTTTTTTGAGAGAGATTTTTTTCTATAGAGTGAGTGCACTTACCCGAGAGATAGAAGCAAAGAGACAGAGGCAGAGACAGAAAGTGTAGAAAATGAGAAATCACTTCCCAGAGGGAAGGCCACACTGCAATCCCTTCTCCTCCACTCTCATCTTGGGATTTTGGGCACGCACGCACATGCTCCTGGTTTGAGTTTTAAGTCGCCAGGTCCCGGGCTTGAACTGCAGTTGACTACTTGGGAGTCCAGCCATGTAACCATTATGCCATCAGATTCTACATATTCTGTAGTTCCCTACGAAGTTCAGCCTTTATGTGTTTAGGTTCCTGACTGACAACATAACACAAACCATTAGCTCTGTTACATGCACAAAATTCAGCCCACCCAGACAATGGGCCCTACCAAATTTATTTTACAAGGTGTGCTGCCTACCCAGAATTTCCAACCAGATATCTGCAAAGGTGATTTTGACAGCTGCGTGGATTAAATCTAAAACTTTACTTTTTAAATCCTAGAAAATTTTTGCTTTATGTGGAATTTTGTATCAACAATGAGTTATTGTTTGCAATCATAGTACTTGGGACTAGTTAAAGCCTTTTGGAAATCTGAAGCACTAAAACTATAGGATGCTTATATCCTGTTGCCCATCTAATATTACACAATTCGATGTAAAGAAACACAAAACTATAAAATAACAGTAAAGAAATCCATGGGTCCAGGACTTGAACGCTGGTCAACTACATGGGAGCCCAGTTGATATATTCTTAGAAATATCAAACTATTTCAATTTTTGTTGATATAGTCTTAGAAATATCAAACTATTTCAATTTTTTTTCAAAATAATTAAACTAGGTTCCTCCACTTTACTGAGCATGTACTAAGATGTCCTAAGCCTATACTTGGATATCATATAATTGAACACTAGTTTTATTCACATCAGAAAATGACCAATATACAATTCACTAACTAGTTGGTAAATATAAAAATGTCCTAGGGCAAAAGGTAAATAGCATTCATAATTAAAGTAAGTGTTCGATATTAACAATTGAATTGATGGTACTTTGCACTGTCTACTTACCTGCATGGAAACTATGTTTCTCTGAATTCCCTCTCCTATGGGTAGGTCATGAGACATTTAGGGTGAGATCTGAAAGGCAGGTCTAGAGCCCTGGAGCTAAGTGCAGTGCCCGGGCAGGGTGGAAGTCCAAGCCCAAGGACCTTGATCTGCTGGCGCACAGTGACAGAGCGAGGCTATACAGGACTCTCAGTTCTTTCCGCTCCAATCATGTTTCTTGCAGCATCTTAAAGTTTTGGGCCAATCCGGCAGCTCCTCAGCAAAAGGTGACAGCTTCGCGATCCTCGTAGTACCACGTTGCAGGTGGTGACAGACGGACACATGTTCTACCTTGTCCTTGTGAATCCCAGTGTCCGCTCCACCATGAGCTCTGTTCCATCCTGACATTTCATTTTATTTCCATTTTATCTCCCAGTTGCTGGTGCGGCGGACCTAAAATTGGAGCAACAGATAGTGACCCGCAGGACAATGGACAGTGACCCACATAAACTGATGTGGCTCCCACAATGCCTGAGGTCTAGCTGCTGCAGTGAGTCAGTATTCCAGATGGTGCATGCTGTGTCTGTTTCTCTGAAAGAACTTGGGTTGCTACACAGTCCTTTTCGGGTTCCTGGGGAAGTGCAAACAAGGTTTGCTGTGGCAGTGTCCATCCCGAGTCAGCCTTACTTCAACCTAGTCCTTAGTCTTACTGATAATCCATGCTCTAGGTCATGGTTATGGTGGGATGATCTGTAATGACATTTTGGAGGTTGGACTGGTAGAAATAATGCCCAGTTCTAACTTCTCTGTGCTTAGTTTGCTAACCAAACACTTAAAGCGTGCAATTAGCTTTGTCTCAGAGTGTCTTCTGCAGTTCTGCAATTAATTTCTTGGAATTTCATGAACAAGATAAAAGCATGATTTGCATATAAGCCCCATGCAGAA
>NW_006159672.1:8825746-8872645 GCF_000334495.1 Tupaia belangeri chinensis | reverse complement strand
TCTCAATAGATTGGCTGGCTGCTAGATTAAACGCTACCACCCCTTTCCAGAGCAAATTGGCAGGGCCACGTTTTTTTTTCACTGACTCTGTGTAGTAGTGAAGCAGAGAGAGTATCTGGGGTCCTCTGCAATGGTTGTAGATGGAGAGGAGGTCAAAATTCTTTAATCTCTTGGGAGGAGATGTAGATTCTTCAGTGTATAAAAGAGGGGAAATTTGTCCAGAATGCTCTGACCTGAGGAGGAATGTCTGAAGAATTCACTCTTTGGTGTGAAGCTACCTCTGGTAGGGTGATGATCAAGAGGCCTTAGTCTCTGAGGGTTACCTGCATTGATTCTCCCTGCCTCAGAAGCATCTCCCCACTATACTTCACTGCTTATTCCTATGCAGTGCTGGAAGGTCCCAGGTGCCATGCCAGGATTGCTATTAAATCACTGTGCTTGGTTGCTGGCCTGGTTTGGTTCCCATTTCCAGGGATGTGTTGGAGTGACAATAGGACCCCAGCAGGGCAGAGATACAGAGTCTACTGACCCTCAGGACAGATGTACTTTGGTAGTGGCTCCAAAAATGAAGCTGTGCCAGAGATTGGGTCCCAAGAGAGTTGACAGGGGCAATCAAGCATGTGTTTCTTTTCTAGGTTAATGTATCTGCAAGGACTCAGGAAACTCCCTATACTGGGTTCATGAAGTGTGATGACTTTGTGGATCTCCTGCAGCAGGGACTACATATATTTGAAGTAGGGATAGGGAGTTTAGTACCAAAGATTTTACTTAACTCTTCCCACAGCAGGGAGCTCTGGTTGCCTCTGGTCACTCCTGACCCAGAACTTTATATCCTTTGCATCTCCGTCCCAGGTCTCTGCCTCAGAAGAATCTTCTTGCTTCTTTGCTATATTCCAGTGTTTTCCATTTGCTCCTCTGTTTGAAACACAGCTATATAATTATTCTTTTTTTGGTCCTTTTTCATTGAGAGGAATTGTGCTTGGTCTCTTTATTTAGCCATCTTCCTCCATCACACTTTTCTTTGTTATTTGTTGTTTTTGTTTTTGGTGATACTGTGAGTAGGGTTACTTTCTTGATTTTATTTTCAGATTTCTCGTTGCTGTGAGAAAGTATGTAAAAGTACAATTATGTTTTGTGTGCTGATCTTGAATCTTATGACCTTGCTAAACTCAGTTATTGGTTTTGGTGAATTTTAGTGAATTCTTTGCATACTTTTATCCAAGTTTATTTCATCTCAAATAAAAGAGTTGTATTTATTCTTTCCCAATATGAACAATTTTGTTTATTTTTAAATGTAATTTCTCTGGATAATAGCTCCAATTTCATGATGAATGCAATGGTAAACTAGGTATGCTTGTCCTGTTGTAAATGTCAAGTCAAAGTCTTTTACTATCATGATATAAGTTGTGCTTTGGTCATGGTTTCCCTTTGGTGGTTCTAGGAAGTTTCTTTATATTTCTTTTTTTTTCTATTTTGCTAAGAGATTAATCATGAATGAGTGTTCAACTTGTTGAATGCTTTTCTCTGTCTACTAAAATGATTATTTTTTAAGTTTTATTATTTTTGTGTATTGTATTGATTCATTTTGGATATTAAACATTGCATATGTGAAATAATCCCATTTGGTCATAGTGTGTAATCATTTATTTAAAGAGATTTTTGCCTTAGGGCACATGTGCTCACAGAGACAGAGATAGAGAGAGTGAAGAACAGTGAGAGAGAAAGTGAGAAATCACCCCCAAGAGAGGTTGGCCACATCGCAATTCCTTCTCCTTCATTCCCCTCCCAGGATCTTGGGCATGTGCACCCACGTTTCCCAGTGTGATTTCAGGTCTGAAGGCCTAGGACTCGAACCACAGTTGGCCATGTTGGAGTCCAGAGGCATGGGTAGAATCATTTTTATATGTTACTGATGCATAATCATTTGAAAAGTTTTCTAGTATTTTTTTATGAAAATGTTTGTAAGTACATTCACCAGGTATATTAGTCTATTCCTTACTTACGGTGCTTCTCTCTGGCTTTAATATTTGGATAATACAGGTGCCATAAAATGAATTGGGGCCTAATTTCAGTAGTGTTCTTCTATTTTCTAAAAGTGTTTGTAAAAAATTGGTATAAAAATCTTTACTAAATACTTGTAGAATTTGCCAGTTAAGTAATAAAGTTAAGTGATACAGCTCTAGGATTTTACTTGTGGAAAGTTTTTTGATTAAACACTTTACTTACTATCCATATATATACATATACCTACATATATACACATATATATACACATACACATATATGTAGGTATATGTATGTATATATATTCACATATGTATGTATATGTGTGTGTATGTGTGTATAATTATATTTAGTTGTTTAATTAGGTTCTTGTCACAAAGTTTGTAAGATCAATTTGTGAGGATAAACTCCATTTGTAAGGGCAAACATTGATCACAGGTAACCTTGGAGCTGAGGAACAGCTTTGATTTTTGGTAAAATTTGTGAGTCCACAGCTTTCTGATCAACTTCGAGCTGCTCTGTAATCTCATATTTCTCATTCTCTGTTTCGAAAATCTCAACTTCCTGGTGTCTGCACTTCCACAGCTTCTTTTTCTTGAAGTAAGCATCAGTGAGGTGTTTTGGGATTTTTGCATTAGAGTGAGGACAAAATAACGGTCATACATCCTATGTCAAATATTGGTTTTGAAGGGATAGTTACAATCTTAAATTTGGAAGAAAGATTTTTATTTTCCGTATAAGGTGATTAGGACCAGTTTAGGTCCCTCCTGTGCAACATTATTCTCCCAAAATACATGCCATGCAGGCTTTCAATATAAAGGCTTTTTAAACAAGCTTAAATTGTTTGGGGACCAGCAGTTGTAATGGCTATGTCACTGGACTCCCCTGTAGTCAACCACAGTTCGAGTCCCAGACCAAGTGGCTTAAACTCACACCAGGTGAGTGTGTGTGCTTGCCCAAAATCCAGAGAGGAGAATGGAGGAGAAGGGATTGCAGTGTGGCCATCCCCCCTGGATTGCTTTCTCTCACTATGTCGCTCTCTGTCTTTCTGGCAAGTGCATGTGCCCTATGGCAAAAACCTCTTCAAGAAAAAAAAAAAAAGTTTCAATGTTCAGAAATGTAGAGAGGTTTCTCAGCTGATTAAGTTCTGTGGTTTTGATGTTCTTTGGGCCAAAAATGGACAATTACTATTATCTATTTCACCCCCCCACACACACACACACAGAACATATCTTGATTCCAGTCTCTCTGTTTTCCATTTAAAAAAAGATACCAGGGACCAGCAGTTAGCATAATGGCTATGTCACTGGACTCCCATGTAGTTGACCGCAGTTTGAGTCCTGGATCCAGTGGCTTAAACTCACGCCAGGTGCGTGTGCGTGTGCGTGCGTGTGCGTGTGTGTGCGTGTGCGTGCCCAAGATTCTGAGAGGAGAATGGTGAAAAAGGGATTGCAGTGTGGCCATTTCTTGCTTTCTGTCTGTCTTTCTCTGTCTTTCTGGCGAGCGCACGTGTCCTATAGCAAAAACCTCTCCAAAAAAAAAGAGAAAGAGACCAGGAAACACTGTCCCAACTGAACTAAGAGGTTAACTTCTTAACTTTAGCAATAAGATTAAAATGTAATTATCACAACTTTGCATATATTTTACTTGAAATTCTCAGAAGGGACAGTAAGGGTACAAAGCTTAGAGGAGATTTTGAATAACAGGGCAGTGTTCTGTCTTTCAAATTTGGCAATATAATTCTCTTATCACTAAACAATTTCACTTTAATGACTACATAAAAAATTTGTAAGTTTTAGTATTTCTCTAAGACAATATTAACACTGAATTTAAGATGCATTTGAGTACAAGCTAACTATTACAATTTTGAAACCATGCAAGTTAATAATTAACTTTACAAAAAGTAAAGAAATGGCAGAAGAGTGTATTTCCACATAGCTTTGTGGTAACCTGAAAAAAAGTGCATTATTAGCAATTACTCTAACAGAATGATCATCTACCAAAACATAATTAATATAAAATATTAAAAGATCAGAAAATTTATGATCTTTTAAAATGGTACTAAATATTATAATATATTACAGTATCTCCAAATTAAAAGAAAGTAAAAATATCACTAAATCTTTTGAACTAGTTCAGTTATCCTGTATTTAAAATATAAGATTTCACCTAAGTACATACAATTAATTAAAATAAGGAAAATGCTAAAATAAGAAAAAAAATCAGATTTTTCTGATTTCAATTCTAATTAAATTCTATTAAAATGCAAGATCACAAGATTATAAATGCTTTCAAAAATTTACAAATTTAGGCCCAGCCTAGGTGGTTCAGCTTCTGGGAGCACTGGAAGCCACACAGCCATCATGGTAGACCTGACCTAGTTTACCTGAAATATGGCAGGTATGTGTACACCCAAGATCCTGAGGAGTTAGAGGACTAGAGGAAAGAGACTGTGGTGTAAGAAACTTTAATAAGAGAGTCTCTCTCCTCCCTCTCTCCAGTCTATGCACATGTGAGAACTCTATTATGAATAAAATCATATCCGACAACCTTTTACAAATATTATACACCACAGCTAGGCAGGCTTTATTCCAGGTATGCAAGGTTGGTTCAACATATGTGAAA
This sequence comes from Tupaia belangeri chinensis, assembly GCF_000334495.1. Taxonomy (NCBI): domain Eukaryota; kingdom Metazoa; phylum Chordata; class Mammalia; order Scandentia; family Tupaiidae; genus Tupaia; species Tupaia belangeri. The sequence continues at coordinate 8,868,016 of NW_006159672.1, read as the reverse complement.
CCATAAATTTAATACCCCATATTAACAGAAAGAAAGATGAAATAGAACTTTTAAAAAACTAAAAAGAAATATTCAAAAGCATTAGTTATATTTTAAATCTATCAATTTATTGCTTCAAAGATTCCTAAATTTATCTTCTCATATGCATAAAGCTTTCATATTTAGTTAGGATTCACTGAGATATGACTGAAGTTATGAAACAGAATTCTATTAGTGCTTCATTGAGAAAATCCCACCTCAAACCACCACCCACCTGAGTCTTGATCATTCACTGTTAGGGAAGCTGAAAAATAACATTTGCCCAGCTGAGCTTTGGAGTGAGGCTGTGTATATGAGTTGAGGCTCCCCAGATGTGTTTATAAGGAAAAGATGCTGCCAGCTTATTTCTCTACAGGCCTGTTATTGTCATGTTACCTGTAAAAGTCAGATAAGCCCTGGCTTTGGAATTGTTATAAAGGGAAACCACTAGAGGGAAACTGAACTTAACCTAATTTCTGGTAAAGTGCACATAGGGAACAGCTGCGTTCCAAAATTTTCCATGTGTGAGTTAGTTTTCCCATTTAGCTTTGCCCTAGTGAGTTATATTGTCTAAGCCTTTGTCCACAAAAAAGTCAAACAATAACTTTGAAATGAATAGAACACTATGTCAAATTTTCCAGTGTACTCCAATGATTCAAATGATTCCTGAAGGTTTTTACACATGATTCGTGACGGTCCCTGGTTTTGAGGGTCACAACTAGACTTTAAACTCTTTTGTGCAAATTAGGAATATTCCCCTTTACTTAGATGTAGTATTTTCCCACAAAGATCATATCTCTGAGCCAGGACACCAAACATGAGAAAGAGAATGCAGGATGTTTTTCACATATCACCTAATTTATCATGAGCACTTACAGAGGACAGAAAGAATGTCTCCATTATAAGCAGCACAGATTTGGGCTGGAACTTTTTATCTTACGATATCTTACACAACCTGGCATGAGTTTCAAGTCACTAAGTCCAGGATTGGAACTGTGGGTGACTATGTGGGTGTCCAGTGATGTAACCATTATGCCATCTGCAGGTCCCAAAATTAAGTATTTCTTTAAAAATTACTTTTGATCTGAGGTTGACTGAATCCATAGATATGAAGGGTTGACTATACTTTGTGAAGAAGTTGCCTTTTCATGAATTATTTGCACATGAATTTATTAGCACCTTTGTAAAGAAAGGAAGAAAGGGGACAATGGTGATGCATTGATAATGCAATTGGCAACCCACGTGGGAGGGTCCTGGGCCTACTTGTACATGTCGGCACATGCTCATGTTCATAGTCCAGGCTTTCAAGGGCTAGGAGTGGATTGTTTGAAGATCATGTTGGGGTGCCTCTGTCTCCCTTTCTCTCTCTCTTTCTCTCTCTCAAAAAAGAAACTTTCAAAATATTTAAAATCTGAGTTTACAAAAGAAAAAGGAAGGAAAGATATGTAGCATCTATGAATGTTGCAAGATGAGAAAGTATAAGTAGACTACAGCACAACACTAGGGTTCTAGGGTTCTGCTCTTGTTTTATTGTGTTTTCTTATGAAAGAAAGGGTCTTTTTTTGACAGTGTCTTGACCTATCACAATACTTCTACTTTAGCTTTTCAGTTAGCTAGGACCACAGGCATGTGCCACCATGCCCAGTTTGTTGAGGTTGAGCCAAGAATTGAACCCAGACTTTCCAACTGTCCCCAACCTCTGAGTAGCATCTTAGCAGCTCACAGCACTGCAGCTGAGTCTCTTGCTTTTTTCAAAATTATTTATTTAATTTCATTTATTATTATTACTTTTTAATATGCTATAAGACACATGTGCTCACCAGAGAGAGAGAGAGAAAGAGGGAGAGAGGGAGGGAGGAAGTGAGAAAACAAGCCACCAGGTCTAAGACCCAAAACACAGTTGGCTATGTGGGAGTCTAGTGCCTAACAACCATGCCAATTGCTGGTCCTTCTCTTGGGTTGTTTCAAATAGGGTCTATGGAGATAGCCTGTGATTAAATACATGTATCACTATCCAAATCCTACTCTTTTCTGTGCCCTCTGTTCTTGTTTGTTTGTTTGTTTGTTTGTTTCAAGCCTCCTGCCTGAGACTCAAACCATACAGTCACCTGGATGAGATCCAGCCATCTTAATCACCACACCATCTGCTGGCCTGAACATTATTAGTCTTTAGGAAAATGCAAATCAAAATTACAATGAAACATCATTTCATACCCATGAGAATAGCTAAAAGAAAAAGAAAGACAATAACAAGTGTTGGCAAGGATGTAGAGAAACTGTACATACATTGTTGTTGGGATAGTAAAATGGTGCAGCCACCCTATAAGATTATTGATGTATCCTCAAACTCTTCAACATCCCTTTTAGATATATAATCAGGAGAAACTAAAATGTACATTCACACAAAAACTTGTACATAATTATTAATACTAGACAAAAATATAAATAATCCAAATGTCCACAGATTACTGATATGGATAAACAAAATGTGGTATATGCATACAACAAAATATTATTTGGCAATAAAAAATAATGAAGTACTAGTCCATGTGAACATTATACTAAGTAGAGCAAGCAAGCTGTGAAACACTGCATGTCACATTATTCCACGTACATGAATTGATCAGATAAGGTAAATACATAGAAACGAAAAGTAGATTAGTGATTGTTTAAGGCTGGAGCAGGGGAGGGTGGTAGAGAGTGACTATTAATTGGTATAGGGTTTTGTTTTGTAATAATGGAACTATTCTAAAGTTAAACTGTGATGGTTGAGCAACACTGCATGTAATAGTGCAGCTGAATTATATGCCTTAGATAGGTGAATTTTGCAGAAGGTGAATTATATCTCTACAAAAATGTTTTTCAAAAATCATAGTTTAGGGGGACCAGCAGTTAGCATAATGGCGGTGTCACTGGACTCCCATGTAGTCGGCCGCAGTTCAAGTCCCGGACCCGGTGGCTTAAACTCATGTTGGGCACATGTGCATGCATGCCCAAGATCCTGAGAGGAGAATGGAGGAGAAGGGATTGCGGCATAGCCATCCTTCCGGGGGGGGGGGCTTTCTCGCTTTCTCTCTCTCTGTCTCTCTCTGTCTTTCTGGTGAGCGCATGCACCCTATAACAAAAACCTCTCAAAAAATCATAATTTAAAGAATAAAATTACAGATTATAGCCGAGAGAGCATATTAGTAGAACATATACTTCATAAAGAATTTGTGTCTAAAACATATAAAAATAGTTCTGAAATAACAATATATAAATGTCATATATGTTTATGTATGCAATATATATTTATGTGTACACACATAAACAAATACACATTTCATGATAAGAAATAAATAATAAAAAGATAATATTGTTCATAATTTGAATAATACAAATCAAACGAAAATCATGTAAGGTGCCAGTATACAACTGTTACAATGGCTAAAATCCAAACAAGAAAGAACAGCAGTGCTAGCCACGATGAAAATGAGGAAAATGCAAAAAGGCACAGTCATTTTTGAAGACAATTTTACAATTTCTTATCAGCGAAATATGAATTTGCCATAGAACCCAGCAGTCTCACTTCTAGATATTTACCTGAATGAGTAAATAACATAGTGTTGGATTATAACACAGTATATATAGATATACAGATATATATATATAGTCATACCAATAAAAAGAATGGTTTAACAAATAAATGGAGAAGTGATAAAACTTCTTTATAAACAAATTCCAAATGATATATATAAATACTAGTTGAATGCAAAAATTAAGCTCTAATCCCCTTGAACATGAACTGGACCTAAAAAGTCACTACCAGAGAATAGAGTTAGGGAAAGGGAAAAACTAATATAGAAAAGTCATGGCAAGCACTGTCTTAACTAAGTTTTGTGGGTTTTTTGAGAGAAATATTTTTGCTATAGGATGTGTGCACTCACCAGAGAGACAGAGAGATAGAAAGCGAGAACCCCCTCCCCCCAGAGGGATGGCCATGCCACAATCCCTTCTCCATTCTCTTCTTGGGATCTTGGGCACACACACACACACACACGCACACACACATCCGGTGTGAGTTTTAAGCTGCCAGGTCCAGGACTCAAACCGGGGTCCGCCATGTGGGAGTCCAACGATGTAACCATTACACCATCTGCTGGTCCCTTAACTAAGTTTTCTGAAAGTTAACAATATCACTAATGACTCATGTTGATATTGAGTATCTTCTGATATGACATAATATCATCTATGTGATAATCTTTCCTAAACATATAACCCTACTCTGGTCAGCATAAAACACAATTGAAACCCAAATCGAAGGACATTCTGCAAAATACCTAACCAATACTCTTGAAAACTTCAAGGCAGTTCTGAAACCAGCAGATAGTATAATGGTTACATTGCTGGACTTCCACGTATTCGACTGCTGTTCGAGTCCCTGGACCCAGCAGCTTAAATTCAGGCCAGGTGCATGTGCGGGTGTGCCCAAGATCCCTAGAGGAGAATGGAGGAGAAGGTATTGCAGCATGGCCATCCCTGGGGTGGGGGGTGCTAAGGGGAGTGAGGGGGGTGATGGGAGGTGATCTCTCACTTTCTGTCTCTCTGTCTCTCTCTGTCTTTCTGGCGAGCACACACACACCCTATAGCAAAAACCTCTAAAAAAAACAAATTCAAGGTTATTTTTAGAGAGGGAAAAAAAGGGGTAGGGAAGGAGGGGAGAAGAAGAAAAGAGAAGGGAGGGTTGGGAGGGAAAGGGAAGACTGAGAAACTATCATAACTGGGAGGAGACTGAGAAAACATGAAGATTAAATGAAACATGTATCCCAGATTGAATCCTTGAACAGAAAATGGCAATGGTGGAAAATTGCAGAATTTTAAATAAAGTCTAGAATTTAAATAATATCAATATACCAATGTTATTTACTTAGTTTTAACTAATTCACATGGTTAATATTAAGAGAAGGTGGGCCAGCAGGTGGCATGGTGGTTAAGGCGCTGGATACTCCCACATGGACGGCCACAGTTCAAGTCCTGAACCCAGTGCCTTGCCTTCTCAATTTTTCGAAGGTGATATATGGGAGTTTTCTATATTATCCTTGTGTCTTTTTTGTAAATCTGAAATCGTTCCAAAATAAAACATTTATTTTTTTAAATGCTAGAAATAAATAAAGCATAGAAAAATTCATATGTGTGTATACTAAATAGAAAAATATTAGAAAGATGCATGCCAACTTGTCACCATTAATTACCTTTTCAGGGAGAGGTAGGAATAGATAGGCCAATAAATAGCTTTCACTGGTTACTCTTGTTGTTATTTATTTCCAAAAACCTTTTTTACTGATAACATATCACTTATGACAAACAATCCAAAAGAAAAAAGAAAAAGAAATTACTGAAAACAAAACAAACAAACAAACAAACAAACAAAAAACAAGATAGCCAGGTTTCATGAGTACTAGCTATGTTTATCTTAGGAGAATGCTATTTGAGCCTGCAAGAAAGAAACATCCCTTCCAAGTGTGACTGCTACTGGAAGAAAGAGAATTTCTTCACCTTCATATAAATTTAGTAAGGGTTCATAAGAATGTGATCTCTTGTTTATGAATCAGAAAAGCAATCTAAGGAAAACAAGTCCCAGGACCAGCAAATGTCATAATGATTATGTCATTGGACTGCCACATAGTTGACCACGGTTCAAGTCCTGGACCTGGTGGCTTAAAACTTGTGCTGGGTGCATGTGTGTGCGTGCCCCAAAATCCCAAAAGGCGAATGGAGAAGAAGGGATTGCAGTGTGACCATCCCTCCTGGGAGGCAGGGGATGATTTCTCACTTTTTATCTCTTTGGCAAGTGCATGGGCCTTATAGCAAATATCTCTCTCTAAAAAAAAAAAAAAAAAAAAAAAAAAAAAAAAAAAAAAAAAAAGAGGAAAAAGAAAGAAAACAAGTCCCTAAAAGAAACCAAAATAAGGAACATATCTTTGAGGAACCCAGGAGAATAGAGTCCTGGATAAACAGTATAATTTTCCCCAATGGAGTCTCTTTTTGAGCAAAATCCAGTGCAATGGTGGTAAACAAAATGATTAATCGATGCCTAGGGACTTACTTCCTCTGTGGTTTCCTATTTGCCTCAAGAATCTTCTGGGGCATCTGATGTTGTCTTTTGTACTTGTAATTGTTTGTATGATCTCAAAAATACTGCTTTCAGGTGGAACACAAAACACTCAACTCTTCTAGCATTAAACTCTTCAGGAAGAAACCTGGAGCATTGCTGCTTGAAGAAACATAATGTGCTAAGGTAAACCCAGTGCAAATACTCACAGGTCATCTGAGAAGAGGATACCCTAGCTTCTAGTAATCATTTCTTCTGTTTTGTCCTGCTGCAGAGTAGTTCTTCCCTACTAGAGTCTTTTATAATAACTTGAGAAACCAAGGGAGAATATTTAGTTCAAATAATGGGGTGAAACTTTAAGAATATGGGCTAACATTAAAAACATTTTACCAAAAAAAATTGTATCCTGGATCTGCTTTTTTTTCTCTTCAGTTCCCACTTCCTTATCCTCAAGACTTTTTCACACTTCTATCTAAAATTGTAATAGTTCACTTACAGGAGAATGCAATTATTAGGTCCTACAAATGGTGAACCTAATAAATAGCAATGAAACAGAATTAGCAGTAAATACTCAGTTTATCATTATGTTTTCTATGGAAATTTTCTCCCCATCACTCCCTCCAGGAAACACCATTTGATCTTGGCTGGTTGAGAGAGGGGAAGTCTTAATGAACTAGTCATGTCTCAACCAGTTTTCCTTCTGTAACCTGTCCTTTACCCCAACTCCCAACTGCATTTTTAACCCTATAGGTCAATTGTGGATTTATCTGTTTTCTTAATGCCTAAGTACCATCTGAGTAATTAGTTACGTGGATATAAGAAAATATATTCCAGACTTAATTCCTTCTTTCCTGCTCTAGGCTACACAGTGTAGAAATTTCTCTTTTTCTACTGCCATAATCTTGTGAGGAGGAGTATCTTCTCACTGGAAGATAGACACAATCTAACTTCCCATTTACAGCTCTTAGAATCTTATTTAATAATTCTGAATTTATTCCTTCATGTTTTATATTGGATTGCTGTGAATAAATCTAAAGAAAAATGCAAGACTAACTATATTAGTTTATTCCCTGGCTAATGTATCCGACTAAAGAAAATGACCTTCAAGATTTTCTTTAAGTACAGGGATAACAGATTCATTTTCTACACTCTATTTCATACCCTTCTATGATTTCTTCCATGGATATAGGAAACCAGATCCACAGACAAAGGACCACTAAGAAAAGGGTTTATATCTTTTCCTACTGTGTGTTTAGCTATGGATGTATTCAGTGGCTACATTGACCTCAAGTCATTGGCTGTAGTGAAATTTGTTTGTGATGACAAGAAATTCATAGATCTCCATTATTGGAGCTTAACAGAAAACATTAAACAGATGACTAAGAATTAAACCATGAAAATATCTGAAAACCTAGCATCTACACCATGAAGCTGAGAAGTCATAGTTAGAACTTTGAAAAGTATTGTATAGACGTAATTCCTTTCCATTTGTTTTCATTCCTCATCCTTATTATGGATCACTGTAGTTAGAGTTTACTTCCCCACCACACTAATGTTGGGCTTCTACATGTGACTTGCTTTAGTCAGTAAAATATGGTTGAAAGTCAGATAATCCATTTCAATCCAGGCTTTAGGAGGAATTGTCAGGTTCTGCTTGCCCTTTTTTACCTTTTGCCACCCTCCTGAGAAGAAGAGGCCAGAATGAGAGATGGAGTATGTCTGTCCATGACCAGTTGAGTAAAGCAAAATACCAATCTGATCCACATAAGGGCAAAAAAATACATGTCTGTTGTCACAGTCACTGAAATTTGGATGGCTGTTTTTACATCACGTTGCTGAAACAAGAGCTGACTAATAAGACATATTTCAAACAACCTCATAACATTTTATTTGACTTTTTTTTCCCTTGCCTTCTTTTTCTTTTTTTTTTTTTTTTTTTTGGTTAAACCAGATCAGTCATAGCCATGGAAGGAGGAAATGAGACAATAACAACAGATTTTCTCCTTCTGGGACTCTTCCCCAATGTGAAGTATATCAGCATCATTATCTACACCATCATCCTGATCTACCTTGTTGCAGTTGCTGGAAACTTTATCCTGCTTCTTCTGATATGGATGGACTTGAGACTTCATACCCCAATGTACTTTCTGCTCAGTCAGCTTTCTTTAGTGGACCTAGCCCTCATCAGCAGCACTGTTCCAAAGATGGCCATCAACTTTTTTTCTGGAAGGAAAAGTATCACACGTCTTGCCTGTGGAACCCAGATATTTTTTTTCTTTACTCTTGGGGGTGCTGAATGCATCCTCCTGACCCTCATGGCATATGACCGTTATGTAGCTGTCTGTAACCCCCTAAGATATGCAGTCATCATGAACCAGAAAGTCTGTCTGCAAATGGCCATAGCATCCTGGATTGGGGGCATGTTAGCTTCAACAGCCCATACATTCTATACCATGAATCTGCCTATCTGTGGCTCTAGGGAAATACACCATTTCTTTTGTGAGATGCCAGCAATCATGAAGATCTCATGCAAAGACACTTCTACCTATGAGCTGGTGATCTTTGTCATGGGCATTGCATTTATCATTATTCCTTTTGTTCTTATCATGACTTCCTACACCCTCATTTTCCTCACTGTCCTTGCTATGAAATCACCCCAAGCAAGGAACAAAGCCTTTGCCACCTGTTCCTCACATATTACAGTGGTAAGTTTTTATCTAGGACCATGTGTTTATATGTACATGACACCTGGGTCCTCCCACACTCCTGAGCAGGAGCAGGCTGTGTCTGTATTTTGCACCATTCTCACGCCCATGCTAAATCCCCTCATCTACAGCCTGAGAAATAAGGATGTGGTGGGGGCTCTTCAGAAAGTCCTGGGAAAATATCCAGTCTCTAAGCAGAACACATAAATAAAAAGATAGAAAACAATTATCTAGATGACAAGAGGCGAAGACCACAGGAACATCCATAACACATTTTTCAGCATAAGTAACTTTGCTGCAGTCCTATAGGTAAATCATGATTGAATTCCATTGCCCTGTAGGTGAATCATATTGCTGAATTCAGTCTACAATATCAATGTAATCATAAAGAGTTCAATATGAAATGTTTTAAAGGTTTTTGCCATAGGGCACATGCACTCACCAGAAGAGACAGAAAATCATAGAAAGTGAGAAATCATCCTCTAGGAGGGATGGCCATGCTGCAATCCCTTCTCCTCCACCTCCTCTTGGGATTTTAGGCACATACACATGTGTCCGGCATGATTTTCAATCTAAACTGGAACTGCAGTTGAACACATGGGAATCCAGCACCTTAACCACCAGGCCACCTGCTGAGCCCAAAATGAGCTTTTTAAAAGATCTGTTTTCTAATCATTTGTTTCCAAAAAAGGTCAATTCAACTGCTATTTTTCAAACTTGTTCATAAGCACAGACAAAGACAAAAATCTCTATTTGTACTTGAATGTTTAGACATTTATCAGTGTCATTGAAACTCAGCTCTATTCAGTGCCACTGGTGATTCAGAGCTTGTTGATTTCCATTGCCAGAAATATCAACTTCCAAGGAAAGACAAATGTGGTTGATATACAAAAAGGGTGGACTTTATCTGGTACAACCATAACTTTCTTACCTTTTCTTTCTCTCTCTCTCTCAAATACCTAGGCAAATCCAACATGTTGATTCTATTCTCCCATCCCATCTTGAGTGGAAACATTCCTAGTCATTTTCTAATAAGCAAAAGTTTTAGGCTCAAGGCCAGCAGATGATGTAGCAGTTATGTTGTTGGACTCCAACTCGGCCAACTGTAGTTCAAGTCCTGGACCCAGTGGCTTGAAACTTATGCCAGGTGCATGCATGCCCAAGATCCCAGGAAGAGAATAGAAGAGAAAGGATTATGGTGTGGCCATCCTCTCCTGGGGAGTGACTTCTCACTTTCCCTCTCACTGTCTCTGTCTCTCTCTTTCTCTCTGGGCAAGCATATGCACCCTAAGGCAAAAACCTCTGGGGAAAACAGTTTTCAGCCCATGTACAGTTCAGGAAGACACTCAAATCAGAAATTAACACATCTAAATCTTCAGTAATAATAACAAGTCCTCTGTGTGAGTTAGATGCAGTTTGCTGCCAAGTTAGATGCAGTTTGCTGCCCTCTTTACTTGGCAAGTTCTAGGCCATGCTCACTAGTGATGAGTGGTGGCACATAGGAGAGAGAGTGGGGGTAAACATCTGAACAAGCTTTACTTAAAAGAAGCCTGTATACTTTGTCATGGTAAACATCTCTGAGATCACTATGTATTCATCCTAAGTCTTTTCCCTCATGGGAAAAACGTATTACACTTAAAGTTTAGTCTAAAAAGGTCAGTATGAGTATGCAAAGATAAAAATGACCAGAATCTTTTCTTTTTTTTTGGGGGGGGGGAGAGGTTTTCGCTATAGGGCACGTGCGCTCGCCAGACAGACAGAGACATAGAGACAGAAACCGAGAAATCACCCCCAAGGGGGGATGGTCATGCCGCAGTCCCTTCTCCTCCATTCTCCTCTCGGGATCTTGGGCACGCACGCACATGCGCCTGGCGTGAGATTTAAGCCACCAGGTCCGAGACGTGAACCGCGGTCGACTATGTGAGAGTCCAGTGACATAGCCATTACGCTAACTGCTGGTTCCCCAGAATCTTTTCTGAGGTTGGCAATCAAAATAATCACTATAGAAAGCAATGGGTTGAAAAGATAAAGGCCCATAACATAGATTTAGTGAAAATTAGGGATGAGTAAAATTTCTGTTGGTAGTATGAGCATTAGAGAGGTGTGGTGTTGGGGACCTCAGGGGGTCCAAGAGTACATACTAAAGAGACACAGATTGCTACCTAAGACTGAAGGTTGCCTCCCATAAGAGATGACAAAACAAAAGTGGGAGACTAACCAGATGTTACTGAGATCAAGGGCTAAAGGAGCAACCAAGCATTGTGCTATGTGAATTTGTGACAGTTCCTTCTGGCACAATCCCATTGTTCTTATAATAAAAGACCATGAAGTACTGTGGGAATTGTTTCATACCAATGTCGGTTCACGTTCAAGTAGTTTCTCTTGCTGGAGAAAGAATTACTTGAGTTATTTTTTTTTCTTTTGTATCTAATGAAATGGCTTCAGGTTCTCAGCTGACATCAGTCATAAGGAAACTTCACAATTATATTGTAATATCTATTGTCAACAATACCAATTGTGGGACCAGCAGATGATATAATGGTTACATTGCTGGACTCCTACATAGTCCACTGTGTTTGAGTCCCAGGCCTGGTGACTTAAAACTCACGCCAGGTGCATGTGTGTGCATGCCCAAGATCCAGAGAGGAAAATGGAGGAGAAGGTATCGTGGTGTGGCCATACTTCTAGAGGGTGATTTCTTGCTTTCTGTCTCTCTGTCTCTCTGTCTCTCTCTCTCTCTGGTAAGTGCATGAACCCTATAGCAAAAAAAAAAAAAATCTCTTTAAAAAAAATACCAGTTGTACTGCATAGGAAATAAAAGTCAAATTGCAGGGGTCAGCAGGTGGCATGGTGGTTGAGGTGCTGGACTCCCATATGGCTGATGGTGGTTTGAGTCCCAGACCTAGGAGCTTACTTTCTCACTTTCCCTCTCTCTCTCTCTCTCTCTCTCTCTCTCTCTCTCTTTCTTTCTCTCTCTCTCAGTCTCTCTCTGGTGAGCACATGTGTCCAATAGCAAATTTAAAAGAATAATAATAAGTTAAAATAAATAAGTAAATAACTTTTATTAAATGCTAAATTACAGTATATATTCTATTACACCCCCAGAACATTAAAAAACAAAAAGCACTATAACAGTCATTGGTAGGTAGAATGTGTCATAAAAGTCATCCTTGTGCATTGCCAATTGGAAAATGTGCAGTGTTATGCCTATTTTTGAATACGATTAAGTAAAATTAAACATTGCTCTTCTCAAGAATTTTAATTTTGGAAATTTTCCCAAATAAAAAATAAAGCTATCAATAAATAATACATGTACACGAAAGTTTTATTATTCAAATCTGATAACAACCAGTATGATTCTAGTTGAATACATTATGATACATCTATAACATGGAAATTTTTGCATATATTATAAAAGATGACTGCATCGATACATGAGGTCTAAAAGGGATTTTAGGTGAAAAAAGATTCAGAGAGGAACTGCATATAACAAAATAGCATTTTAAAAATAAACAGCAACTCAAATCTGTATTTGTGCATGTGTGTTTGTGTAATTTTGGTAAAGTTACTAAACAGCTTCCTTGATTTTCTGGGAATGTGAAGGTTAATATGTTTTTCTTTTTCTTTTTTTCTTTCTTTGTTTTTTTTTTTCTTTTTTTTTTGAGCGAGTGAGTGAGAGAGATATTTGTTATAGGGCACATGCACTTGCCAGAGAGACAGGAAGTGAGAAATCACCCCTCAGGGGGATGGCCATGCTGCAATCCCTTTCCTCCATTCTCCTCTTAGGATTTTGGGCATACACACACACGTCCCTGGCATGAGTTTTAAGCTTCTGGGTCTAGGACTCAAACTACGATCAACTACATGGGAGTTCAGTGACAGGACCATTACGCTGTCCGCAGTTACATTGAAGGCGAATCTTTTTGTATTTCTTTTTTGGAGAGGTTTTTGCTATAGGGTGCATGTGCTCGCCAGAAAGACAGAGAGAGACAGAGAGATAGAAAGCGAGAAATCACCCGCTAGGGGGGATGGCCATGCCACAATCCCTTCTCCTCCATTTTCTCAAGATCTTGGGCATGCACATACACGCACCCAGCATGAGTTTAAGCCACTGAGTCCAGGACTCGAACTGTGGTCGACTACATGGGAGTCCAGCGACATAGCCATTATGCTAACTGCTGGCCCCTTAGAATTATTTTATTTTATTTTTTTATTTATTCATCCATTTATGTTTAAATTTTACCAGAGGGAGGGAGACAGAGAGAGAGAGAGAAAGTAAGAAAAGCAAGCCACCAGGTCCAGGACTTGAACCATGGTCAGCCATGGTCTAGCACCTTAACCACCACTCCACCTGCTGGTCTCTGAAAGCTAATCTTTTTTTCTTGAAGTAAATGTTTATTTTGGTATAAAAAATTTTGAAAAACATGCACTGTTTTTTTCATGATATGGATTTTCCAATTACTTTTTTTTAATTTTTATTTTTTATTATCATCGTAATCTTCTTTATATTACATTGGATTACATATAACTTTACAGTGTATTACATTGCTTTTTCAAAAGGGAATGCCATGCATGTCAGTCAGTACAGAGACATTAATCTCCCCGCTTTGAAGGCTAATCTTAAAAGAAGAGAAAAAGACCAAAAAAAAGTCTATAATTACAGAAAAATGAAAAGTCCTGTGCATTTTCCTCTCTCAGTCATTTAAATCGTGTGTGTGTGTGTGTGTGTGTGTCTGGATGAATAAGACAATGTACTATATATTAATACTGGTTATCCATTCCTCATAAGATTCTATGCTGCCTTTACTCACTTCCATATTTTATTTATTTATTTGTTTGTTTATTTATTTATTTATTTTTATTTATTTTCTTTTATACATTCAATCACGTTATTTAGCTTACGAAGTGACTATTTCAACATGTGTACATTTCTCCCTACATTTATAGTTGATAATACTATAAAATTATAATACTATAAAATTATCTTCGGCAGATAATACCACGTCTTTATCCCATTAATCCTTTGCCTCTCTATTTTTCTTCTAAATGTCCTTCCTCAGACTCTACTCTTTCACAAACACTATATCTGATATTCACAACCATTTACTGTGTTGCTATATTTCTTCATATTTTTTACTTCATTTATTTATTTTACAATAAACAAATAAAGGAGGTCAGCAGGTGGCATGATGGTTAAAGTGCTGGACTTCCACATGGCCGACCATGGTTTAGGTCTCGAACTTGGGGGCTCGCTTTCTCACTTTTCCTCTTGCTCTCATTCTCTGGCAAGTCCACATGCCTGATGGCAAACTTTAAAAAATAATATTAGGTCATCAGGAAAGTCAAGATGTATTTTTCTATGCAAAAGTGAGAGAGATATTTGTTATAGGGCACATGCACTTGCCAGAGAGACAGGAAGTGAGAAATCACCCCTCAGGGGGATGGCCATGCTGCAATCCCTTTCCTCCATTCTCCTCTTAGGATTTTGGGCATACACACACACGTCCCTGGCATGAGTTTTAAGCTTCTGGGTCTAGGACTCAAACTACGATCAACTACATGGGAGTTCAGTGACAGGACCATTACGCTGTCCGCAGTTACATTGAAGGCGAATCTTTTTGTATTTCTTTTTTGGAGAGGTTTTTGCTATAGGGTGCATGTGCTCGCCAGAAAGACAGAGAGAGACAGAGAGATAGAAAGCGAGAAATCACCCGCTAGGGGGGATGGCCATGCCACAATCCCTTCTCCTCCATTTTCTCAAGATCTTGGGCATGCACATACACGCACCCAGCATGAGTTTAAGCCACTGAGTCCAGGACTCGAACTGTGGTCGACTACATGGGAGTCCAGCGACATAGCCATTATGCTAACTGCTGGCCCCTTAGAATTATTTTATTTTATTTTTTTATTTATTCATCCATTTATGTTTAAATTTTACCAGAGGGAGGGAGACAGAGAGAGAGAGAGAAAGTAAGAAAAGCAAGCCACCAGGTCCAGGACTTGAACCATGGTCAGCCATGGTCTAGCACCTTAACCACCACTCCACCTGCTGGTCTCTGAAAGCTAATCTTTTTTTCTTGAAGTAAATGTTTATTTTGGTATAAAAAATTTTGAAAAACATGCACTGTTTTTTTCATGATATGGATTTTCCAATTACTTTTTTTTAATTTTTATTTTTTATTATCATCGTAATCTTCTTTATATTACATTGGATTACATATAACTTTACAGTGTATTACATTGCTTTTTCAAAAGGGAATGCCATGCATGTCAGTCAGTACAGAGACATTAATCTCCCCGCTTTGAAGGCTAATCTTAAAAGAAGAGAAAAAGACCAAAAAAAAGTCTATAATTACAGAAAAATGAAAAGTCCTGTGCATTTTCCTCTCTCAGTCATTTAAATCGTGTGTGTGTGTGTGTGTGTGTGTCTGGATGAATAAGACAATGTACTATATATTAATACTGGTTATCCATTCCTCATAAGATTCTATGCTGCCTTTACTCACTTCCATATTTTATTTATTTATTTGTTTGTTTATTTATTTATTTATTTTTATTTATTTTCTTTTATACATTCAATCACGTTATTTAGCTTACGAAGTGACTATTTCAACATGTGTACATTTCTCCCTACATTTATAGTTGATAATACTATAAAATTATAATACTATAAAATTATCTTCGGCAGATAATACCACGTCTTTATCCCATTAATCCTTTGCCTCTCTATTTTTCTTCTAAATGTCCTTCCTCAGACTCTACTCTTTCACAAACACTATATCTGATATTCACAACCATTTACTGTGTTGCTATATTTCTTCATATTTTTTACTTCATTTATTTATTTTACAATAAACAAATAAAGGAGGTCAGCAGGTGGCATGATGGTTAAAGTGCTGGACTTCCACATGGCCGACCATGGTTTAGGTCTCGAACTTGGGGGCTCGCTTTCTCACTTTTCCTCTTGCTCTCATTCTCTGGCAAGTCCACATGCCTGATGGCAAACTTTAAAAAATAATATTAGGTCATCAGGAAAGTCAAGATGTATTTTTCTATGCAAAAATGAGTCATGACTTTCCTGATGGCCCAATAATAATAAACAAAATAAATACATATTTTTAAAAGAAATAAACAAATATTATAATTATATATATAATATATATATATATGTTGGACAATGCAATGTTTCGATACATGTGTATATTGTGGAATGGATAAATCAAACTAATTAACATAGCTAGTATTTCACTTTTGTTTGTTTTGTTTTGGTTTTGGTTTTGGTTTTGTTTTGGCATAGGACATATATGAGCTCACCAGAGAGAGACAGAGAGAGGAAGGGAAAGTGAGAAATCACCTCCTAGGGGTTTTGGCCATGCTGCAATCCCTTCTCCTCCATTTTCCTTTCAGAATTTTGAGCATGCACACACACACACACACACACACACACACACACACACACACCTACCATTATTTTAAGGCCGCCGGGTCCGGGACTCAGACTATGAAGTCACCATTGCCATATGTCCCTTTTTTTTTTTTTTTAAATAGCGAGAACACTTAAATACCTATATCTATATTCTTAGCCATTTTCAAGTGTACAATACATTGTTGTCAACTTTAGTCACCATGTACAATAGACCTTTTAAATTTATTCATCATATCTAACTAAAATTATGTATATTTGACAAACATCTTTCCTCTCTCCATCTTCCACCTGCAGTTCCCAGGAGCCACCATTCTGCTCTTGGTTCCTATGAATTTGGCTTTTTTAGATTCTATGTGCAACTGAGATTAGTTTTAGTCTTTCTGTGCTTGGATTACCTAACACAATGTCCTATAAGTCAAAAGTGACAGAATTTACTTTTTTTTAAGATGGAAAAGTATTCCAGGCTAGCAGGTGGCATGGAGGTTAAGGTTCTTTATCCCATATGGCTGGCTGTTCTAGTCTCAGATCTAGCAGCTTGAAAATTATGCCAGTCATGTGTGTGTGCATGCCCCAAATCCTCAGGGGAGACTGGAAGAGAAGGGATTGCAGCATGGCCACCCCCCTGGGGAGTGATTTCTCTCTCTCTCTTTGGTGAGCACACAGATCCTACAGAAAAAAAATAATAAAATAAAATAAAAAATAAATAAATAAAATAAATAAAAGGGGACCAGCAGTTGGCATAATGGCTATGTCACTGGACTCCGATGTAGTCAACCACGGTTTGAGTCCCAGCCTGGTGGCTTAAACTCACGCCAGGTGCACGTGCGTGCATGCCCAAGATCCCAAGAAGAGAAGAGAGGAGAAGGGATTGTGGTGTGGCCATCCCCCCAGGGGGAGATTTCTCGTTTTCTGTCTCTCTGTGTCTCTCTGTCTTTCTGGCGAGCACCCTATAGCAAAAACTTCTACAAACAAACAAAAAAATAAAAGTATTCCATTCTCTGTATATACCACATTTTCTTTATCTGTTCTTTTATTGATAGAGACTTAGGTTGATTCCATATCTTGGCTGCTGTAAATTCTGCAATAATCATAGATGGTATGTATCTCTTCAGCTTATTGACTTCCTTCCCTTAGACATATGCCCGGTAGTGGGTTGCTGGATCATGTGGTACTTCTATTATTAATTTCTGGAGGAAGTTGTTTTTAATAATGGCTGTACTAATTTACATTCTCAACAGCAGTATACAAGGGTTCCTTTTCTCTACATTGCACATCCTTTCCAACACTCACTATCTTTCACTTTTTTAACATTGCTACTACCCAGAGAAATGAAAATTGAAACCACATTGAGATATTATTTCACATCTGTTGGAATGTTAAAGTCTAAAAGAGGTGTATTCTTCAAATGCTCAGACATTTACATAAGACTACAACAAATATGACCAATGAGAAATTGTGACACAATTTAGGACACATGATAAACTTCCAGTAACCAACCCCAAAGGAATGAAACTTCATAAAATACTTTGACAAAAATACAAAATAATTGTTTTAAAGAAGTTCCGTGAGGAATGTCAGATGAGGTGTGTGTGGAGAAGTGGAGTCTAATGAAGGGCATTTGGAGAAGGGATACGGAGGTAGAGCATTGACGGGATGGGGAGGTGTGGTGTTATCGGTTGAAGATATTTTGACCAATGGGACTGGGGAGAAATGTTCACATATTGAAATGCTCACATTGTAAGCTAAACAATGTGATTGAATGTATATACAAACATAAATAAATAAATTTGTTTTTTAAAAATCGTAGCAGGATGGTACCATAGCTAGGTGCTTAAAGTAGCTAGATCTGACATGGCATACAGAGGTTCAAATTCCTGCCAAAATGGCTTTAAAAACATGCCAGGACAAACAAAACATTTAATAGACACATACATAAAAAGTTATCTGCTGATGATAACATATGTGGTAATGTTTTTTATTTGACTAACATGCACTATTAATGCTGGGGAAAGCCATCTTTTACAATGTAATAATGTTTAGTGATTAAATATAAATAGAATATGAAACCTTTAGTGATGCATACTGTCTCTGGATATCCTCTCTGGTTTATAAATAAGTTCGTATTTTAAATAAAATGTAAAACAAACAAACAAACAAAAAAAGAAGTTCTGGGGACCAGCAGTTAGTGTAATGGCTGTCGCTGGACTCCCACATAGTCGACTGCGGTTCGCGTCCCGGACCCAGTGGCTTAAAACTCATGCCGGACGCGTGTGCGTGTGTGCCCAAGATCCCGAGAGGAGAGTGGAGGAGAAGGGATTGTGGCATGGCCATCCCCCCGGGGGGTGATTTCTCACTTTCTATCTCTATGTCTCTCTCTGTCTTTCTGGCGAGCGCACGCACCCTATAGCAAAAACCTCTCCCCCCCCAAAAAAAAGAAAAAAAGAAAAAAAAAAGAAGTTCCGTGAGTTATAAGAGAACTCAGAATATAATTTTTTCAAGCTACAGAATCAACAACACACTAAGATCGGTTTGTATGTGTTCATTCACTAACAGTAAGCAATCCAAAAAGAAAGTTGGAAAAATACCATGATAAAACTTGTATACATTGGGCCATGTGGTGTGGTGGTTGAGGTGCTGGACTCCCACATGGCTAACCATGATTTGAGTCCCAGACCTAGCAGCTTGCTTTCTCACTTTCTCTCTCTCTCTCTCTGTGTGTGTGTGTGTGTGTGTGTGTGTGTGTGTGGTGAGTGTGTGTTCCCTGTAGAAAAAAAATAATAATATACTGATAAATTAAATTAATAAAATTTTTTAAACTGTATACACTAAAACTAAAAAAAGTTTCTGAAAAATATTGAAGAAGGTACCCCCCAAGTGGGAAGCTATTTCATGTCTATGAGTTGGAACACGTAATATAGTTAAGATGTCAATACTACCCAAAGTGATCTGAAAAGTCAATGAAATTCTTATAAAATACTAAAGCCTTTTTTTTTGCATATATAGAAAGATCCATCCTAAAATTTATATGAAATTTCAGGGAATTGCGAATAGACAATACAATATTGAAAAGAAGACAACGTTGGAGGTCTCGCTCTGATTTTAAAATACAGTCATTGGAACAGTATAGTATGGGCATAAGGACTTACAAATGTACAACTATTATATGTAAATTTGAAACTACAATTTAAGATAAATAAATAAATAAAAATAATCAGAAGCCCAGCTCCAGTAGCATGTGCTGCTAAGACACTGCTCTGAAGGCTGAAACCATACAGGAGGCCCTAGTGCAATTCCTAGTCCAACATAAGGGCCAGGTACAGTGGGATACACCTGTAATCTCAACTCAGGAGGCTGAGGCAGGGGGATCCTGAGTTTGAGGCCAATATGGACAACATAGCAAGACCCTGCATGAAGGAGTTGGGAATGGTGGCACAAACCTATAGTCTCTTGTCCTAGCTGGGAAGCTGAGGTAGGAGGATCATGGCACAGAAAGACCCTGTCTTTAACAACAATAGAAATAAGATAAAATAACTTAGATAAGAATTTCGGTATTTTCTTCTCTCACTCCATGGTGAGATATCATTACATTACAGTGAGGCCACCATGTGGCTGAAGGTGGCTGGTAAGGGCCAGCATGCTGGGTAGTCTTATCTTCCCATAAGCTTCTCTCATGGTTTCAGTACCAATTAGATGACCACTTCTTAATCCTAAAGTATTCAGTGTCTCCTCTTTCTTTCAGTTCTGTCTCCTCAAAAAGAGTCAGCCTATAGTTTTTACTCTTTATGACACCTATCCACTGTTATTCAACAAATTTGGTTTCTAAAGTATAAGGCACAAGGGCAATGCTGAAATGCCTTGTGGGAGGGGCTGGTTTGTAATCTCCTTATAAGGAGAATCTTCTAGTCACATTTACATTGCACTTTATGTAATATTGAGAAAAAGTAAAATTTTGCATCAAAGAGAGAGAGATTTAGGGAAATTTTGAAAAGATGATTGCTCTTACAAGATATCCACCCCTTGGTTTCTGGACTAGACAATATGTATATAGAAGTTATAAAGCCTCAGAGAGTTAATTTATGATCTAAGAAAGAGTGAACCTAATTATCTATGGTGAACCTAGTTATCTATGGTTTGGATGACCATTTTAAATGCTTAGAGGAACTAAAAACACTGTGCACACAGTCCCGGGGCCATGGGAGGTAGAACATTTGTGTAGGGAGGCAAGGTGGGGAGTGGTGGAATGGAAGACAGAGTAATTTATTCTATGAATATGTTCCTATGGACCTGCCCTTATTGTAGAAAAGATAGAAAGGCTATAGTAAAACCCTGGTAGAACTATTTTCAAAGGGGATTTGAGAGAAGAGAGTACAAGCTGGGGCTCAGGGAGCAAAGCTAGTACCCAGCCCAGAGTAGATGAAGGTGGGGAGCATGCATGAAAACTTGGTCTAGACAGAAAATCTTACCTGATTCTTTTTTTTTCTTTTTTTTTCTTATCATCATAATCTTCTTTATATTACATTGGATTACATATAACTTTACAGTGTATTACATTGTTTTTTCAAAAGGGAATGCCATGCCTGTCAGTCAGTACAGAGACATTAATCTCCCCACTTCAACATTCAATATCTTTTCTATGTTTTCCCCAATCATTATTATTATTATTCTAATTATTAGAATAATAATAATATTATAATAATAATATTATTATTCTAATTAAACAGTCAATCACTATTTCTCATTTTGCTTGTAAAAATACTTTGACCATCATGAAATACTTCTCAGACCAATCCAGTTGAGAATACTATACATGTCATCATCAACAGTTAATAAGCCATATCTGTTTCTCTCTAACGTCCTGCCTCTCTATTGTTCACTTGCTATTTTTCTCTATCCTCTTCTCTTCACTTCCCCCATTCCACACTGCCCTATTCTCATTAAGTACCTTCACTGCTTTTATGTCCTCCAATTTTTTGCTCTCTATCATAGAGTGTGGATAGTCGGTATATATTGAATGGATACATACAATATCTTTCTTTCATAGCCTGACTTACTTCACTCAGCAATAGATCCTCCATATCTGACCATTTTCTATCAAATTCCAGGGTCTTAATCTTACCTGATTCTAAGGACTCACAAAAGAAAAGGGGAAAGGAGGCTGGTGTAGTGACACACAGATTCCTGCAGCAAACTCCAGATTCAAAAAAAATTCCATCTTTAATAATGTTGATGAAACATCCTAAATATCTTTTTTTCTTTTCTTTTTTTTTTCTTTTTTTTTTTTTTTTTTTGCTACAGGGTGCATGCACTTGCCAGAAAGACAGAGAGAGACAGAAAGTGAGAAATCATCCCCCAGGCCATGCCGCAATCCCTTCTCCTCCATTCTCCTCTCATGATCTTGAACATGCATGCACATGCCTCCAGTGTGAGTTTAAGCTACCAGGTCCAGGGCTTGAATCACAGTCAACTACATGGGTGTTGAGATACACAGCCATTATGCCAACTGCTGGTCCGCCTATCTTTTATTTTATTTTTTTAAAGGGGGTAGTCATGCAGCTCTTTGTCTTCAGTGCTTCTTTTTTCTTGTTTTATTATTTATGCCTTGCTTTTTTTTCTTTTTTCTTAAATTTTTTCTTGTATTCTTTTTGTCCAGTTGAGGTGAAATTCACATAACATAAAGTTAATTTTTGAGAGATTTTTACTATAGGCATGTGCATTCACCAGAGGGACAGAGAGAGACAGAAACCAAGAAATCATTCCCCAAAGAGGATGACCACACCTCAGTCCCTTCTCCTCCATTCCCCCCTCAGGATGCTGAGTGCACACGCACACACACACACACACACACACACACACGCCCTGTGTGAGTTCCAAATCATCAGGTCTGGGACTTGAGCCATGGTTGAACATTTGAAAGTCCAGAGATGTAACCATTATGCCATCTGCTGTTTCTAACATAAAATTAACTTAAAAATATACCATTTGGTGGCATTAGTACATTTACAATATTATACAACCACTACCTCTATCTATTGGGTCATCAGAAAAGCCATGATGTATTTTTTCTGTTTTTCTGTGCAAAAATGTGTCATGGCTTTTCCAATGACCCAATAGTTCCAAAATATTTTAATCATCCTAAAATAAAACCCCCATTTCCATTTCCACCCCACTTTTCCCTGATTCCCCAAGTATCTGATAGCCAGCTGTTCATTTGTTTCCTCACTCTGGCTTTTCCTGTTGTGGTCATTTTATATAAATGGAATCATAAATATGGGGCCTTTTACATCTAACTTATTGTCTGCTCCTTACTTTTACACTTTAGACATTGCATCTGGGGTAGGTTGGGGTGAAAGTGTCTCCTGTAGCTCTCACTGTGCAGTTGAATGGCTGTGGTCAGCATGAACTCCTGCACAGCAAAGACCAGTCCTCCATTGCCCAGGAACCCACACCTCCTTCAGAGGGTTTTCTTATTCACAGTCAAGGATTACCCACTTCTCCAAATACTCAGACCATTCCTTTCCTAAAAGCAAGCAAGTTATTCTGCTTTTATTACAATTAATATTAGGGACACTCTCTAAATTGCTATAGCCTAAGTCCTCCTTCCCAACTCATAAGAACAAATGAGTTGAGTTTTAGATGATGTCATTATCTAATTAAAGCAATTCACAATATGATGTAAATGAACAGACATAATGTATATGTTTATACAGAGAGAGGAAACAACTGGCTTACCAAAAAGATACTCCCCCTGAGAAAGATGGTAGAGGAGGATTTGGTATTTGGATTTGCTCAGCAGTCAACAGCGCGGAGCAGGGTACATCAGAGTCTTCAGCACTTCTCTGCTTAATTAAAAACCTCATCTTCCAAGAAGATGGGGCACTCCTTCCCTGCACCTCTTTTCTTGCCGCAACCTTTCAGAAAAATATTCAGACTTTTTAGACACTAAGACAGAACAATAGAAGGGGATATGGTTTAAGCCAAGTGCCTTACTCAGGTGTAGAGAAGGTGAATGAATGTTCTAAGCCCAGTCCAAGGGGAGCTTCTAATAAGAACAGACTTCCAGGACCCTACAGTCACAGAGGACAGTGGAGAAAGAGTGGCCTAAATTTCTGGACAGGAATCTCTGAGGACAAATTAGGAATTAGAGTATTTGAACATAATTATAAACAAAGTTCTTAAAGAAACTAGGCCTGGGGACTAGCAGTTAACATAATGGCTATGTCGCTGAACTCCCATGTAGCCTACCGTGGTTCGAGTCTTGGACCTGGTGGCTTAAACTCATGCCAGGCGCGTGTGCGTGTGTGCCCAAGATCCTGAGAGGAATAGAGAAGGGATTGCAGCGTGGCCATCCCCCATGGGGGGTGATTTCTCACTTTCTATCTCTCTGTCTTTCTCTCTCTGTCTTTCTGGTGAGCGCACATGCCCTATTTTTGCTAAAACCTCTCTAGAAGAAAAAAAAAAAAGAAAGGAAGGAAAAAAGAGAAGAAAAGAAAAAAGAAACTAGGCCCTAGCTTGGCCAGGTCCAAAGGTGTCTAGGTAACTAAGGAACTTTATCTTAATTCCCCAGTTTCTGTGTGTCCCTGGTTACTAGCACTGAAGATTTTTGTGTCCTTAAGAACTCCTGAAGTTGGCTCCAAGCTGGCCCCAATGGCTGTCCTTGTGTAGGCCACCTTGCTTGGTCATGGTCTCTCCCCTTATCTCTGGCTACCAGCATCTTTTTCCTCAACCCTCAGTGTACTGTTGACCACACCCATTAGTTAGTCCCTTTTTTTCTGTTGTAACTGACAAAAAGGCACAGTTGATTATTTTTGCAAGAAAGTAATAGGAGAATTCTACAGAAACTGTGGAACTTGGCTGCTTATGCTAGACTCCTCAGTCATACCATCACCTGGAGACACTGTAGTTCACTTGCATGATACTTTGTCTGAAGCCGGCAGGAACCTAACCTGAATTCGTCAGTGTGACCAGGACTTCCCTGAGAAGCCTGTAGCTGGACTCAGGAATGGGTAAGTATTTTCTATTTTAAGAGTACTTATCTAAGTCTTTGCTTTCTCCACTTTCCTTGAGGGGCAAGAAGACCTCAACAGCTTTCAGAGAAGGTAAGAACCAAATAGGACAATAGCCTTTGCCTATATAAGGGTAAAGGTTATTGTCCTATTTGGCATAATGGCTATGTCACTGGACTCCCATGTAGTCGACTGTGGTTCGAGTCCCAGACCTGGTGGCTTAAACTCCCACCAGGCACAGATGCGTACATGCCCAAGATCCCGAGAGAACAGAGGAGAAGGGATTGTGGCATGACCATCCCCCCTGGGGGGTGATTTCTCACTTTCTGTCTCTCTGTCTTTCTTTCTGGCAAGTGCAGCGCCCTATAGCAAAAAAATCTAAAAAAAAAAAAAAAACACACAGCAAGAGTCAGGGGGGGAAAAAAAAAGCCTTAGTCGCACACACAAATGTCAATCTTATAAGGTTGTGCTGAGTAGAAATGCTCCAAGCCGGCATTTCCAAACGCTCACTCTCTAAATTGAGTTTATAATCAATACTAAAACTAAGTGTCTTGGTACAACAGTCCTTCCCAAGCAGCTTTAAGATTTATGTCCATCCCACCAAAGCCCTTCAACTATAGAAGTCATCTTAGGGATAGTGGGAAAGCAGAAGATATTAAAGGAATGATATTCCCTTAATAACATTCCACTGAATGGTTTTGACCTCAGACATGTTTAATCAAAGTTTGTGTTTTCTCCACCAGCATTCTCAAGTTTCACAACAGTACATGGCCAGAGATTGGGAAATAACTCTTACATAAGTAGGGTAGAAAATAAAACCCATTGACGTTCCAGGATGTCTCCAAGGAACTTGCAGAAGAATGACTGCATGAGGAATGTTGTCTATTAGTAGAAGGATATAACAACAGATTAGGCATGCTGGTCTTTCTGATTCTAGGATTAATAGCTTGTTAATAAGTGAGAACAAATGACCTCTTTCTTCCAAGGATATTTTTCCTTTGCTCCTTTAACTTCCTGGTGTTGGCTCCTTTCCCTAGTCTGATAGATGTCCTGCTTCATGTGTCTCTCTGACCCCAGCAGGGACGGCAAACACACATTGTCGAGATGCCTTTTTACCAATCTGCATCATCGCCCTCATCTTCCTGCAGTTCCTGCCTGCTGGCATCTGTAGAAATGGTAGGAGAGCTTCTCTTTTCAACATTAGGAGGGTGCCCCAGCATAAGAAGGGAAATTCCCAGAATAGAGTTGGGGGGGGGGACTTCCCATTGCAACTCAGGATTTGAGGAATTCTTACCTCCTCAAAGACAAATGTGGGGCATGTGTAGGCCTAATCCAGTTCTTGTGGCTCTACCTTCCTAAGGGAAAGCTGAATTTGATGTCTTTGGACCTGGTGACCCTGTTCTGGCCACAGTGGGGGAAGACACAGAGCTATGGTGCCACCTGTTCCCCAACATCAGTGCTGAGGACATGGAGCTGAGATGGTACAGGGACCAGCCCTCCCCAGCTGTACACATGTACGAGAAAGGGAAGGATGTGTATGGAGAGCAAATGGCAGAGTATCAAGGAAGGACGACTTTTGTGAGTGACCGTGTGACCATGGGTGAAGCTGCAGTGAGAATACATAATGTTACTGCGTTTGATAATGGGACTTATCATTGCCAGTTCAAAGATGGCACAC
Organism: Tupaia belangeri chinensis; assembly: GCF_000334495.1. Taxonomy (NCBI): domain Eukaryota; kingdom Metazoa; phylum Chordata; class Mammalia; order Scandentia; family Tupaiidae; genus Tupaia; species Tupaia belangeri. The sequence goes on along the minus strand of NW_006159672.1, from coordinate 8,842,095 downwards.
ACTCCAACAGTGCCATCATGTGGCTGAGGGTGGCAGGTAAGGGCCAGCGTGCTTGATAGTCTGATCTTCCCATGAACTTCTCTCATAGTTTTGGTATCAATTCTAGGTGATCACTTCTAGAATAACCTTGAGTTCTAAAGTTGGAGAACTTGTCACAACACATGCTTCCAAGCACACCCAGGTGCTTTTACACTGGCTGTATCTCTAGGGCAACATAGTTCCAAACACCAAACTGTTTTCTAATATCCCTTCCCTTAGTTATATTATTAAGTTGGAGAGAGGTGGAAGGCAGGGGGAGAATGAGGGAGGAAAAGAAGAAAGAGAGAAAAAGAGAAGACAGAGAGAAGGGGAGACAAGAGGGGAAAAGAAAAGTGGAGAGATATAAACAGAGAAAGAAGTGAGGTGAGAAAGACAAATAGAGAAAGGAGACACAAGTGTTTTGGGGATATGAGAGAAGTTTTCTGCGTGACTCAGAGTTTATGCTTTAAAGTCAGACACACTTGAATTCTGTCTTATTCTCTACACGTGTTAATTTTGTGACATAGGAGACTTTTTTTAAAACACCAAGTTTTTTTTATTAAAAGAAAACTCTTTTTTTGTTTTGTTTTCCAAGGGTCCAAGTTTTGATGTAATAAATCTACACTCAATATAGAGAAAAATGTTCAATGAGAAGATACAGTGACATTTTTACTGTGTATTTTAGACAACTTACTTTTGTTTTACCATTGTTTATATGCTTTATGTTTCCATAGGAAGAAATTTCTGATCTTCATTATTCGTTATTTTTTAAAAATGTGTGCAAGTGTGTATAGTCATCAGAAAAGTCATGACATATTTTTCTACATTTCTGTAATAACCCAATATATTGCCAGAGGACATGTGCACTCATCAGAGAGAAAGAGGGAGAGAGAAAAAGAAAGTACCTTTCAATGGAGTGTAGTCATTCCATGATCCCCTTTCCTCCCTTTCTCCATCCCATCAAGGTTTGGGGCACTCATGCACATATGCCTGGCATGTTTTTCAAGTCACAAGACCAGAATTCAAATCATGGTCAGCCATGTAGGATCTGACTCCCCAAACCACTGCACTATAAGCTTGGCTACATAGGAGGAGACATTTAATCTTCCTGAATCTTTTCTGGTTTTCTTTTCCCTTTTATCTAGAAAATGGGAGTAGTATATTAGGGCTATACATTTTACTTATGATAGGTAGTTTGTAGAAAATTGCTAATATCTACTGGAAACTCAGCATTTTTTTTTTTTCTGATGGAAAGAGCCATGGCTGCAAAGATTCTAGCTGATGTTTCTTCTTTCAGGGCTGGGCTCAGAGCCTACAATACAAGTCACTGATGAAAAGGACAAAGGTACCCAGGCTGAATGTACTTCAATGGGCTGGTATCCAGAGCCTGAGGTGGAGTGGAAAGATTTCAGGGGACAGACAATACCTTCTGTAACTAATTTCTCAGCCTCAAACAGCACCGGCCTCTTTGCTGTGGCATCCAGAGTGACCATCCAGGACAGGGCTGTGGAAGGTCTCTTCTGTTTCATCTCAAACCCCCTCCTCTCTGAGTGGAAGGTGGCTAGGAAGCACCTACATAGTAAGTATCCTGTTGAATTCTGTTCTCAAAATCGCTGAGCACAGGCACTCACGGCCCAGAATGCCAGGGACACCAGGAGGTTGCTGTGGGGTCAATAGTAAGAGGAAGCAAGGTAGCAGGTCACTGGCCACAGCCTGGTTGGTGAGACCTGGGTAAATACACAATTCAGGTGTTGTTTACTGGAATGGAGCAGAGTTGGGGCTATAGAAAGAGCCTCCAGGAGAGCTCTGGGCTTCTGGGGAGACACAAAAGTATACCTAAATATCCTCTTTTTGTTTTGTTTTTTTGTTTGTTTGTTTGTTTTTGTTTGTTTGTTTGTTTGTTTTTTGCTTTGGCACATGTACTCACTGAAGAGACAGAAAGAGAAAGTGAGAAATCAAGCCACAATCCTCTCTCCTCCAATCTTCTCTTGGGATTTTGGACATGCACACATGTACGCATGTTCAGTGTATTTTCAAAGCTGCCAGATCTGGGGCTTGAACCATGCACTCAACAATGGGGCATCCAGCCACCCAACCACCATACCACCTGGCTGGTCCAATAGCAACTTTTTAAATATATTTTTCTTATTAGACTTTATTTTTCAGAGCAGTTTTAGATTCACAGCAAATTGGAGCAGAAAGTACATAGATTTTTTTCATATTTCCCTGTTTTCCCCACACATAGAGCTTCCCCACTGTAAGAGTCGAGCACCAGAGTGGTACGTTGGCAATTCATTATCTCTCAAAGCCCATATTATACATTAGGGCTCACTTGTGGTGATGAATGTTCTATGAGTTCAGAAAAATATATGATGGCATATTTTAAAAAACTAATTATTTATTAAATTCCATTTGTTATTATTTTTTAACTTGACCAGAGAGAGACAGAGCGAAAGGGAAAGGGAGAAAGCAAGCTGCCAGGTCTGAGACTCCAACCATGGTGAGCAATGTGGTTAACCACCACGCCTCCTACTGGCCCCATATGATGGCATATTTTTACTGCCCTAAAGATCCTCTGTGCTCTGCCTATTTGTCCCACTCTCTCCTGCAACCACTGATTTTGTTTTTACTGTCTCCACATTTTTCCCTTTTTCGGTATGTCATATAGTTGGAATGACCTAGTATGTAGCCTTTTCAGATTGGCTTCTTTCACTTAGTAATATGCATTTAAGGTTTCCCTAAGCCTTTTCATAACTTAATAGTTCAGTATTTTTAGTGCTGAATAGTATTCCATCATCTGGAGGGACCACAGTTTATTCAGTCATTCGTCTCCTAAAGGACATCTTGATTGCTGAAGTTTAGCTTTTTATAAAAACTTTCCCTTTTAATTTTCTAAATGATAGCAAACTTCAGGAAATCTGCAATAATAATACAGAGAAATCTGTGAATGCTTTACTCATAGTAACCACATTTTAACATTCTGTCACTTTTTAATCATGTGTCTCTCTTTTTCTGTCTACAAATAAATAGGTAGATAATATCTATCTCTGAGGTATGTATTTATACCCAACTGTCTTGGTTCATTTGGGGTACTATAACAAAATGCTATAAACTGTGTACCCTGTAAACAACAGAAATTTATTTCTCACAGTTCTGGAGACTAGAAGTCCAAGATCAAAGTGGCAGCAAATTCTGTCTGGTGGGGATCTGCTTCCTGGTTCATAAACAGTGTTTTTTCATTGACTCTTCACATAGTAGAGGGTCAAGGGAGCTTTTCAGGGTACCTGATCTCATTTATGAGGGTTCCACCCTCCATGACCTAATAATCTCCCAAACGTTGCCCTCCCAATATCATCACACTGGGGATCAGTGTTTTAGCATATGAATTTGGGGAGGACACACATTTTCAGACCATAGCACCTTCTATACAGATGCATGCACTTTTTAAAACCTTTTTCAGATTAGTTTGAAAATACTGCATTTCTTGACCCATGAATCCTGAAGCACATATTGTCCAAGGAACAAAAATGCTCTTTCACCCTAATGTTCTTTTTTAAAATTCATTTATTATTATCATAATCTTATTTATACTACATTGAATCACATATAACTTTATAGTATATTACATTCTTTTTCTAGAAGGAATACCATGCATATCAGGCAATACAAAGACATTAAAACCCCCATAATCAAATAGCTTTTCATTATTTTTTCCAGATTACCATTATTATTCCGATTATTTTTTAAACATTCAATAACTATTTATCATTTTGCTTGTAAAAAGACTTTATCCAACATGAAATACTTCTCAGACTAGTCCAGTTGAGAATACTATACATGTAATCAATCAACAGATAATAAACCATATCTATGTTCCACTAATGTCATGCCTCTCTAGTTGTTCTCTTGCTCTCCTTCTCCATACTCTTCTCTTCTCCCACCCCATTCCACACTGTCTTATCATCGCTAACTGTTTTCATTGCTTTTATGCCCTCCAATATTTCTATCTCCACCATAAAGTGTGGATAGTCGGTATATATTAAGTGGATACATACAGTATCTTTCTTTCATATCCTGGCTTGTTTCACCCAGCAACAGATCCTCCATATCCAACCACTTTCTATCAAATGCTAGGGTCTTGTGTTTTTATGGCTGAGTAGTATTCCATAGAGTATATGTGTCACGCTTTTTCAATCCATTCATCAGTTCGTGGACATTTGAGTTGGTTCCATGTCTTATTGATCATGAATAATGCTCCAACAAACATTGGTGTGCGAGCGCTTTTCTGACTGAGCATTCTGCTGTCCTTTGGGTAGATACTCAGAAGTGGGACTGCTGGATCAAATGGTAGTTCTATTTGTAGATCTTTGAGGAATCCCCCAATTGTTCTGTACAGTGGCCGAAACAGTTTACATTCCCACCAACAGTAGAGGAGAGTTCCCCTTTCCCCACACCCCCGCCAATACTTATCACTTTTTGTATTTTTAATCTTTGCCATTCTGACAGGGTGGTATCTCATTGTGGTTTTAATTTGCATCTCCCTTATGATGAGGTATGTTGAGCATCTCCTCATATGCTTTTAAGCTGTTCGTATGTCTTCCTTAGAGAGATTTTTGTTCAGCTCATTTTTCCAACTTTTAATTGGGTTAATCTTTTTTTTTTTTTTCCCAATAAGGCACTTGAGTTCTCTGTGTATTCTGGTTATCAGTTCTTTGTCTGAGGCATATTTTACAAAAATATTCTCCCATTCTGAGGCCATCTATTTATTCTTGTTACTGTGTCCTTTGCTGTTCAGAAACTTCTTAGTCTGATATAGACCCACTTGTCTATTTTAAGGATTATTGCCTTGCTTTGGGAGTCTTATTTAAGAAGTCTTTGCCTACTCCATTTTCTCTCAGAGTTTTCCCAGCATTTTCCATTAGTAGTTTTATAGTTTGAGGTCTTAAGTTCAGATCTTTGATTCATTTTGAGTTGACTTTTGTTAATGGTGAAAGATGGGGGTTAAGTTTCATCTTTCTGAAAGTGGATAACCAGTTTTTCCAGCACCATTTACTAAAGAGGTTTTCCTTTTCCCAATGGATTGACTGGTATCCTTTGTCAAAAAATCAGTTGGTTGTAGGCTTTGGGGATTATTTCTGGGGTCTCTATTCTATTCCATTGGTCCACATGTCTGTTTTTGTGCCAATATCATGTTGTTTTGATGATCACAGCTTTATAGTATATCTTGAAATCAGGAAGTGATATGCCTCCCACTCTATTCTTCTTACACAGGATTGCTTTGGCAATACAAGGTCTTTTATGATTCCATACAAATTCTATGATTGTCTTTTCCAGATCTGTGAAGAATATCTCTGGTATTTTTATTGGAATTGCATTAAATATGTAGAATAATTTGGATAGAATTGCCATTTTGATTATGTTAATTCTTTCAATCCATGAACATGGGATGTCCTTCCACTTTTTTATGTCACTTTCAATATATATTTTAAGATTTTCAGTTTTCTTTATAAAGGTCTTTGACTTCCTTAATTAGGTTTATCCCTAGGTACCTTATACATTTTTGTGGCTATGGTGAACGGATTCCTTTCTTCGGCTCTACTTTGTTCAACTTGTTGTTCAATATAGAAATGCTATAGATTTGTGTATGTTGATTTTGTATCCTGCTACTTTACTGTATTCACTTATTACTTTGAGAAGTTTTATTCATGGAGACCTTTGGGTTTTCTAAGTATATTATCATGTCATCTGTGAATAAAGATATTTCCAACTCTTCTTTGCCTATTTGAATGCCTTTTATATTGTTCTCTTTTCTGATTGTATTAGCTAAGACTTCCAGCACTGTATTAAAAAGCAGTGGAGAAATTGGGCAGCCTTGCCTGGTACCAGTTTTTAGTGTTGTTGTTGTTTTAGTTTTTCCACTAAAAACTGGTACCAGTTTTTAGTCTATGTATGTCTTTATACATAAGGTGAGTTTCTTGTAGGCAATGGATAGAGGATTTCTGGTTTTTTATCCATTTGGCCAGTCTGTGTCTCTTAACTGGAGAATTTAATCCATTAACATTCAATGTTGCTATCTATATTTCTGGACCTGTTTCTATCATTAAGTGAGTCATTTATTTAGCTTTTCCCCATTCAGTATAATGTTAGCTGTAGGTTTTTCATAGATAGCTTTTATTGTGTTGATAAATGACCCTTCTATATCAATCTTACTGAGGCTCTTAATCATGAAAGGATGTTGTATTTTATTACATACTTTCTCTGCATCAATTGAGATGATCATATGGTTTTTATCTTTTTTTTCTGTTAATGTGGTGTATTACATTTATGGTCTTGCATATGTTGAACCATCCTTGCATCCTTGGGATAAAGTCTACCTGGTTGAGATGAATAATTTTTGTTATATGTTGTTGGATACTATCTGTGAGTACCTTGTTGGGAATTTTTTCATCTATCTTCATCAATGATATTGGTCTGTAGTTTTCCTTTTTTGTCATGTAGTTATCTGTTTTGGGAATGAGGATGATGGAGGCTTCATAAAGTGAATTTGGAAGGTTTCCTTCCTTTTGAATCTTTATAAATAATTTGAGTAGGATAGGGATTAACTCTTCCTTAAAAGTTTTGTAGAATTCAGAAGTGAAGCCATCTGGACCTAGGCTTTTCTTTGTAGGGAGGTTATTTATTACTGATTCAATTTCCTGGCTTGTTATGGGCCTATTCAGATTTTCTATGTCCTCCTGATTCAATCTTGGTAGATTATAGCATCCAGGAACTTGTCCATCTCCTCTAAGTTATCTGTTTTTTTGGCTTATAGTCGCTCATAGTATCCTCTAATGATATTTTATATTTCTATTATGTCATTGTAATGTTACCTGTTTTATCACATATTTGATTTATCTGGTTTCTTTCTTTCTTCTTCTTTATCAGTCTAGCCAATGGTGTGTCAATCTTGTTAATCTTTTCAAAGAACCAGCTTTTGCTTTTATTTATTTTCTGTGTTGTTTATTTTCTATTTCGTTTATTTCTGCTTGAATCTTTATTATTTCTTTTCGCCTGGCATTTTTGTTGTGTTGTTGTTTTTCCAATTCCCTGAGGTATGATGTTAGTTTATCTATTTGCCATCTTTCCATCTTTTTCTTATGCCCACTAATTGCTATGAATTTCCCTCTTCTAACTGCTTTTGCCGTGTCCCATAGATTATGGAAACTCGTATACTCATTATCATTTGTTTCCATAAATTTTTTTATTTCAGACTTAATTTCTTCAGTAGTTAAGAAGTAATTTAGAAGTAGGTTGTTCAGTTTCCATTTGTTTGTGTATTTTTGAGGGTGAGTGTTTCTTGAAATTAATCTTGAGTTTAATTTCATCATGTTCAGAGAAGATGCTGGATATAGTTTCTATGCCTTTAAATATGTAAAGGCTTGATTTGTGTCCTAACATATGGTCAATCTTTGAAAAGGTTCCAAAATGTTTATTTTTTGGTCTTAGGGTGGAAAGTTCTATAGATAGCTATCTAGTCCATTCAATTTATAGTATAATTTAGGTCCTGTATCTCTCTGTTTGTTTTTTGCCTAGAAGATCTTTCTAAAGGATCGAATGAAGTGTTGAGATCCCCAACAATTATAGTGTTTAAATGTTTATTTTTTGGTCTTAGGGTGGAAAGTTCTATAGATAGCTATCTAGTCCATTCAATTTATAGTATAATTTAGGTCCTGTATCTCTCTGTTTGTTTTTTGCCTAGAAGATCTTTCTAAAGGATCGAATGAAGTGTTGAGATCCCCAACAATTATAGTGTTTCTCCCTATCTCTCCTTTCAGCTCCAGCAGTCTTTCCTTCACATATTGAGGTGCTCCTGAGTTGGGTGCATAGATATTTATAAGCATTATGTCTTCTTGCTGAATTACCCCCATTTACTATTATATATGACCTTCTTTGTCTCTTCTTACAGTCTTTGACTTGAAGTCTATTTTGTCTAAAATCAATATCGCAACTCCAGTCCCTTTTTTATTTCTATTGTCATGGAATATCTTTTTCCAGTCCTTCACTTTTAGTCTATGTATGTCTTTATACATAAGGTGAGTTTCTTGTAGGCAACGGATAGAGGATTTCTGGTTTTTTTATCCATTTGGCCAGTCTGTGCCTCTTAATTGGAGAATTTAATCCATTAACATTCAATGTTGCTATCTATATTTCTGGACCTGTTTTTATCATTAAGTGAGTCATTTATTTGGTTGCTTTTTATTCTCTTGTAACTGTCCATATGACTTTTTAGTTTTCCTAGTGAAGCACTCCCTTCAGAACCTCTTGAAGAGCTGGTCTGGAGTTGGTAAATTCCTTCAGATTTTGTTAATCTGATAATGTTTTTATCTTTTTTTCCCCATATGAAGGATAATCTCACTGGGTATAGTATTCTAGGTTGAAATTTTTTTTCATTCAACACTTTGACTGTATTTCCCCACTCTTTCTCCTTGCCTGCATTGTTTCCACCAAGAGGTCCAACGTTAGCCTGATGGGGCGACCTTTGTAAGTAACTTGACGTTTCCCTCTTCTCAACTTTAGTATCTTGTCTTTGTCAGTTGTTTTTGCCAATCTGGCTATAATGTGCCTTGGAGAGCATCTTCTTGGGTTGATTCTATTCCAGGTCCTATGTATTTCTTGGGTCTGGATATTTGAATGCCTTTCTAGATTTGGAAAGTTTTCTTCCAGGATTTCATAGAATAAATTATCAGTGCTCTTATTATTTTCTTCCTCTTCTGGGATACCAATTATCTAAATATTGGGGCACTTGATGGTATCCAGTATTCCTTGCATATTATCCTCATTTTTCTTGGTTATTTTCTCAATCTTCTTGATACTTTTTTCTAGGTCAGATGTTTTGTCTTCTACATTCGAGGTTCGATCTTCTGCCTAATCTAATCTACTTTTAATACTTTCAAGGGAGGTTTTGATTTCTTGTATCACATTCTTCAACCCTAGAAGTTCCATCTGGTTCTTTTTTAAGGTGTCTGTTTCTTCTTTCAAATCATGAAAGGACTTCTTCATCTCCTGGAACTCATTGTCTCTTTTCTCTTCCATCTGAGTTAGTTTGGTCACTACAAATATTCTTAATTGTTTATCCAACATGTCCACGATATTCATTGTATCGACCATGGGTGATATGGGCTTGATGATTTCCCTTGGGGGAGAGGCATTTTGTTGGGTGCTCATATTTCTTGAGCTTCTGTGATTGTTCCTAGTCATCTGGTGATCTACACATTCCTTCTTAACTTATTCAAGATATCTCTGAGTGTTAAAAGGTGTGCAGGATTAGAAAATGGGTGATCTCTCTTCTGGTCTGCCTACCTGCTGCTCACCAGTACCATGTACTGTTGTCACTGATCCTGGGTGACCCAAACTCTTCCCTGTTTCTAAGGAGTGGTGAGCCTCCAACTGACCTAATGAGCTTCACCTCAGGAACAAAGAAAAACACTGAAATTCTGATAGTCCAAAGGCAAGTGGGGAAGGGGCGAAGGATGAGTGATGGGTCCTGGCCATTAGGGCCTGCAGCCACAAGCAGTTTGGCGTCTGGCAATGCCGCTGACTTGAACCAGTCTCCAGATGGGATAGGGAGGGGTGCAAGTTCATCTTGAAGTCCCGAGAAACAAACTTGAAGTCCAGAGAGAAGTAGGGGAGGGGAGGAGCAATGGGTCCTGGCTGTTAGAGCCTGCAGCCACTGGCAGCCTCGCCCTAATATTCTTGATTTCCTGAAATCTCCTTTAGCTCCCTTTTCAAGAAGATTTGCATTTATCGTGTGGAAAGTAGCTCTACCTCTGGTCCTCAGTGTGTTGGGACTCCTAATAGTTGGCATCATCTGCTTTTTCTGGAAACGTCAAAGGGAAAAGAGTAAGAAACAACTGGAAATGAGAGAGCAAAGAGAACAGGAACACAGGCAGCAAGCCAGCAGGGAAAACGGCAAGCTGTTTTATGGTAAGCAGGGAGCTCTGGCAGGATGGATCCTGCTCCCCTCACGCCTGATTTGAAGCCCTGAGCCAAAGCTTTGTCTTTGTGTCCTCAGACAGTCTGAATGAAATGGCTGATGGAGATTCCAGCTCTGGAATTGCCCAATTACAGTGTTCCTAGTGAAAACCATCTATCCTTTACAGATCCCTTGATTATTCTTCAGTAGAGGTTTATAGGCAAGCTGGTTGGCTTCCTTGAAAATAAACAGATCTGAGCTTGAGCCCTAACTTGGACAGGTGCTGAATAATAGAGCTCAATATGAACCCTGAGTTTGTCTATCTGTTGAGGGTAATATCATTTCTGCAGATTGTGGTAGTGACCAACACAATAGCATCCACAGCAGATCCTGGTGCATGGGAGTGTTTGTTTTTGTGATCATTATGATCCTTAATATTGATTGTTTCATTCACCTCTCCACTCACTTCCTTATGTGTCATTTCAGGATCTGAGGACTTGTCTCTAGATTTCAGACCCATATTTTAGGAGTAGAGATTACTCCTCAGTTGGTAATAAAGAATGTATTATGAAAGACTTGGGAAGGTTGAAGAAAGACTAGGGCCAATGAACTATTCTATATACACAGCTTTCCTTAGATATAAGACTACCTCCCTTATTGTCTTACTGAATATTAAAGGATATTCATTTGTTCTTATTTTGTAGAACAACTCCAGGAAGAGCACAGAAAGTTCTCTTTTGACTTAGCTTTCCAAAATGTAAGCTTTGGTTCCATTTTCATAAACTCACTCCCACAATTTTACATCTTTCTGTTTCATTACAGGTTGGAGAGAGAGTGACGTGATGTATGGTGAGGGTCATGTTTGGAGATTTGGATCCTTTGCATCCCAGGCCATCCCAAGTCCCACCACTGACATGGGTCTCTAAGTGCAAAGGGAGCATGAACCACAGACCTAATTCCATCAAGCAGGGATGAAAGGTTGAGGGATAGGGGGATATTTGCTCTAGAGACCATGAAATCAGATCTGGTCTCAGGGGAAAAGAAAGGGGCAGAAAAGTTCTTCCTTCAATGACATTTATGTCTTAATTTTTCTCCCTCATGTACTCATTTCTAATGGAGCTAAGAAGCCCAGAGTTACTCAATGAGACAGAGAGGGATGAATGAGGGCAACAAGAAGACAACTGTAGAGCATCTCTGGCTTCAGTCTGCATTCTGATGCTTGTTCCTGCATATATGTGAACAAATATGCCTCTGTATGCATGTGCACATGCACATGTGTATGAATGTGTGTTTGTGCATGTTTATTTGTATGCATGTCCATGAGAGTGAGAGCATGTGTTTAAGCATGTGTATGTGTTTGCACACATATTGGGTATATGTGTGAGCAAGCGTGTGTCCGTATGTGTGCATGAGCATGAGTGCATGTGTTCATATGAATACATACATGGGTACATGTGCATGTTGTGTGCACATGTGTGTATGAATATGTGTGTGAATGCAATGTACATGAGTGTGTGTTCTCAGATATTCCAGAGAGTATAAATGCTGGGTCTAAGACAGGGACTGGGGTGATGCTGTTATTACGGATGGCAGGGAAATCAGTGGCTTCCACCTCTGAACATAATCTTGTTAACGTGGCATATAAGGAGAGCTGTTGTGGGAATGGAAAACCAGGGACCAGGGAGATGAAACTGGGCAAGAATCAGAAGGGGCAAATGAAAGGATCTGGTGGGGACAGTTAGCAAAATCTGAAAAAAAATCTGTAGTTATTTAAAAGTACTGTATCATTGTAAATTTCTGGTTTTAATCATTTTACTATAGTTATGCAAAAAACTTCTTATGCATATTCTTTATGCTATTTTTTGAAAAATTTTTCTAAGTCTGGAATAATTTTTAAAGTGATTAACTAAAAATCTTTTTAATAATGTGAGAATTTGGAATGGAGGGAAATAAGGAGTCATGCTGATTCAGTGAAGAAAGAAATAGCCAGTGAGGTAGTGTATGGCCATAATGGATATAGAGCTTGACTGAGCATCATCTTCACAGCTCAGATTCAAATAACAGGTTTGGTGAAGAAGAGGAAGATCTATTTGGTAAGTAACATTGGAAATATTTAGAGGGAAAGAAGAAACAACCTTTGCTAGAAAGTGAAATGGAACAAGGTTTCAATTCCGAAAGAATATCAAGTTCAGGAATGATGAATAAGCGGGGACATCTGATCGGAGACTCAAGCAAACAACAGCATGTAAGGCTTTAGAGCAGAGAAGGGCAGGCATTCACTCTAGTGGTAGAGCCCTATACATTTCGGTTGTTGCTAAGTATGAGTTTCCAGGCTGCTATTAAAATATCCTCACTTCCTCTCCTTAGAGAACTTGAATGTAGACAGATCTCCACACCTAGGTCATGCCCTATAGGGTGGGGAGCTCTGAAAAGGTCGGTAAGGAGGAATCTCACCCCTGTTGGATGATGGACCAGAGAGCGAGGAAGAAGGGCCAAGAGATGTGAAGAAATAAGGGAGAAGGGCTTCTCTCAGATGTGGTCTGTTTGGGAAGATATTTGTCTCAGCATCTTGGCCTGCTGAGATCCCTCATAGTTTTCCAGATGAGGCTGGCCATTTGTTGACTCTGGCTCTCTCCCTCTCTCTACCTCTGACTCAGTCTTTCTCTCTATATATATATGTATCTCCTCCATTTCTCTCGCTCTTTTTTTTTAATCTTTCTCTCACACACATAGCACAAGTTTGTGAAATAAGTTTAGTACACACTGGGAACTGGCCCAGATCACACCACACACTGGGCATGCTCTTGTCTCCCAGGAACCCTTCTCAGCTTCCAGCTTCGTGTGTCTCACCTGTTGGGGGTGGGTTATTTGACCAGGTTACTGGCACATGGAGACAGTGAAGGGACTCCCAAAGATGGAGGAGAGAATGTCCTGATATGAAAAACACACCATAAGATTTCCAATCCATGTGGGAATACGGGGGCCCTGAACCCCAAACATCTGACTCTTTCCTCTTTCCACAGTGAGCCCATGCCTGGACCCAGAAACCATGAGTCCCAAGCTCACCTTATCTGAGGATCAGAACAGTGTGAGCCGGCTACACTTTGAACAAGACTGCTCCCTTAACCCCAGGAGATTTGACCAGGATCCTTGCATACTGGGCAAAGAGCAGTTCTCTGCAGGAAGATATTTCTGGGAAGTTGAGGTGGGGAACAGGAAAGCTTGGATTTTGGGTGTGTGTCTGGAAACTTTAAGTCGGAAGGGAAGGATCCCCAAGTCTCCACAGCATGGCCTTTGGGCGGTAGAGTTTTACAAGAAGAGATTCCAGGCTCTCTCCTATCCAAGGATACGGCTCCATCCTTCTGAGCCCCTCCATAGAGTGGGTATTTTTCTGGACTGTGATGCTGGAAATATTTCCTTCTACAACATGACTGATGGGTCCCTGTTCTACACATTCTCTGGACTCTCTTTCTCAGGTCCCCTGAAGCCATTCCTCTGTCTCTGGACCCATGATCCCACACCCCTGACTATCTGTTCAGTAGCCAGAATGACTCAGGAAGATACTGGCCCATCAGAGGCCTCTGACTTTACCCAGGACTCTCATTAGGGAGAGAGCAGCATCATTCCCAACAACCAGGGACCTCTTCAAACAAGGTCCCATTCTCTTCATATCAGTCCAGCCCAGCCTTCTGAGAGAACCTCTAATTCTCTAACCCAAATTGAATTGTATATAAAAGAAATGTGGTGTTATCTGTTGAAAATATTTTATAGTTTTTTCAACTGGACTAGGGAGAAATGTTCACATGTTGAAATATTCACTTTGTGAGCTAAATAATGTGACTCAATGTACACAAGAAAATGAAATTTTAAAATGTAAATTAAAAAATATAGTGCAACCTTCGGGACTTGAATCATCCTGTCTAATCTTCACTTTTCTGTGAAAATGTAAATGTAAAATTTGACAATAGGTCATGGACTAAATTGTCCTCCCCACAACATTTGTATGTTGAAGTCTCAACCCCTAGGAATTCAGAATGTGGCTATATTTGGACAATGGACCTTTTAAAAGGTGATTAAGTCAAAATGAGGCCATATGGATATGCTCTAATCCAATAAAGCTGGTGTCCTCATAAGAAGAGCAGATTAGGACACAGACACACAAAGAGGGAAACCAGTATGAAGACATTTGTCTACAAGCCAAAGAGAAAGGCCTCAGGTGAAACCATACCTGCCAACACCTTGATCTTGGACTCCCGGGCTCCAGAACTATAAGACAATCAGTTTCTATTGTTTACACTCCCCAGTCTGTGATACTGTGTTATGGCAATCTGAGCTAACTAATAGTACACTTAAAATCAAACTGGACTAGGGAGAAATGTTCACATGTTGAAATATTCACTTTGTGAGCTAAATAATGTGACTCAATGTACACAAGAAAATGAAATTTTAAAATGTAAATTAAAAAATATAGTGCAACCTTCGGGACTTGAATCATCCTGTCTAATCTTCACTTTTCTGTGAAAATGTAAATGTAAAATTTGACAATAGGTCATGGACTAAATTGTCCTCCCCACAACATTTGTATGTTGAAGTCTCAACCCCTAGGAATTCAGAATGTGGCTATATTTGGACAATGGACCTTTTAAAAGGTGATTAAGTCAAAATGAGGCCATATGGATATGCTCTAATCCAATAAAGCTGGTGTCCTCATAAGAAGAGCAGATTAGGACACAGACACACAAAGAGGGAAACCAGTATGAAGACATTTGTCTACAAGCCAAAGAGAAAGGCCTCAGGTGAAACCATACCTGCCAACACCTTGATCTTGGACTCCCGGGCTCCAGAACTATAAGACAATCAGTTTCTATTGTTTACACTCCCCAGTCTGTGATACTGTGTTATGGCAATCTGAGCTAACTAATAGTACACTTAAAATCAGTACACCAGGGATGAGGCAGAGCCATGGAAATGCTACCAGGTCCATTCTTGGTCCACCCAGAGGTCACAACCTCCACCTGCTGTGTGTCTGCCATGCCCATGGAGTGCAGGTGGGGACCATCTCCTCCGCAGACTGGCCCATCTTCCTGAAGCACAGCCAGACCTCCAGGGTGCACTACACGGCATCCCAGACCTACACTGGAATACTTGAAGGTAGAAAGAAATCTAATTCCTCCCAGAACAGAAACAAGAACTTTAAGTTTATGCAAGGCAAGTAGGAGGGGATCCAAGGCAGGGAAGAAGGGGTTGCCCAGATAAGTGTGGGTCAGACAGTCCAACTGACCATCTCCCCAGACTATGCCTAACATGCCACTGGACGCCCAGGCATCATTGCACCACATGCCACTCTCATCTTCTACGTGGAACTTCTAAATCTAGAATATCAAGAATGGCCTCTTCCCTTAGCTTCCTATTCTCATATCTGCCTGGAGGAATCTGGTGCCTCCAGATGCAAGTACACAAATCCACACAGAGCCTTTCCTGATGTTCCACTACACTCTTGTGTAAACATCCACCCTGACAGAACATGTTCTATCATTCAGTTTTGCTTTCCATACCTCCATTTCCTCCTCTTTCTCCTCAAAAGTGTGTCTACCTAAACTGTATGTCATAAATCTCAATTTTTTCATTTTATTTTATTTTCATTCAGTCTTTTGGATATAGTTTTCCAAGTATGTGGTCAAGTATTAACAGCCCAGGGAACCAGCAGTTAGCGTAATGGCTATGTCGCTGGACTCCCACGTAGTCGACCGCGGTTCGTGTCCCGGACCCGGTGGCTTAAAACTCACGCCGGGCGCGTGTGCGTGCGTGCCCAAGATCCTGAGAGGAGAATGGAGGAGAAGGGATTGCTGTGTGACCATCCCCCCTGGGGGGTGATTTCTCGCTTTCTGTCTCTATGTCTCTCTCTGTCTGTCTGGCAAGCGCACGCGCCCTACAGTGAAAATCGCTCCAAAAAAAAAAAAAAAGTATTAACAGCCCAGGTGATAGGTTAACTTTAGAACAGGAATTGGTGTTGGGAAGATATAAGAATTTTTTTTTGAATGAGATGTTTATCTTTTATATTTTAAACATTCTTACTACTTTACTGAAAAGTCACAACAGATTTATGGTGCTGTTGAGGACTGAATTATTCTCTAAGTTGAGACATGCCTTTGGGTTAAATTAAAAGTTACCTGAAAAGGGGAGAGCCTTTGTTTCTACCAACCTCACCATCCCAGTCTCCCCTTTGCTTTTTGCTTCTTCTTCTTTTTTTCTTTCTTTCTTTTTTTTTTTTTTTAAATTTTTGCCAGTGGGTCCACGTACACATGAGAGAAAGAGAGCACACAAGTCAGAAAGTTAGAAATCATCCCCAAGGGGAATGATCATGCACAATTCCTTTTTC
>NW_006159672.1:8804829-8825123 GCF_000334495.1 Tupaia belangeri chinensis | reverse complement strand
CAAGCGCCCGCGCCCTACAGTGAAAATCGCTCCAAAAAAAAAAAAAAAAAGTATTAACAGCCCAGTGATAGGTTAACTTTAGAACAGGAATTGGTGTTGGGAAGATATAAGAATTTTTTTTTGAATGAGATGTTTATCTTTTATATTTTAAACATTCTTACTACTTTACTGAAAAGTCACAACAGATTTATGGTGCTGTTGAGGACTGAATTATTCTCTAAGTTGAGACATGCCTTTGGGTTAAATTAAAAGTTACCTGAAAAGGGGAGAGCCTTTGTTTCTACCAACCTCACCATCCCAGTCTCCCCTTTGCTTTTTGCTTCTTCTTCTTTTTTTCTTTCTTTCTTTTTTTTTTTTTTTAAATTTTTGCCAGTGGGTCCACGTACACATGAGAGAAAGAGAGCACACAAGTCAGAAAGTTAGAAATCATCCCCAAGGGGAATGATCATGCACAATTCCTTTTTCTCTACTTCTCCCTCCTTTGGGGATTTTGGATGAGCATGTACACATGCCCAGCATGATCTTCAAGTTGTCAGACTTGAGAGATGAACCACCAGGTCAGCTGTGTGGGATCCAGTTCCTTAACCACAAGGCCATGGCTGATTCCCTATGTTGGTTGTTTCTGCAAGTGCTGGGAAAATGCAAAGTGGGCCAAGCACTGTTAGGCTGGGTGGTCCTGAGAAAGGCAGTATTCAGACTGTGGCCCAAACTTTAGTTTACCTCTTGCTGTCCATTGCCAGATCTGATAGAAGGCAGCTAACATGAGCTTTGTAGTGTCCAGACCCCCACCACAGATGGAAGCACAGGGGAACTTACAGTAGTGCCCTGGGGCTGCCAAAACAAAGCAAAATCCACTTGAGAGGGCCGGCTCCAGGGTGGTTAAGGCAGTTGATTCCTGCATGGAACCACACAGTTCAAATCCTGAACCCAGCAACTTGACAAACACACTGGGCACATGCGAGTATATGCCCAAAATTTCAACAGAGTAGAGAAAGGATTGCAGCATGGCCATACCCTGCTGAGGAGTGCTCTCTCCCTCTCTCTCTTTCTGTCTATCTCTATGTCTTTGTCTCTCTCTCTCTCTCTGGTGAGAACACATAGGAGCTCCCTAACTTTTCTCTTAGAAGGACACACAGTTATTAGACTTCGGGCCCACCTTAATCCAATATGATTTCATCTGAGATGAATACATGTTTGTGAGTAGATTCACGTTTTCATTTATGTTGGGCGAATACCTAGGAGTGGTCATTTTATCCTCAACTTTATAAGAAACTATTACATAGTTTTTCCAAAGTTTCTGCACTGTTTTGCATTCCCACTTACAGATATGTTGTATACCTTAAAAATACAAATTATCTTTGACTATTGTACTCCAATAGAGCTGGGAAAAAATGAGAAAAGCTGGGAAAAAATATACTAAAAAGAGGGGAGAAAGAGTCCTTTTCTTTTTTCACTTTTTTTCTGTTACAACATCTACTTTTGGTGCCCTGCTTTGAAAATTGTCACTAGACCGAATGTTGAAAGATTTTCTCTTCTGTTTTCTTCTAAAAGTGAAATAATTTTTGTCTTGCATTTGTGACAGTAATTCATTGTGAGATTATTTCTGTGTATAGCATGAGGGGAAAGTTGAAGTTCATTTTGTAATACAGCTATCCAGTTCCTGCAGCCACCATTTGTTACAAAGAATGCCCTTTGTTTGTTGCATTAGCAGGTGGTTTTAATTAAACTTTTTTGATTCACTTGGAGTTGTAAGAAATAAGATGCTCTTTAACATTTGGCAGAACTACACTACAACATCGCAAGACTGACATTTCCACCATTACTCAAGAATCCCTTACACTGCCCTTTTATTTTTTTAAAAGACTTAAATTTTTTTAGAGCAATCTTAGGGTCACAGAAAAATTGAGAAGACACAGAGATTTCCCATATGCCCCTGTGCCCACACATGCATAGCCTTCCGTTATGAAAATCACTCACCTGAGCAGCACATTTATTAGAACTGATGAACCTACATTGACACGTCATAATCACCCAAACTCCACGGTTTACATTAGGGTTCGCACTTTTGAACAAATGTGTGGACAAATGTGTGACATGTATCTACTGCTATAGTATCATACAGAGTAGTTTCACTGTCCTAAAAATCCTCTGTGCTCCTTCCAGTCCCCCCTCCCTCCCCACTTATCCCTGGTAACCACTGACTTTTTTTTTTAGAGGTTTTTGCTTCTAAAGAAGGGCATATGTGCTCACCAGAAAGAGACAGACAGAGACAGTGAGAGGAAAAGTGAGAAATCACCCTCCTTGGGGAGATGGCCATGCCGCAGTCCCTTCTTCTCCACTCTCCTCCTGGGATCTTGAGCATGCTTACATGCACACACCCAGCATGAGTATCAAGCCACCGGGTCAGGGACTCAAAACATTGGCCTTGTAGGAGTCCAACGACATAACAGCTGTACCATCTGCTGGCTCCAACCACTGATTTTTTTATTGTCTCTTTTGTTTATCCTTTTCCAAAATGTCATATTGTAACCTTTTTATATTAGCTTTTTTTTATAGATAGTAGTATGCATTTGAATTTCCTCCATGCATGTAGTAGTATGCATTTAAATTTCATTTCATGATACCTGATTTTTTCCTTTTTTTTAATTGCCAGAGAGCATGCGCACTTACCAGTGAGAGAGGGGTAGAGGGAGAAAGTATCCCTAATGGGGCATAGTCATGCCACCATCCTGTTCCTCCATTTTCCATCCTGTAGGAATTGGAGCATACGCGTGCACATGAGCCAAGTGCGTTTTTCAAGCCACTGGGGCTAAGATTCAAACCATAATCAACCATATGGGACCCAGCTTTCTTAACCAGTATGCAATAGAGCCAGCCCAATAACTCATTTCTTTCTTTGAATTAATTAATTTCTTTTTTATTACTTTTTTATACATTGATCACCTTATTTAGCTTACAAAGTAAATATTTCAATATGTGAACATTTCTCCCTAGTCCTGTTTATTAGGCTATAAAATATCTGCACTAGATAATGCCACATTTCTTTGTCCCATTAATGCTTTGCCGCCGTATTTATCTTCTGCGTGTCCTTCCTCAGGCCCTATTTCTTTATAGCATTATTTAATATTCTATTGCATCACAGTTTATTTGTCCACTCACTTACTGAAGGACATCTTGGTTGCTTCCAAATTTTGGCAATTATAAATGAAGCTTCTATAGACATCCATGAGCATTCTTTGTGTGAACATAAGTTTTCAATTCATTTGGATAAAGCCAAAGAGTGTGGCTGCTGGAACATAAGGTAAGAGTATGTTTAGTTTTATAAGAAACTGCCAAACTCTATTCCAAAATGCCTGTTCCATTTTGCATTTCCACCAGAAATGAATGAGACTTCTCATCACTTGACATTTGGTATTACCATGGTTTGCGTTTTGGCCATTCTATTAGGGGTATAGTGATATCTCATGTTGTTTTAATTTGTATTTCCTGGGAGGTGATGTTTTAAACTTACAAATGAGACAGGTTTTATACTTTTTACTCCATGTCCCAAGTCTCCTCTGGCAGTCTTCTCACAAGGCCCCAGACCCACCATCCTGCCCCTCTGTTCCAAACCTGACTTTCTCCTTCCTACCCGAGGATATCTGCATGGCAAGGAAATTTCAATCCACTCGATTCTTCATGTGTCTCTTCAGGGAGCCCTTCCTGACCTCCAGGCCAGGGTAGATGCCGCTACACACCCTCATAGTGGGTCACTGTTCCTTTGTGCCAAGGAGTCATCCATGTGATTTACCTGTTGTACAAGTATTTAGTGACATGTGTATCCCCCACTATGTTATAAGCCTTGTGAGAGGGAACACTCACTATGATGAGGAGAAAGTTGTATTTGATGATTAAATCTAGACGTAAGTGAATGATGCTGCAGTTGTATGGGCTAACATTAGGCACAGTGGATGATAAAATGCATCCAGTGAATAATCTATTTATTTGATGATACTGTCTCATAGACTAGCACCCAGCATTATTCTTCACAGGCAAGTTTTTGAAGGAGGTAATGGTACTTGACTTTCTTGTTCTTGAGAGCAAAAGGTTGTCCACAGCTGAAAGGAACGTGGTGGCAATTGATAGGGAATGTGCGTCTGTAAAGAACACAGACGTTAATAGCTGTTCTAATCCCCAGAGCTGGTCTCCTGGCTGAACTTTAGAAACTTTTCAATTAAAAAAAAGATGTCCAACAAAAAAGAATTATCTTATTTTAAAATTAAAAACCAACATATTAATGTGAAGACACACTTATCTCTGCCATTTTCATTTCTTATTGTTCATAATCCATATCCAGGACACATTTTCTGGTTTTTCCAAATTTGGATATAAATTTTTAAGCAGAGAACCCACTGTAATACTCTTTTCTCCCAGAAAGGGCGCTAAATCCTAAAGGCGATGTTTGGCCACGAAATCTCGGCCCTTGTGTTGTGATTTTCAATTTGGCCCAATAGCTGCTTATAAAGCAAGGCGAGCGTGAGCGTTCCCCAGTCTTCCCATGCAGATTCTCACCTGTCTGTATCTAATCTCAGTCAGTGTTGATGGGTTGGGGGAGGTTGGTAATACCTGAACATTCTGCGTGAAGATGTTCTAGATATCACAGTGCAGCTTTATCAGCTCAGATCCCTCTGGGTTATCTCAAATAATGTGATCTAGGATGCAGAGGTCTCCACAGAGTGCCTGGTGTTGGACTACGCACTTGGCAGCCTTGAGTGCTCAGGTGCCCGGGCTCATGCTTTACAGGCCCAGCACTTCAAAGAGTGCCACAAAAAGCTCTTATTAGGGCCACTGCTGGTCACACTGCACCTGGAGAAACAGAGAACGCTCAATACCGCAGCCTCCTGACTACTTCCTCTGCGTGTAATGACAGAAGGATAGCGTTTGTTCTGAAGCGGGATGTTAGGCCTTTCCGGCACAGAGGGTTGTTTAAGTGGGATGGGTCAGCCTCAGTTCAGAACCCAAAATACTGTCATTTGAACTAGAATGAGTGTTTATTTTTGCTCCTTAACCTAAGCTGGGATTAAACTCTATGGTTCATCATCAAGGGACCAGTACCACCTACGGCCTATGCCCATCCTTGGTGAACTGCTAGCTTAAAAGGTCTATTTAGCTCTCCTGTCAATGCTGAGCATATTGGTCAAGCAGTTCTTAGACCAGCTAACCAATTTGGATACTTATGATACTAGAAAGTTGGTAGGGGGCTCATCCTGCAGAGCAGCAGTTATACCCTGTACAGATCCCTCCCAGTCCCACACCAGACCCAAGTGATTGAGTGCCCAAAATTCTGAGCATGGAAGAAAAAGGATGCTGCGAGACCATTTCCCATGGTGGGGGGGAGTTCTCTCTCTCTCTTTGTCTTTTATCTTGTGTGTGAGGCAGCATAGCATTTGGGGGAGGAGGGACAGGTAAGGGTGGTTGATAGAAATAGAGGGGGAACTTGCAGTACAAGTGAATTTACCATTTACCGGGGGGGAAGAACGGTCATTTAAATGTGTAGACACAATAAAGGAGGTCAGAGATGGGTACCTCTTAGATGAGACTGGCCTCAGTCACCTCAGGCCACCCACAAAAGCAAGGTGATTGTTGTCCAGGCTGTGTTACGACCCTAAAAACAGGAGTTGCTGCCATAGTCCAGGACAAGTGAAGCCCATGAAAAATAAAAATATGTCTGAGGGGCGAAAAGCAAAACCATTGTGGTCTTCAGCCTATGTCTTTTCTTTTCTGTCTGAAAGGGTGTCTGAAATGTCCCAGGGTTTTGTCCCTAGATAAACCCCAAGTTCAGGAGCTTGTCTTACATATCCATGAGCAAACTAGATTTTTCCTTAGAGGTATTTTTACTGGGCACCATTCTTAATGCTGATTCATGTGCTTTGAATCAGTTTGTACCTCAGAGTCTATGGAAGAGAGGTCACCATTTCATGAGGACTGGCTCTGTTCCCAGTGCTTTGCCTGTGAAGTTGTACACGCATTAATATTTTATCTTCATAGTTGCTTTCTAGAGCTTTATGAACATCAACTGAGAAATATGCACTACATATAAATATCTATAAAATATTAGGTATTTACAGATATAAATATCTAAAAATATCTATAAAAACTTTGAGCTAGAGTAGTTAAATCCTTAGAGACAGAAAGTAGAATGATGCATTGTCAAGGGCTAGGGTTGAAAGGCATGGAGAGTAGGTATTTACTGAACTGTATACCTAAAAATAGCAAATGTTATATATATTTCACCACAATAAAGTAGCACCATGTACTTTAAGCTCTATGCCAGAAGACTACAGCTTTTCAAACTTTTTCATATTGATTCATGTCTTTGGTTGGGCCCCTGGGAAGCTGCTATGGACTGAATATTTGTGTCTCCCTAAAACTTGTATGTCATACTCAACCCTAGAAGGACGATGTTAGGAGTTGGGAACCGTCAAAGGGGTGATTAAATCATCCAGGTGAAACCCTAGTGAATGGGATTAGAGGCCTTAAAAGGGACTCCAGAAAGTATCTTTGCCTCTCCCAGCAAGTGCACATAGGGAGAAGACACCATCCATGTACCATGAAACGGGCCTCACCTGGAACCCAATCTGCTGGTACCTTTATCCTGGACTGTCAATTAATGTTTATAAGGGACCAGCAGTTAGTGTAATGGCTATGTAGCTGGACTCCCATGTAGTCGACTGCAGTTCGCATCCCAGACCCAGTGGCTTAAAACTCACGTCGGGCACGTGTGTGTGCGTGCCCAAGATCCCGAGAGGAGAAGGGATTGGGGCGTGGCCGTCCCCCCTGGGTGTGGGAAGCTGAGCACCAGCCAGTCTGCGAGGTTCCTCAGAGAGCAAACAATTGCCATGATTGGTTACCTTCACAAAACCTGACCTTCAAAACCTTGCTCTGATTGGCCACTAGAATCCCTCAAATTTGCATATCTGGCACCTCATGATTGGTCCAAAAGCAACCAATCATAACCCACAGTTCACAACCAATCACGGCCCACCGTTTACAACCAATCAGGGCCCATCATTTACAATCCACCCGCTATAACCACAATGCCTGGCCCACAGTAGCCAGACGACACAGATGACCAGGAAGACCACAACAACCAGGAAGATGACAACTGAAGAGCCTGAAGAGCTGAAACACCGAGCAGTCTCCAGACGACCCTGAAGATCTTGAAGAGCTGACACTGCATCATCTCCAGACGACCTGGGAGACCCTGAAGAGTTGTAACACTACATCGTCTCCAGATGACCCTGAAGAGCTGTGACACCGTGTCATCTCCATGGTGCTCACAGTAGACGACGTGACCCTTAAGAGCTGTGACACTGCGTCATCTCTGCTGTACCGTGCTGCCCACAATAAACGGACGACACTGTCATCTCTGTGCTGTAACACTACGCCGCTTGTCCCGGCTCTCACTCTTTCACTCAGGAAACCCGTTTGGCTGTCCCCCCCGGGTCGGGACACCTGGGAGGTGATTTCTCGCTTTGTGTCTCTGTCTCTCTCTGTCTGGCGAGTGCACACGCCCTATACAAAAACTTCTCCAAAAAAAAAAAAAAAGAAAGTTTATAAGCCACCCAGTTAATAAAACAGTGACAAAAGCCAACTGTGGGGCTGAGAAGTGTATCCAGGTGGTTCTCAGCAAGGGGAACTGGTGGGGGGAGCCATTGAGCATAGGGAGGAGAGGAAAGGTGGTATAAGGCTAGAAGCCACACAACAGGAGTCTGAGCCTCAGCCCCAGAGCTCTGGGACTACAGTGGTCCTGCAGAGCTCTCACAAATTAAGGAAGTCATTTCAATCCAATATGTGCAAGAGAGTTCGTACAGCATCATTTTGTTTAGTATATTTTGTTTTCTGTTTAAAATAGTGGTCATGATCCACTACACACACACACACACACACACACACGTGCACACAATATATAATGTATAAATGTTCTATTTATATATTTAATTTTATATATTTATACTTTATATATTTCACAATTTATATGTGTACACATATTATGTATATCAAAATTTTTAATCGCTATGTCTCTCAAGTAGATTTGAGATACCAGTTTTGTCAGTGGTTAAGCTGAATGAGAATGTGTGACTTGCCTCCAAATACAAAATAGGCTTCCTATGCCAGCCCTAAACTACACCCGCCCTCTCTATTACAGGCCGACCTGCAACCAGATGAAGGACCAGCGATAGCGGGTACCTTAAGAGCTTCACCGGGCGAAGGCCTTGAGTGGCTCTGAAAAGAGCCTTTAGGGGGCACCAAAGGTCCCCTGGACGTCAGAGACTCACTAGCTCTGGGCCTTGTGGTTGTTCTGTCTTGGGAAGTAGTACAACCTGGATTGGAAATTGGGAAGGAATTGCCCGGCTCGGCCATTTCTTGAGTTCTTCGTAGTTGCGGATGGCCAGCAGCAGGTGGCGCTTGTCCTTGTTGCGCGCCGTGCTGCTCGCCAATTCCAGAAACAGCGATCAGTAACTTGAACCTCGCCGCTAGGCAGACGGGTGCGCTGGCGCCCAAACGCTACGAGTAGTTGTCATTTCTGAACAGCCACTGTAACCCGGTCACGGGCAACTGCAGTCGTGGGCGCCACCACTGCCTAGAGAGCAACTACGCCTTATCCTTGGCGCGCCCCTGGCCGCCATGACTGTCAGGGAAGGACAGGGAGAAGACAGGGATCTGGAGACTGCGGCAGCTGGGAGCCGCAGTTTCTATACAGTGGGAATGAGCGCCGCCGGAGCTATTGCCCAGGATGCTACGAACACCAATGAGCTAAGGGTGATTTGCAGCCTGGAAGTCCCATTGGCTATGCTAGGGAGCAATTTGTCCAATCAAACGAGACCTAGAAAGTCACTTCGTTTGCATACGGTCCAACAATCTGAGCATAGAACTGTCGTCCTCCGTTTGCTTGGTTCTCCCGCCTTTGCTTACTGATGATGGCCTCCGATCACCCCTCGGACCAATAGCTTCCCCAGGTGCCCGAAAATTGTCCTGTCGTCCCTGCTTGTTGGAAAGCAGAGGAATGGGCCTTTCAGCTCAGCTTTTTAGGGGACGGGCTTTTTTCTCTGTACCCTCTGAGACTGGGTGACTGGGTGACTGGGTCAATGAAGTAAATTAACAGGCAGATTGACAAGAAAAAAGGGGGTCTTTGGGGGAAAAGTGAATATCCCCTCCCCAAAAGGGGGTAGTTAAAGATCTTATATGCCATCTTCAGAGAGAGGAGGAGGGAGGTGGGCAATACAGGGGAGAGGAAAGGATGTTTAGGAAAGCTAAAGAGGCCCTTAGGAGAATAGATGGGTGATAGTTTGTGACAACATTTGGGTTCAACATTGACTTCTAGTCTCTTCTCCTGTGATAAGCTGACAAAACTCTCTCTGGTTGACAAATTTCCCTGGGAGGGGACTGATGACAATTTAGTCCATTTTGAAACAAGTGCCTTTAGGCAGAGAAGTTCACAGAAAAGTCCCCCTGCATTTACTGTTTTCCAGGTGCCCTCAGCTGAAAGTAAGCAATATATATACCCAGTGGCATATTTGGGGTTTAGGTTCATGCTTTAGACTTTATCAAGCCTTCGTTTCCTGCAAGAGTGGTGGCCCTGAGTAACGATGGACGTAAAGCCATGTGGTGTTGCCTTGGGCCCGGGCCAGACGGCCTTAGTAGGTTTGAGGATAGGTGTTGGGCTCAGCCCACCTTGCCCCTATAAAAACCTGGAGCCCAAGACAAGTTGGCCTTTCTCAGAAGATCCTAATTTGCCGGGAACCAGCAGTTAGCATAATGGCTATGTCGCTGGACTCCCCCGTAGTCGACCGCGGTTCGCATCCCAGACCCGGTGGCTTAAAACTCACGCTGGGCGCGTGTGTGTGCGTGCCCAAGATCCCGAGAGGAGACTGGAGGAGAAGGGATTGTGGCGTGACCATCCCCCCTGGGGGTGATTTCTCGCTTTATGTCTCTATGTTTCTCTCTGTCTGTCTGGCGAGCGCACGTGCCCTATAATGAAAATCTCTCCAAAAAAAAAAAAAGAAGATCCTAATTTGCCGGGAACCAGCAGTTAGCATAATGGCTATGTCGCTGGACTCCCCCGTAGTCGACCGCGGTTCGCATCCCAGACCCGGTGGCTTAAAACTCACGCTGGGCGCGTGTGTGTGCGTGCCCAAGATCCCGAGAGGAGACTGGAGGAGAAGGGATTGTGGCGTGACCATCCCCCCTGGGGGTGATTTCTCGCTTTATGTCTCTATGTTTCTCTCTGTCTGTCTGGCGAGCGCACGTGCCCTATAATGAAAATCTCTCCAAAAAAAAAAAAAGAAGATCCTAATTTGCCGGGAACCAGCAGTTAGCATAATGGCTATGTCGCTGGACTCCCCCGTAGTCGACCGCGGTTCGCATCCCAGACCCGGTGGCTTAAAACTCACGCTGGGCGCGTGTGTGTGCGTGCCCAAGATCCCGAGAGGAGACTGGAGGAGAAGGGATTGTGGCGTGACCATCCCCCCTGGGGGTGATTTCTCGCTTTATGTCTCTATGTTTCTCTCTGTCTGTCTGGCGAGCGCACGTGCCCTATAATGAAAATCTCTCCAAAAAAAAAAAAAAAGAAGATCCTAATTTGCCCAAGAGAAACCATCACCATTCCTATTCCTCTTGACCTGGGAGATGGCTAGGCACATAGGTCACCAGGCATCCATGAACCCAGGGTGGGCACTGAGCTCTAGAACTCTCTTGCCCCAGCATTTGGCTGGCCCAAGAGACAAGGTAACCTAGTAAGGAGAAGGTCACCTCCAGCAAATGATGGAGAACATGCCTTAGACCTGCTCAGTTTGAGGAGGTCAAAGACTGGCATTCCAAAGTCTAACTATGAGAATGTCAATCTTTACAGTTAAAAAAAAAAAAAGGAATTTTGCAGAGGTAACCAAGAGAATTTGCCTGTGCAAAGAAAGAAACCATTCTTAGGGGACCAGCAGTTGGCGTAATGGCTATCTCACTGGATTGCCCAATAGCTGACCACGGTTTGAGTCCTGGACCCAGTGGCTTAAACTCATGCTGGGTGCGTGTGCATGTGTGCCCAAGATCCTGAGAGGAGACTGGAGGAGAAGGGATTGTGGCACGGCCATCCCCCGGGGGGGTGATTTCTGGTTTTCTGTCTTTCTGTCTCTCTCTGTCTTTTGGGCAAGTGCACGCACCCTATAGAAAAAAAAAAAACACTGCAAAAAAAAAAAGAAAAAAGAAAAAATCATTCTTAGTCACAGTATGCATTCAGAAGCTGATCTAAGGTGTGGAACTGAAAACAAGAGGATAGGCTTGATATGTCAAACAGAAAACATGAAAAATCCATATAGCTATTGCCAACCTGTTTGGCTAGGTTTTTTTTTTTGTTTTAAAATCTGTCATTTCTTATTTGTACAAAAGTGTTGTTCTAC
The DNA here is from genome assembly GCF_000334495.1 of Tupaia belangeri chinensis. Lineage (NCBI taxonomy): Eukaryota > Metazoa > Chordata > Mammalia > Scandentia > Tupaiidae > Tupaia > Tupaia belangeri. Next base: position 8,813,691 of record NW_006159672.1, on the reverse strand, counting down.
TGTTCTGTTGTTAATAATAGAAACTACCTGAGTCTGGGTAGTTTATAAAAATAGAGGTTTACTGGGGCGTGGTGGTGCCCGCCCTATGGCAAAAACCTATGGAGGCTGGAGGATTGCGGCATCGAGTCCATCTCACTCTCTCTCTCTTCTGTCTCTCTCGACGAGCACACGATTAAAAAAAAGAAAGAAAAAATAGAAGTTTACTTACAGTTTGGAAGTCAAAGGGTCAGGGACCACATTTGGTGAAGGATTTCTCCCTGCATTACATTGTGGTAGAGGGCAGGAGCAAGTGCACCTATGCCTGTGTTTTCTCTCCTTAAAAATCCACCAGGATTTTCTATAAACACTTCAGGATTCTCTCCTTATAAACAACCCTAATGACTTTGATTCTCATCTCCTTACATAAATTTGGGGGGGACATTCAAACCATAGCAAATGTTTTGTATAAAAACTTTTTAATTAAAAAAAAAAAGAAAAGGCTTTAGCGATTATTAGACTTGTGAGAATGTAGTCCCAACTGGTGGACTTTAGCCTGTACTGTATCGATGACAGTGTTTTACATGACATTTTTCATTTCTCAGTGGTTTTCCACGTAGATGATGTATTTGTCAAATCAAAGTGACTCGCTCACACATCCCTCTCCAGAATGGAGATTTAATAAAAACTCCGAGTCCAGGAAAATGTAAGTCTTTGTTTCATTTAAATTCTCTCTCCAAATTGGTAAGATTCCTGTTATGAAATAAAGTACTTCATTTATGTATCTGTTGGGACTCAGACCATAATACACCAAAATATGGTGCTTTGGTGTTCTGAGTGCTTTTAATTAAAGGAGAATCGAGGTCTCTCACCCATCTTTCTCCCCTAAAGCATAGGAAGGGGCTGAAGTTCCTTTACCTGACTAAACATAGATTTGACAAAAAGGAACACAACTGTCATGTATCCCCTTCCAGGGAGTCTTATCAGCCAGAGATTAATTTGTATGACAAGGAAGGAAACAGGGTTAGGGTTAGAATTTGTCAGAGACTACCACATATTCTGATGACTGTTCCAAATTATTTCCTAAGAGATTTTATCTACATTACAAGACCACCTTTGTCATCCCTTCCCTTCCACCCGCCCCATGTATTTCTTCCCCTTACCCTCCATAACTTGTGTCAACACTGCCCTCTAGGCGAGTCTCTGATGAAACAATGAGCCATGACAAGGACCTTATGAAGAATCATCGTATACTTGTGGGAGAAGATCCCCCCAGTGATTATCATCAATGAAATGTTTATAGCCACAAACGATTTGACTCAAGGAAAAGTGAAAACAAGCACTTTGTTGAAACATGTTACTATCTGGAACAACCAAAGGTGACATAGCTACTCTGTAATGCTTCCCGTCACCCAGTATCTTCGCCACTTTTCCCACAGAGCTGAGGCTTCTTCCTCGGGTGCAGTGTGTGTTGGGAGTGCTGCTGCCGAAGGGGGACCTTCTGCTTTGAACTCCAGGGAGGCTGTACATTGAGCCAGTGCCATCACTGCATGGGAAAGAGAGAGAAAGAGAGACAGAGCCAAAGAGAGAGAGACAAGAGAAGCAGAGTGAAAGAGACACAGACAGGCAAATAGACAGGGATAGAGACAGAGGTAGAAATACAGAAAGATAATCACAAAGACACATACGAGCAGAGACAGAGACATGAAAAGAGGAAAATGAAAAAGTGAAAAGTGAGGGAATAGAGAGAGACTCATCAACTGTTCTGGGCACAACAAACCTGGAACCCAGGTGATCTGATGACCCCATCTATACCAAGCCCCAGACCTGTCTCCCCAAGGCCAAAACTTTGTTGCCCATAGTTGCCGCAAACAACTGAACTGCTCAGGCTGACCAATGAGTGCTGCTAGAGCTAAAGAACACCTCTTAGACCAGGAGCTGCTGGTTCCAGCATTAGAGATGGCACAAAAAGCCCAGAGTAGGTCAATGCAGAGCTTTAGGTTTAGGGTACGCCTCTGAGCAAAGGATGAGAGGGAAATACTGAGAATAAGAGTCAGATACCGAGGGGTGTCCTGGTCACTCATGCCCTCAAAACCTGAGTGGGGTGGGGACCCTTAGTGCTCTGGCATTCAGGGTGCAAACTCCCTTATGTGAAGGCCAGGAACGCTCATACCCTGCTCAGCTTAAAATTCCTTCATACCGTCTTCCTTGATCACCCATCAATTCCTGAAATTCAGCCTCAGAAAGCCATGGAAACAGAAGTCAGCTGTGACTTTAAGCCTCTCTTTTGATGAATTACCCCTCCAATGGGCTCCCTGCTGTTTCTGGCATCTATACTCTGATCTGGCAACAGAGAAATGCCAGCAAGTAAACAAGCCTCTCATTCCTCCCCATCCTCCCCATCACCCCCCCCCATCCCATAGGGCACATGTTGGAGCCCCATGGGCAAGAAACTGGGCCCTGTACCTGTAGCAGCATGCTGAGGCCTAGGTCGCAGTGCTTCTTCTCCAGCTCTGACACTGCCTGCAGCAGGGAATGGAACTGCTTGACTCTCAGCTTCCTCTAGGAAATACTCCTCTTCAGTGAAGAAGGCTTGCATCTTCTTGTAGTCAGTCAGGGCTTTCTTTCTGTGTCCATCACATGTCCCTAGAAGGGGGGCAGGCAACAGAAAGAACATGTGTCCACGGGCCCACAATGCGCACCTCGGCCCAATCTCCCCAGGAGTGCTGCACCATCCCTGGGAGAAGAGAAACCTGTTTACTCTTGAGAAGTTACAAATATGCCATCCTGAAATATACTGCTTTAGCACAATGACAATTTTGAATGAGTGGCAATTAAAAAAACAGCAGGTGCAAAAAGATCACCTTGACTTTTTCACTCTGTTTCTTAAAAGTAAATGAAATTCTCAGGGGCCGGCAAGTGACGTGGTGGTTAAAGGCGCTGGACTCCCACATGGCCGACCACGGTTCAAGTCTCGGACCTGGTGGCTTGTTTTCTCACTTCCTCTCTCTCTCTCTCTGTCTCTCTCTGATAAAACTGGAAAATAATAATGATAATAATAAAGTTAAATAATTCTTTAAAAAAAAAAAAGTAAATGAAATTCTCATGTGAAAGATGCCCTCCCTGTACCAAAAAGAATGATGTTCTTATCATCAAGGACAGGAAGTCAAGGCCAAGAGAATCCGTCCAGACCTTGTTAAAATAACTGATTTTTTTTTTTTTTGAGAGAGGTTTTTTTGCTATAGGGCGCGTGCACTCGCCAGCCAGACAGAGACAGAGAGACAGAAAGCGAGAAATCACCCCCCAGGGGGGATGGTCACGCTGCAATCCCTTCTCCTCCATTCTCCTCTCGGGATCTTGGGCACATAGGCACACGCGCCCGGCGTGAGTTTTAAGCCACCAGGTCTGGGACGCGAACCTCGGTCGACTACATGGGAGTCCAGCAACATAGCAATTACACTAACTGCTGGTTCCCAAAATAACTGATTTTTTAAGCCTGCCTATGGAGTTGTTTTGTCACTACTTACTGTTCTTTTTCCAATTCAGTACATAAGTGATTTGATTCTGCTACTTAGGGTCTTCATTTCCTTATGAAGACTCTCAGGTCAAATTTTAACTACTTTACTACCATGTGTAAAATTTGTATTAAATAAATCTGTATGCTTTTTCCTGTTAATCTATCTTATGTCAATTTTATTTTCAGGCCCAGCTTGGGACCATAAAAGGGCAGAGACAGTTTTGTCTCTCCTACACTAAAGTGCTCAGCTGCATGGAGCTGTATCAAAATGTACAATCTCTTCTGAACGTGGACAGTAAAGCTGCACCTTTAGAATTCTGATACTTCAATACTGTCATATCAAGTTTTCAGTACTAATTTGGCCCATTACAGTTCAGTAACAATTAAAGTTCTTCCTTTATCCAATCATTATTGTTAAAAATACCTTTTTTAAAATTGCCAGAGAACATGAGTAAGACAGAAAAAAAGATGAAGAGGGAGAAAGACACCCTCCCTACCTCTCGAACAAGGTATGGTCAGGCCGGAATCCCTTCTACTCCATTGGGATTTCAGACAGGCAAGCATACATGTGCCTGGTATGTGGTATATTTTTCAAGTCACGAGGGTTGGGATTCCAACTGTGTGGTCAGATTTAACACTCTTAACCACACGAAGCCATGGGCTAGCCCTCCAAACAATATTAACTGAGGAAAGCAAACTGGATATTAAAACTAAAACAAGCACTTAGTACCTTCTCTAGGCACATGGAAGATTCTGCTGGTAAATAACTGGCTCCCAGCCGGCAGGTGGCATAGAAGGTAAGGCAACTGGATTCCACATGGCTGACTGAGAGGTTTGAGTCCTGGACCTGGGAGCTTGAAAAACATGCTAGGCACATGTGTGTGCATGCCCAAAATCCTGAGAGGAGAATGGAAGAGAGAAGATTGCAGAGTGGCCATCACCCTTGAGGTAATTTCTCACTTTCCCTCTCTATCTCTTTACCACCTCTCTGCTTCTCTCCAGTGAGCACATGTACCCTATAGTAAACTTAAAAAAAAAAAAAAAAAATTGGCTGCTTTCAGGCCAGTCCATGGTGTGGTGGTTAAGGTGGCAAGAACTCACACAGCTGACATTGCAGCTTTATTCCTGGGCTCTTGCATCTTGAGAAAAATCAGGTGTATTCCCAGACCCGGTGGCTTAAACTCATGCTGGGCATGTGTACGTGCGTGCCCAAGATCCTGAGAGGAGAATGGAGGAGAAGGAATTACGGCATGGCCATCCCCCCTGGGGGGTGATTTCTCACTTTCTGTCTCTCTGTCTCTCTCTGTCTTTCTGGCGAGCACACGCGCCCTATAGCAAAAACCTCTCAAAAAAAAAAAAAAAAAAAAAAAACACAGGTGTGTGTGCCTGTATGCTGAAAATCCCAAAAGGAGGGAGAAATGAAGGAAGGGAATGTGGTATGACCAGTCCCAGAGGGGGTCCTTTCTCACTTTCCCTCTCTCTTTCTGTCTCTTTTCAGGAAATACATGTACCCTCTAGTGAAGTTTTTAAAAATAATAGTAATTGGCTGCTCTCAGATAAGAAACAAGTTAGATGCTTCAAATCACCTATAAGTAAAAAAGGGGAGAAAAAGGATTCCCATTTGTTTTGGTTAGAGTCTATTCAGGACATACACACTAACACATCCTAGCCAAATGCCCTGGAGTTCTTTACAATTCCTCAAAGGCCCTCCTCTGGGCAACCAAGCTGAACAAGTTAAGCTGGCCCACTCCCTTAGTCTAGAACCCTGTGTCCCCACATACCCCCAGGCTGCCAGAACTGCTACTTGCCTTCCACACAGCAGCTGCAGACTCTGCCTGGCCATGTAGGTCCTGAGCATCATTCAAGTCCTTTCTCATTATTTCCACCGACCCCTTGTTCTCCTGGAAAGAGAGCTTGGTTATTAGGACATACACTAAAGGCCAAGGTCCACCAGCTCAGCCTAGTCTTTCTTAGTCTGACTGTTCCAGAAGTATCACCCAAGTGTTTGATTTTTGCCTGCCAGACACTATGAAAAAAAAAGAGGGGGTTAGCTACATGGTCCCCATTAAAAGGTTTCTCTGTGCTTCACACCTTTTCAGAAGGAATTGAGTACTGGAGCCAAAGCAGCGGTCTAGGCCAGTTTGGGAATTTCATGCCTATAAGAGGGGCCCTTTTAATGCGGTTTCAGTCTGTACCAAGGACCTGCACTGCCTTCTCTGTGCCCTGCCCTGCCTGACCTGGCAAGAGAGGAGTCTCAACCACAGGAAGACAGCCCAGTGGCACACTAGACAAACCTGCTCCAGGAGCAAGTTGGATCACAACCACTGTGGCCCTAACCTTCTTGGTGTTGGGGGCACCCATGTGCAATCTCAGAATGTGCAAGTAATTGCACTGACACAAAGTGTGCACATAAACGTGCCAGTCTTAAGTCTTTTTTACAGCAAGTGGGGGCCAAGATGGGACCTGGCTGCCCTTTCATCTGGTGAGCAAGGGCCATAGGTCTTTGTCCTGATACTCCAGGACCCAGCTGTCTACTCTCTCAAAAATAGTGGAGTCCCCTTCCTGTGAGTGTAGCTATGGCCAGACACTGGAGGTAGGTTTCTGCCACATGGCAGATGCCACGTGCAGTAACCCAAAGCACAGCAGAAAAGGATCTACAATGGGGTGGATGTAGGACCCTAGAGAGGAGTCAAGCAAGGGCAAGGTGGCCCAAAGAGCTGACAAGAAGGCAGGCCAGAGAACATGCACTGGGAGCCAAGGGGCTTAAGAACTCATTCCCAAGACAAGGTCTTTGCCTCAGAACAGAACCCCAAGTCTTAACAGCCTGAGGTTTTAGGAGGCAGGTCTGCTGCAGCGACGGTTTACCAGAGGAGGTTTACCAGGGGACGACGGGGACCTATGGGGACGAGGCTCAGTTGGGGGTGGGGACCACGACTGTGAAGAGGACACAAAGCCAGGTCTGGAGGCGAGGACTCCGAGATAGGGCGAACACCGGGCACCTCGGGGGACCCAAAATGAGAGGATACAAAGCACCGCAAACACCCCGGGATGAGCGAGACAAGGACCTCCTCGCTGGCCCAGCACACCTTGCCACACAGCGCTTTTCTCCAGCGCGGCTCGCATTCAGGCGGCTCAGGGCCTGCAGCCTTGGGGCAAGCGGCACAGAGCGGGCCGCCATCTGCGCGGCAAAGGAGCAGCAGCCGGCCTCACTGGCCTGGCCGTTGCGCGCGGACGCTGCGGCAGCCTTCTCGAGCGCCAGCAGGCGGCGGCTGAACGGCGGACGGCGGGGTTCCACCACGCGCTGCCGACAGTCGTCCGCGCACTCAGGGCACGGAAAGCACCGGTCCTTCTCCGCCTAGAATCGCACCACGCACGCCCGACAGAAGCGTTGGCTGCAGTCGGCCGGCACCGGCCCCTGGGGCCCGCGCTGGCACAGGGCACAAGTGGCCTAGGCAGGGACGGCGGGGAGCGTCAGGGCCACAGGCTGCAGAACCGACGAGGGAGCGGGAGGCGGGAGTAGGGCCGGAGAGAACGCACAGTCGGCCGGCGACGGAAACCATGACAACAGCGACGGCGCCAGCGCCAGGGACGCGCGCGCGGGGTGGGTCCTGGCAGCTGTGAGCTCCACTGACAGGGGTCCTGGCAGCAGTGAGCTATTCCGCCCGAGTCCTGGCAGCAGTGACTTCAAAGGCTGCCCACGGGCGGACCTAGATTTTTGTATCCTAAAATATTAATGAAACTATTACTTTCCAAATAAGTGAATAATATGCTAGTGGGAAACAAAATTTTGGTATTAGAGATTCCATTAAAAAAAAGATTATGTAAGCTGCTAGGACCTCAGCTGCCAGTAAACTTGCCACGCCCACGTAGCATGGAGGCGGAGGGGCGGGGGGGAAGCCTACGTAGACACTTCCCGCATGCAAGCTTCTATCCTGAGTGAATCCGACTTGTGTGCACTCTCCCATGAGGACGTTCCCCGTTTTCTTCTCCTTGCATAGACATCCTTGCGTGCACTCGCCTCGCGTGGGCTCTCCTCGCGCGCATATGCCTTGCCCCGAACAAGTTCTGTAGGCAGTGAGGGCTTCTCTTGCACCCACCCTGTATGGACATTCTCTAGGTTGCACTTCCTGTGTGGACACGGTTTGCAAACACCTACCCTGCCTGGGACTTTACTGCGTAGATCCCGTGTGTCCTCCCCAGCAGCTTCCCTTCTGGGGAGCTGGACTTGTCAACTGCCTGCTGGCGTTATAATCTGGCGGAGAACTCTGGAAGCAAGGAAGGTCTCATAGATTTAGTGGGGAAGGTTGAAGCTAGCTTTTAAAAACAAACCAATAAAACAATAAAAACAAAACAAAAAAGATGTAAGTTAGCACTACCTGATTTTTTTATTTTAGAAAGTGAATTTGTTATTCTGTGCACAAATGCAAGGCATTGCGAGGCACTACCTTTTGTTTTTGTGTTTTTTTTTTAAATAAATAATTCTTTGAAAGAAGAAATCTTTTTTTTAATAATTATTTATTTAACTTTCTGTATTCATTCATTTATTTTAATTTGACCAGAGAGAGATACACAGAGAGAGCGAGAGAGGGAAAGTGAGAAAGCAAGCCACCAGGTCCCATACCTGAGCCAAGGTCGGCCATGTGGGAGTGTTCAGCATCTTAACCACCACGCCACCTGCTGGTCCCATGTTTTTGTGGGTCTTTTTAAAAACTAGTATAGACCAGCATTTGGTGTGGTGGTTAAGGTGCTGGACACTCCCACATGACTGACCATGGTTCAAGTCTCAGACCTGGCAGCTTGCTTTCTCACTTTCCCTCTTTCTTTCTCTGTGTCTCTCTGGTCAAACTAAAAATAAATGAATGAATAAATAAAATAAATGATTTTTTAAAAATTAGTATAGACTAAATTAGTATTGACTAAAATATTGCTGCTTTTCTTCTAAGCTTTGTTGTCCGGTTTTAAGGATTTTTGTCCTGTCTTGAGCTGTCAATAGGTTCATGTACCTACTATTTGAACAGAATACTAACATGTTTCTAAGCTTTCAGTTTCAAGAAAATATCAAAACTGCTTTTCTTGAAATTACCAGATGAACTTGCTATTGAAAGTAGTTAGATTACCTACGATATTGTGTGATCAACAAAATGTTGGGGGAAAAGGAATTGAAGACAACTGTAAACAGCAGAGATAGTGTAATAAGAGGGTGGGAAAGGGCAGAGGGTCAGACATGGGGTAAAAAAAAAAAAAATATATATATATATATGAAACTAGAAATGGAATATTATTGATGATCACATGCATGATTAAGCCACTATGCAGTTTATTCTAGATGGGAAACCACATTTAGTATGTTGTGATGATGCTCAGGGAAT
>NW_006159672.1:8767497-8804638 GCF_000334495.1 Tupaia belangeri chinensis | reverse complement strand
GGGAAAGAGAATCAAGGATGACAAAAAAAAAAAAGCAAAATATACAGGACATAAGAAATGGAAAATTATTTGTTGATAACACGTATGTTGATGTGCTTGATTGAGCCAATATACAGTGTATTCTAGATGGAAAATTCATTTTGTATGCTGTAATGATACGTAGTGAATTAATGTAAAAAAATAAATTTAAAGAAAAAAATTAGTATAGACCTGGAAAAATGGGTAAAGGTGTGAATGGTTAACGAAGGTTAGTTTCATGTAGTAATAATTAAAGGCTTCAAGATGGACCTAGCTGATTTGTTGGTTACACCAGGAACTTTGAGGAGAGAAATGTAAAAAACTAAAATTAAAAATCAAGCAAATTCCATGATAGACTAATCCCCTGAGTTAGAAAAATTATCAAGAACTATAAACAAAGGCAAACAAGTCAAACTAGGAACATCTGGCCATACATATACCAAAAGTTCATAAAACTGGGTAAGAAAAAGTACAATGGAAAAATACCTTGTCTCATATTTATCGATTCACAGAAAACACACACACACACACACACACATACATAAATAATTCGATAGACATGAGAGAGAAAAATAGACATTCTTACAGTTATTAAGAAACAGGAGGGCTGGGGTCGGCAGGCGGCATGGTGGTTAAGGACGCTGGACTCCCACACGACTGACAGTAGTTAAGTCCCTGACCTAACGACTTGCTTTCTCACTTTCTCTCTCTCTCTCTCTCTGTCCCTCTCTGGTCAAATTAAAATAAATAAAAAATTTTATTAATTAGTTAATTAATTAAAATAAAAATAATTCTTAAAAAAAAAATAGTACCAGACCAGTCAAGCCAGTCATGGTGGTTAAGATGGCTGGATCCCACATGGCCAAATACGTGGTTGGAGTCCTAGATTCAGCAGCTTGAAAATCACACCCAGGGAGTGTGTGTGTGTCCAGAATCTCAGGAGGAGAATGGATTACAGTGTGACCATCCCCACTAGGGGGTGATTTCTCACTTTCCTTCTCTGTCTCTCTCCGGTACACACACCCAATGGCCAAAACCTGAAAAGAAAAGAAAAAGAAAGAAAAATAAATAGGGCCAATTAGAGTTCAGCAGTATGGATCTGGATCCCACATGGCCACCTGAGGTTGCAATCACAGCCACTGGCAACTTGGAAAAACATGCTGAGAACATACGCGTGTGTGCCCAGAATCTTGGCATGGAGAAAAGGAGGAGGAAGGATGGCAGTGCAACAATGCCTCCCTGGGAGTGCTTTCTCTCTCTCTCTTTCTCTTTCTCTCTCATGAATTTACATGCCCTCTGGCAATAAAAGAAAAAACAAAAATTTTAAAAGAATAGAAAAAATAGCATTTTTTGTTATTAAAAAGCAAGCCAAAAAAATTGAAACAATTAATTTTGGAGATAATTGCTTGTGCGAAGTCATGTAGGAAATATATTAAGGACTTTCTAATTTTACATAACCTTTGGAATCCTTGTCTTAGAAAATAAACTGTAATGGGACCTGCAGATGTATAGTGGTCTTGTCACTGGACTCAGACATAATCAATCGTGGTTTAAGATCTGGACCTGGAAGCTTAAAACTCATGTTGGGTGGGACTAGCAGTTGGCATAATGGCTATGTCGCTGGACTCCCATGTGGTCGACTGCAGTTCAAGTCCTGGACCCAGTGGCTTAAATGCACACTGGACACATGTGCATGAGCGCCCAAGATCCTGAGAGAAGAATGGAGAAGAAGGGATTGCAGTGTGGCCATCCCCCCGGGGGGTTATTTCTCGCTTTCTGTCTCTTTGTCTCTCCTCTGTCTTTCTGGTGAGTGCACATGCCCTAAAGCAAAAATCTCTAAAAAAACAAAAAACAAAAAACAAACCAAAAAAAACCCTCATGTTGGGCGCACATACATGCATGCCCCAAATATCCTGGGAATGGAGGAGAAGGGATTGCAGGGTGGCCATACCCTCTGGGGAGTGATTTCTCACTTGTCTCTCTTTCTCTCTCTGTCTCTCCAATGAGTACACAAGCCCTATAGCAAAAATCTTTCTAAAATAAATACATAAAACAACACTGCCAAAAAAAATAGATGTAGATAAGTAGATCACTAGAATAGAAATGGAAATTTGTAATCCTACATTTAACTTGTGTATTTAATGTATTTCTTTACGGCATTGTGGGTTACCCTCTTTAAAGTTCTAATCTCATAAACTAAGGTGTACAGAAAGAAATGTAGACTGCAAATTGTGTATGTAAGAGAAACGGTCAAAAGTACAAGGATGTTTAGATAAAGAAGGTATGTCTCAGAGGAAATTTCTTATCTGGAATATAATAAAAGGAATCTGGTAGTATTCATTACTCCTGAAGTGCAGAAATACAATTTATTGGGAAGTAGATCCAAAGTCACCCTGGTATTCTTCCACCGTATTTTGGGCAGATACAAAAGCAAACAAACAAAAACAAAGATGGGGTCATCGTATTATAGTGGAAGGATATCTTTGGGATAGTTCAATCCAGTCCTGTTATCTTGCATAAGGGAGCCTAAAAGTCACACATCAGTTTACAACTGCCAAACTGCCTAAAAGACTTTTCTTTTTAAAGCTTTTCACTTGTACTTTTTGTTTTAAGGAAAATTGTAGTACAGTGAAAGAATTGAAGAAAGAAATCAGGGCAAGAATGTTAATGATTAACGAATGAAGTATTAAAAGGAAATGGTAGCTTTCCAGCCTCGGCTCCGGACCCTGCATCAAAATTTCTTTTAGAACTCAAACATTATCTAACAATACATGATTTGATTTCCAAATATATAGAATTCTTAGCTAAACTCTGGCAACCGATTTGTGACTTTACCACACCAGGGATATAAGATATAATTTAGCAAGCCTTCCTTTATGACTGTATGGATTGTTTCTGTAAATCTTTTCTGAAGACCCAAAATGAAAGTGACTCTTTGGACCAGCTGGTGGCATGGTGGTAAGGAGGCTGGTTGTGTCCCGAATTGTCGAGTTGTCACTCTTGTGGCCCAAATCTCCCCGAGCCACTCCCCTTCCTGCCCTTTGCCCTGATATGCCCTCGCTAGTGTAAATCACCTCTCTTGAAAATACACAAAATCTTTCCATAAAATCTCCTGAAATCGTACGATGTATGTATGCATTGCCTGGTTTCTATATTTTCTCCAAATGCTGCCTGAAGCCACTAGATTTGCTTTCTTTTTTTAAAAATTATTTATTTAATTTTATTTATTCATTCATTTATTTTTTTAAAGAATTATTTTATTGGGACCAGCAGTTAGCATAATGGCTATGTCACTAGACTCTCACGTAGTCGACTGCGGTTCGAATCCCAGATCCGGTGGCTTAAACTCATGCCGGGCGCGTATGTGTGCGTGCCCAAGATCCTGAGAGGAGAAGGGATTGCGGCGTGGCTATCCCCTCTGGGGGGTGATTTATCGCTTTTTATCTCTCTGTCTCTGTCTGTCTGGCGAGTGCACGCGCCCTATAGCAAAAACCTCTCCAAAAAAAGAAAAGAAAAAAAAGAATTATTTTATTTAACTTTATTTATTATTATTATTATTACTATTTTCCAGTTTGATCAGAGAGACAGAGAGAGAGAGAGAGAGAGGAAGTGAGAAAGCAAGCCACCAGGTCCAAGACTTGAACCGTGGTCGGACATGTGGGAGTCCAGCGCCTTTAACCACCATGCCACTTGCTGGCCCCCATTCATTTATTTTTTACTTTGACCAGAGAAAGACAGACACACAGAGAGAAAGAAAGTGAGAAAGCAAGCCACCAGGTCGGGGACTTGAACCATGGTTGGCCATGTGAGATTTTCCAGCACCTTAACCACCATGCCATTGACTGGCCCCTCCACTAGATTCACTTTCAATATACCTTAAGATATTTAATTAATGTACTTAACAAAATAAATATGTGATATATACTTGGGGCGGGAGATCGCACCAAAACTGCTGTAGGGAAGGAGTGGCTTCACCCGGTAAGCAGAGTCACCAAAGGACACTGCTCAGATGCAGGAGGAGCTTTGGGGTCCCTCAGCACCCCGGGGCACTGACTCCAACCCTAGAGTGCGCCGAGAACCGCGCAGGGTTCCAGGAATGCACGGCCTGCTGAGACCACAATGGCTGGTTCGCATTTCCCAAGCTGGTGCATTCATTGTGGTGCTCGCCGCCGCTGCTGCGCAAATCTGGATTTGTGCTATTTTACTTTGCATCTACATCACCTTTCTTTCATTCCCACCTGTCGTTGGCATTTGCAGTCTTTTTCATTTGCTGAAATAAAATAGAAATGTCATAGAAGCTGTTTCTGTAAAGAGACATTGGGAGTAAGCCGTTTGTCACCTCTTCTCGGTCGGAAGGCAAATGCTGCTCAGCTCCAGACCTCGGAGATCACCTGTCTTTATCCTGATCTTTGACGCGTTAGGCTGGGGGACCCTTGGGTACCTGCGCGGCGGAAAGTATTGGCTGTAAGGGAGGCAGCCCCGCCCCACAGATGTCCCTGGAGGACGTCTGGCAATGGCGGACCGTCTTTGTCCTAAGGATGCCCCTGAAAGCAGTGTGGAGGACAAAGGCTGCCTAAGTCCTCTTCCTCTTCTTTGCTGTCCTGCAAGCATTTAGCTAGGCCACTATTCTCTGCAAAACCCCACAGCACACCCTGTAATTTCAGCCACCATCCCTCTCCTCTTTCTCAGCTATAAATCCCCCAAAGTTCAAAATTATCCTTAGGAAGCCCTTAAGCCTGTCCTTTTTGTATCTGTGGGATGCTGCCACTTCCCCTCTGTGTTCTGGATATAGCACATTTTACGAGCTATTCCAACATGGACAATCAATTTCTTTGCCAGGTGGGGACTGACTTCTCAGCTGGTATCTGAGAGCACTTACTCACATAGACTTAACACGGTGGAAAACGATGCATCATCCTGAGTGTCCAAACGGCCATGTGTTCACTCATCCATTCAACATATTTACTAACTGAATTCCAGCACCAGGCACTTATACTTTAGTGCCATTAAGGAAGAAAAGATAAAGTGTTTATAATTTTTTTTTACTATCTAAATCCATTTTTAAATTACTCTTTCAGGCCATTACTCCCTAGCATAGCTGCCTATTCCTGGTGGCTAAGATGGAGGCCACTATTTCTCTTGCCTTTTTTTCCCCCCTCTCCTCTCTCTCTCCCTCTTCTTTCCTTCTTTCTTCTTTCCTTTCTTTTTTTCTTTCTTACAAAAACTTCATGTTTACCCTAAAATGTTCCATCTGCAAATATATTATGTTGGTACCAACCCAATACATCTTCTGGAATTGCCATAACAAAAATACCACAGACTGGGACCAGCAGTTAGCGTAATGGCTATGTCACTGGACTCCCATGTAGTCGACCATGGTTCGCGTCTCGGACCCGGTGGCTTAAAACTCACGCTGGGCACGTGTGTGTGCGTGCCCAAGATCCCAAGAGGAGAATGGAGGAGAAGGGACTGCGGCATGGCCATCCCCCTTGGGGGGTGATTTCTTGCTTTCTGTCTCTCTCTGTCTGGCGAGCACACGCGCCCTGTAGCGAAAACCTTTCTTGAAAAAACAAACAAACAAACAAAAAACCACAGACTGAGTGACTTCAACTGCAAACATTTCTCACAGTTTGAAGTCTGAAATCAGAAATATGGTCTGGTTTCCTGAAGTTCCCTCTTCCAGCAGGCAATGTCTTCACATAGCAGAAAGAGAAAGTCTCTTCTTATAATGGCACTAATCCCATCATGAAGATTCCACTTTCCTGATTTAATCACCTCCCCAAAGCCCTTCATCCTAATACCATCACATTGGGGATGAGGGATTTAGGGATGGGGGAGAGGGGTCACACCATTCAGTCCATAGCAACAGTGCATAAGAATTTGATCCTGAGCTCCTGATACTACTATACCATGAACAAAGCAATTCCTAAGTCTTAGCACCTACACTGAAAGACAACTTCTTACCCAGAGTCCTCCTCACAAATTCCCACTTTTTGTCACACTGGAAATTTTGTTGCAAAATTTTCCACACAAAGAAATCTCAACAAGGACCTGGTAGGAGGACCAACTTCTTATGGGCTAGCAGAGGTTTTAAAAAACAAAAACTAGCTGTTTAGTAATCCTTGTTAAACCATGGTAAGGAAGATTTCATTCAGGACTGAGGAGATAGGTGTAACGGGGCTAGAACAGGGGCTTGCTTTAGCCAGACTGACTCCATTTTTTTTTTTATTGTTTTTCTTTCAGCCTGATACTCTTTGTTTGAGATTTCTCAAAGGAACTCCAAAAAGACAGGTGGTCAAGCTGGAGCTTGAAACAATGAGGGACATTTTGCCCCATCTATTGAAATTCTTGTCTTAAAGATGCATCATTTGATGGGGCCAGCAGATGGTGGTAGTGTTTGGGGAGTTGGACTCCTACATGGCTGATCATACTTTGAATCCTGGACCTGGCACTTGCTTTCTCATTTTTCCCTCTCTCTCTTTCTGATTAAATTTAAATAAATAAATAATAATGATGAGTAAAATTAAATTAAAAAAAATTCTAGATAAATAAATAAAAGATGAATCATTTGATTGTACCCCCTCAGTTATACCTGAAACTCTTCGGCCAGCAGGTGACATAGAGGTTAAGGCACTGGATCCCACATGGCTGACTGTGCAATTTGAGTCCTGGACCTGATGGCTTAAAAATCACACTGGGTGTTGGGACCAGCAGATAGCATAATGGCTACATTGACGGACTCTTATGTAGTCAACCACAGTTCAAGCCCCGGTGGCTTAAACTCACGCCAGGCACATGTGCGTGCATGCCCAAGATCCTAAGAGTAAAAAGGAGGAGAAGGGATTGTGGCATGGCCATCCCCCCCCGCCCCCGAGGTGGTTTCTCGCTGTCTCTCTCTGTCTTTCTGGCGAGCAAAAACCTCTCCAAAAAAAAAAAAAAAAAAAAAATTGCATTTAAAAATACCTATTAATACCTATTTAATGACTACAGTTAAACTATATAGTCCAGTGAGGTGCTACTTTATAGTATGTTCACTTTTCTCACTGAGGTTTAAGCCTAAAGTCAGACATGTGTTCATAAATATGTATATATCAACTGTGTTTGTGATTCAAAGTCTTTAAATTAATTAAGATCTTTAGTGATGCAACAAAAAAGTGGAGAAAAAAAGGCATGGAAAATAACTGTACATACCAGAGACAGTGTGTGTGGGGGGAATTGGCAGAGGGTGAGAGGTAGGGAATCACCGGGCGGGGGGTGGGGGGACAAATTATGTAAGAAACAAGACCTAGAAAATTATCTGTTGATGATAACATGTATGGTTATATCCTTGATTGAGCCATTCATTATACAATGTACACTGGATGGGAACTCTCATTTTGTTTACTATATTGATGTACAGTGGATGACTGTAAATTAATTAATTAAAAAAGATCAAGGCAGAAAATTCCCCACCCAAGGGAATATAGGCAGGAGATTTGCAGTGTGTATTTGAGGGTTGTCTAGCTAATTAAGTCATATTTGATAGAGCCAATGAGATCAATCAGTTGGTCCAGTCACATTAGACAGAGCCAGTGAGATGAGAATAATCACTGGGCCCAGGCAATGATCAGTCAACATGACCTTGATTTTAAAAATGATAAACCTTCGGGCCAGCAGATGGCATGGTGGTTGAAATACTGGACTCCCACAAGGCTGACCACAGTCAAGTCCCAGATCCAGTGGCTTAAAATTCAACCTGGGCCTTGGGACCAGCAGTTAGCATAATGGCTATGTCGCTGGACTCCCACATAGGCGACCGCAGTTCGCGTCCCCGACCCAGTGGCTTAAACTCACTCCGGGCGCGTGTGCATGTGTGCTCAAGATCCCGAGAGGAGAATGGAGGAGAAGGGATTGCCGCATGGCCATTCCCCCTGGGGGGGGGGATTTCTCGCTCTCTGTCTCTCTGTCTCTCTGGCGAGCGCATGCACCCTATAGCAAAAACCTCTCAAAAAAAAAAAAAAAAGAAAAGAAAAGAAAACTCAACCTGGGCCAGTGTGCACGCATGCCCAAAATCCCAGGAGAAGAATAAAGGAGAAGGAATTGTGGCATGGCCATACCCCCTGGCGGTGGGGGTGATTGCTCACTTTCTCTCTCATGTTCTCTCTCTATCTCTCCAGTGTGTGCATGAGTGGCAAAAACTGTAAAAAAAAAAAAAAAAAAAAGGAAAAGGAAAAAAAAAAAAGAAAGAAAGAAAAGAAAAGAAAAATTATAACCCTTACAGAATGTAACTCGTGGGGGTTTTAGCCACTCTTTATCCACTCAGACCCACTCCTACCTCTCAAGAGTGTACTTTTGCTTTTACTTAATAAACTACCTTTTCCTTTCACTATTGGCATATTTCCTTCAATTCTCTGTCGGAAACAAGAACCTGGATATCATTGCAGAAGCCATCCCACAACAATGTGACATATATGTGATGATGGGACTGACCAGAGTACAGAGGGAGCTCAGCTGAGGCAGCCCCAGCTGCTGGTGGGTGGGTGAGTCAGTTCTCACAAAGAGAGGGACTAACAGGAGTCAAGAATTAAATATATGCTGGGCACCTTGCAAGCTGCTTTCACATACATTAATTTGCATCAGTCATATCAGGTAGGTACTGGTACACGCATTTTAAAGATGAGGAAATAGAGATACGAAGAGAGTGAATTATTTGTCCAAGGTATGGCAGATAAATGACCTCCAGACCAGAGCTTCTTGAATGAAAATATATATGTTCATCTTTTTTTTTAGAATTATTTATTTAATTTATTATTATTTTAATTTGACCAGAAAGAGATACACAGGGAAAGCGAGAGAGAGAAAGTGAGAAAGCAAGCCTGCCAGGTCTGGGACTTGAACAATAGTCAACTATGTGGGAGTCCAGTACCTTAACCCCTATGCCATCTGCTGGCCCCAACACATTCATCTTTTTTAAATGCAGATTGTGATTCAATATCTTAGGGATGGACCCCAAATTCTGCCCTCCTAATGAGCTCCTCAGTTGATGCTGAAATAAGTGAAAACTACAAATACAAAATGCCTTATGTTTCTATCTTATGTTTCTATCTCAGAAGTTACCATAACAGGAGAGGCATCTCAGGGACTGATGACTACTGTAAGCCTATATTCTGATGGGTAATTCTAGAACAATACCTACATCTTAGAGATATTAGCAAACAAGATCATCCATACCAAATACTTAGCCTTATGGTTGTCATGTCAAAGGGATTTCCTCACCTTTAATTATAATATGAAGGATTAGTGTTCCATTTGAAATCCATTCAATTCCTCTCTCCAGTTAAAAATCTGCTTGCTACACTTCTAGTGGAAGTAGCTTAGTATATTTTCAGTACTATCTTCTGTGTTTCCTAACAAATCGTTTGGATTCACTCATAAATTCTGAAAGAAATGTATCTCTTTGGTCTTTGGGGCGGGGGGAGGATAATGAAAAATAAATGGTTAAGACGGTTGGAAGCTGCCATTTTCACCATCCTCTTGCTAAATAAGCATCGGCTGCGATATTTCCTTCAATTCTCTGTCGGAAACAAGAACCTGGATATCATTGCAGAAGCCATCCCACAACAATGTGACATATATGTGATGATGGGACTGACCAGAGTACAGAGGGAGCTCAGCTGAGGCAGCCCCAGCTGCTGGTGGGTGGGTGAGTCAGTTCTCACAAAGAGAGGGACTAACAGGAGTCAAGAATTAAATATATGCTGGGCACCTTGCAAGCTGCTTTCACATACATTAATTTGCATCAGTCATATCAGGTAGGTACTGGTACACGCATTTTAAAGATGAGGAAATAGAGATACGAAGAGAGTGAATTATTTGTCCAAGGTATGGCAGATAAATGACCTCCAGACCAGAGCTTCTTGAATGAAAATATATATGTTCATCTTTTTTTTTAGAATTATTTATTTAATTTATTATTATTTTAATTTGACCAGAAAGAGATACACAGGGAAAGCGAGAGAGAGAAAGTGAGAAAGCAAGCCTGCCAGGTCTGGGACTTGAACAATAGTCAACTATGTGGGAGTCCAGTACCTTAACCCCTATGCCATCTGCTGGCCCCAACACATTCATCTTTTTTAAATGCAGATTGTGATTCAATATCTTAGGGATGGACCCCAAATTCTGCCCTCCTAATGAGCTCCTCAGTTGATGCTGAAATAAGTGAAAACTACAAATACAAAATGCCTTATGTTTCTATCTTATGTTTCTATCTCAGAAGTTACCATAACAGGAGAGGCATCTCAGGGACTGATGACTACTGTAAGCCTATATTCTGATGGGTAATTCTAGAACAATACCTACATCTTAGAGATATTAGCAAACAAGATCATCCATACCAAATACTTAGCCTTATGGTTGTCATGTCAAAGGGATTTCCTCACCTTTAATTATAATATGAAGGATTAGTGTTCCATTTGAAATCCATTCAATTCCTCTCTCCAGTTAAAAATCTGCTTGCTACACTTCTAGTGGAAGTAGCTTAGTATATTTTCAGTACTATCTTCTGTGTTTCCTAACAAATCGTTTGGATTCACTCATAAATTCTGAAAGAAATGTATCTCTTTGGTCTTTGGGGCGGGGGGAGGATAATGAAAAATAAATGGTTAAGACGGTTGGAAGCTGCCATTTTCACCATCCTCTTGCTAAATAAGCATCGGCTGCGTCCCTAGCTATTGGCCTCAAAAAGAAACGCCCCAATGTATTTGTCTCATAGCTAGAGAAGATTTATAGATTAGGAATTATAACAGCTTTCCGATTCCTTTTTAGCCACGACCTGATAGATAACGTCTGAGACACAAAGACCTCCCGGTTAAAACAAAGGGTTTGAACACGCTGTCGTGATTGGTTGGCCTATGGTCCAATAGGAAAGAAGAACCGGCTCTCTTATTTACATAAATTCTTCCCAGTCGCGGCCACCAGCTTCAGGCCGCCCAATCAGTTACTAGAGATTTGGAGCCTTCATTTGAATATAAAGATGAGAAATAACCCTGCCCTCACTGCATTACGGTTCATCTCTCAGTTTTCGCCAGTTCGCAATGCCAGATCCTTCGCGTTCAGCTCCGGCCCCTAAGAAGGGCTCCAAGAAGGCCATCACGAAAGCGCAAAAAAAAGACGGCAAGAAACGCAAGCGCGGTCGCAAGGAGAGCTACTCCATCTACGTGTACAAGGTGCTGAAGCAGGTACACCCGGACACCGGCATCTCGTCCAAGGCCATGGGCATCATGAACTCGTTCGTCAACGACATCTTCGAACGCATCGCCAGCGAGGCCTCCCGCCTGGCGCACTACAACAAGCGCTCGACCATCACGTCCCGCGAGGTGCAGACGGCCGTGCGCCTGCTGCTGCCCGGGGAGCTGGCCAAGCACGCCGTGTCGGAGGGCACCAAGGCCGTCACCAAGTACACCAGCTCCAAGTGAGGCGCGCCGCAGGCGCCGAAAACCCAAAGGCTCTTTTCAGAGCCACCTCCCAACTCAAAAAGGAGCATGCTGCCTGTTCTGGTTGTGTGTGACCTGAGATTCTTTCGGGTATTGAGAAAAATGGACAGCGCAATGGTGGGTCGCAAGTCCTGAGGTAAAACTAGGCCCCTTGTTCATAATGCCACAATTCCTAAAAAAAAAAAAAAAAAAAAAAAGACTTCCTGGATTAGTTTTGGTCACCGCTGAGAGCGGAGGCAATCTAGGCAATTGCACCTTGGACCTCATCCAGAGATCTGTAAGCGTGTGGCATGTACCTTGCATAGAGAGGGGCACAGGTCACCAGGAAGATCTTATGCCATTATTCCCTTATCTCTTGGGCCTCCTTGTGGGTGAGGCTGAAGGATGTCCTTGGTGAGGTCCTTGATGTAATTCTGTTGTGGCGCTTGGGGCCATCTTTTTCCTTGTGCCTGCCCTCCCTCCTTTGCCACAGTCTTCTGACCAAAAATAAATATTTCATCAGCATTGCACTTAAGCAGCTTTTGCAATACATTTCAAAACAGTGGGTGCACAAATCCTGGGCTCCATCCTCATCACTAAGCTAAAATCCCAATCCAGAGATTGATATTCCGTGTGTGTGAATATATGTGGAACCTGTAGACCAAAAGAGATCCTTTTTAATTAAACAAGTGTAGTACTGTTTTTAATATAGTAAGTCATAAGCAAAGTAAGTTTGATTGCTCAATGACACTAAACAACTAGGGCATGCTGGCCTGACTGGGTTCCAGGCTGTCCTAAAATATCCAATACCAGTGGTTCCCCAACCATGAAGAACATCTCAGAGCAACCCACCCCCCAAGAGCCTAAATATAGCCTGGGATCTGGATTTGCAACTCTGTTCCCACTGGTGAAAGATGTCCATATTCACATCACTGGTAACAGCTGTTCATTGTCAGTATTTAACCTCTTACTATGCAGCAAATGCATTTTTGTGACTGGAATAAAGGGACAAGTTTTTTTTTTTTTTTCCTCTCCAAATTCTTTGGTTTGCTCCAAAGAAGTATAATTAGCCAATTTATAATTTGCCATAATGATTAGCAAATTTAAATTGAAATTTCTAGCTGAGATGGATGAGAGGATGAATGCATTCTCTTACATGCATTTCAGACTGTGCCTGCAAACTCCCTCCAGTTCATTCTGGAACCTTAGTTTAAGAATTTGGCATCATTGGGACCAACAGTTAGCATAATGGCAATCTCACTGGACTCCCATGTAGCCAACTGCAGTTAGAGTACTGGACCCAGTGGCTTTAACTCATGCCGGGTGCATGTGCATGCGTGCGCATGCGTGCCCAAGATCCCAAGAGGAGAATGGAGGAGAAGGGATTGCGGTGTGGTCATCTTCCCTAGGGGGTGATTTCTCGCTCTCTATCTCTCTGTCTCTCTCTTTCTGGTGAGCATACAAGCCCTATAGCAAAAAACCTCTCCAAAAATATAAATAAATAAAATAATTTGGCATCATTGTTTTAAACCTAGAGAGTATATCCAATGTGTTTAGTGAGTCTGTTTCCTTAGCCTCTGCATATTCCCATATAGTTGATGTACAGACTTTACCTCTCCTTCAACTTAACATTTGTCTTTTTTGGTTGTAAGAATACAGGGGGCTGGCAAGTGGCATAGTGGTTAAGGCACTGGACTCCCATATGGACGACCATGGTTAGAGTCTTGGACCTGGTGGTTAGGTTTCTCAGTTTCTCTCTCTCCTTCTCTGGTCAAATTGAAAAACAATAATAATAATAAAATTAAATAAATAATTCTTTCAAAATATATAAACAGGCTCTGTATCCGTTTTCTCTCAATTTTCTTGATTATAAAATCTCAATAGCAAATACTCTGTTTAATTCCTTTGTCTTTCCCTTAACAGATTTGGTCCTAGGAAATAGGGACAAATACTGTTCACTCTAGACCTGGGGCTTACAAGTAGAGGCAGCATATTTTTATTTCAATCTTATACCAGAGGAGTCAGGACTGAGAAATTAATCAATGTTTTGTATTATCTTCAATTTTTTTTCATAGAATTATATCAGGAAATTATGAAATATTCATTTGGCATCTTGATTTTTATTTTTGGCCCTAAACCATGTTGTTGACTACTGCTAATACAATTCATCACATTTCTTTCTCTGCTGGAGGCCAGTTTCATTTTTATTAAACCTAAGTTATAAGCTTATTAAGGTAGAGGACCACATGTATGTGTATTTCACATGGCTGCAAATGCTCACTTAAGATATTGACTTCCAATCTATCCTGGTAGAAGGTTGGAAGCTTAGTCACCTATTTCAGAGTGGAAAGGACTAGATTTGATAGTTTTAGATACAAATCCTTTATTTCTTGAGATTTTCTTGACAAATCCCACTTACTTTTGATGATGAATTACTAAATTTGGGAATATTACTAAGAAGACAAGAAATTCAGCATAACAGCTAAGACAAAATTTCCATTTCTGTTTATTCTTGTAAATATTTTTCAGATCATGTCAATTATTAAAAAAAAAATGGAATTGCAGGTTATCATGGCATAAGTCTATGGGTCCAGAGGTCAAAGCAAGTAAAGGAGAGAGGAAGGTACCACCATACAGGTTATTAAAAGACCTGGGTTTGGGGGCCAGCAGATGGTGTAATGGTTACATCACTGGACTCCCATGTAGTTGACCACGGTGTGAATCCCAGACCCAGAGCCTTAAAACTCAGGCCCTATGTGTGAGCATGCCCAAAATCCTGAGAGGAGAATGGAGAAGAAGGAATTGCAGCATGGCCATCCCCCCTGGGGGGTGATTTCTTGCTTTCTGTCTCATCTGTCTCTCCAGTGAGTGCACATGCCCCATACAAAAAAAATCTTTCTCAAAACATAAAGACCCATATTTTACTGAAATTGTATTTTATAATTAGGTTTTGTTGTTGTTTTTAGAGATTTTCTCTATAGGGTGCGTGCACTCGCCAGACAGACAGAGACATAGAGACAGAAAGCGAGAAATCACCCCCCAGGGGGGATGGTCACGCCGCAATCCCTTCTCCTCCATTCTCCTCTCGAGATCTTGGGCACGCACGCACACACGCCCAGCATGAGTTTTAAGCCACCGGGTCCAGGACGCGAACCGCGGTTGACTACGTGGGAGTCCAGTGACATAGCCATTACGCTAACTGCTGGTTCCCATAATTAGGTTTTGATATCTGTTTTGAATAATTGTGTACAGCCAGATGCTTTTTTAAACACTAAGACTTTTGGCTACCTAGAAGCATGTTTAAATTTCAATTTACATCTTTTTTTGTAGAGAAAAGCAAGAGTTGAAACACTATTAAACATATAAAACATATGCTACATCAGGATGCAATTCTGAGGTAGAAAAAGAAGAAAATGAGTTCAGAGGAAAAAAGGATTATCTATAACATCTATTAAAGAAATTCATCATAAATGTTAATTATGTCCATCAAATCTATTTTCCAATAGACACCTTTAGGAAAAGTTTTCAGTTAGTAATAATCACACCTCAGATAAAGCTCATTGGCTACCATATTGTCACTGTGCAAAGCTCCAATAGGTACATACCTTTAAAAGACTGACATCACATTTTAAAATGCCTTACAATACCAACTTTATGTACAGTTTTCACATTTTTTAAATAGTGGACCCACCAGGGATGTGGGGAATGTTACTGACACTGAAGCCTAGAACCATCGTGTATGTCCTTCCCGCTGAGACCACCCAGCCCACTCGCCCCAGCCGGGGTATGCGACTGATTCCCTTTGGATAGATTATTTGGAAAAAGAAATCTAAAAAGCTGTTGTTTTATTGAATTTTATTGAATTTTTATTCCTGGCCAGACATGACGACACAAATTCAGTACTTCTGATTCTCACAACAGTTCAAAGAAGTCATTAGAAAACCTCTTCATACAAATAATGAATGCCAAGCTGTGAAACACGTTAAGCGATGTCCTTTCCAGAATAGACTCTTCATTCCAAAGCGCTTTTCCCTGAATCAAAATGGCACTTCCCAAATAAATGCTGAAAATTCTGTGTTACTCATGCTTCACAGGAAACAAAAACCTCAAATGTAGCTGAAGGCGGAGTAAATTACATTCGCTCAGAAAAAGGAAATTCGCTTTTTGAATTAACCCCTATCCGCGCCCTGCCCCCTCCCCCCCTCCCGCCCCTTAAAGATTAAAGCTACTGGCAAGCGGGGTCTCTTACTACATCCGGCTCCCACGCACAGGCCACTGCGTCGTCACCACTCTTGTTTTCCTTTAGCTTTCAAACACCTTTCCACTGTAGGATCCTGCCAAGACAAGTATACTCCCCAAACGTTCATGTCTTGGGGATAAAGATGTCTGTCTGGTCCGGCAAGGGTGGAAAAGTCTTAAAATGTAGAGCCAGGCGCCACCGCCAGGGAAGCACGACAACACAGGGCCTCACTAACCTCGTGGTCTAGCGCACCCCTGGCCACGAGGAGATACAATGGGCAAAGGGGAGGTAGGCACAAGGTCTTCTAGGGAGGGATGACCCACACACCACACGGGTGAAGACGACGCGGGGGCCAAGAATGTACCAATTTATCTACCAAGGGCGTTAGGAACTAACTCCTGCGCCGCCTCATGGTGTTTTAGCGGCTCTTTACCGAGGCAGAGGCGGACACGGGGTCCTTCACCACCACCAAACGTTACAGCGCTTTATCGCCTGGCCTCCTCCGACCACATTTGCCCTTCTCTCCGTCCTCACGCAGACCCAACGACAGCCAGTAACCAGGGAAACGAGTGCACATTGAGTATTTACGTAGCAACCTTTAGCCGTGTTCGAAACTCTTTCTCGATCGTGTGGGTGGCTCTGAAAAGAGCCTTTGGGTTCGCGGCGCCTGCGGCGCGCCTCACTTGGAGCTGGTGTACTTGGTGACGGCCTTGGTGCCCTCCGACACGGCGTGCTTGGCCAGCTCCCCGGGCAGCAGCAGGCGCACGGCCGTCTGCACCTCGCGGGACGTGATGGTCGAGCGCTTGTTGTAGTGCGCCAGGCGGGAGGCCTCGCTGGCGATGCGTTCGAAGATGTCGTTGACGAACGAGTTCATGATGCCCATGGCCTTGGACGAGATGCCGGTGTCCGGGTGTACCTGCTTCAGCACCTTGTACACGTAGATGGAGTAGCTCTCTTTACGGCTGCGCTTGCGCTTCTTACCATCCTTCTTCTGCGCCTTTGTAACCGCTTTCTTGGAGCCCTTCTTGGGAGCAGGAGCTGACTTGGATGGGTCAGGCATGATGGCGAAAGCCTCTCGGAATGAAGCGAACTACCCTCACCGCAACTGTATTTATACGTCCTGTATTCAAATGAAGGATCAGGAATTGGTCACTGCTGATTGGGTGAAATGATGCCTTCATCTGCTCTGGGAAAGGCGTATGCAAATTAAGAGATGCTAAATAAATCTTTTTCTGATTGGTTAACATTTTCATCCAATCGGATGCTGCCTACTAGCCTACCTCCTGACAATATATAAGAACTCATGGGGCCCCACTCCCCCGTTACATCAAGCCTTGGTCTTTGATTTGCTCTTGGCTCTGTGCTGTGTTGGGAGATGTCTGGGCGCGGTAAGCAGGGTGGCAAGGCGCGAGCCAAGGCCAAGTCACGCTCGTCGCGCGCGGGGCTGCAGTTTCCCGTAGGCCGGGTACACCGATTGCTCCGCAAGGGCAATTATTCCGAGCGTGTAGGCGCCGGCGCGCCTGTCTACCTGGCGGCTGTACTCGAATATCTGACTGCCGAGATATTGGAGCTGGCGGGCAACGCGGCGCGCGACAACAAGAAGACGCGCATCATTCCTCGCCATCTGCAGCTGGCCATCCGCAACGACGAGGAGCTCAACAAGCTGCTGGGCCGCGTGACCATCGCTCAGGGCGGCGTCCTTCCTAATATCCAGGCTGTGCTGCTTCCCAAGAAGACGGAGAGCCACCACAAGGCCAAGGGCAAGTGAGGTCGGCCGCCCTTGGGGGGACCCTTTTACGGACATCAAAGGCTCTTTTCAGAGCCACCTATTGTCTCAGTAAGAGAGCCGCACTGAACTTGCAGCCATTTGTCCGCCGGAGGCCGAGTTCTGTCATCCACATGAACATGTGCATCAGCGGTAGGGACCGGCTCTGGGAGAAACTGGGGGCCCATTGGACTGATTGTATGGTGGCAGGCTGGACGGAGTGTTCCGTTCCCGGGAAGGGAAACTCGTCCGTTTGGTAATCACCCCTTGCTCTTGAGTCTCTTCCAAAACCTCTAGGAGGGTTTAATATCGCCCACAGTGAAGGTGTCCTCATGATTACTAGCGACTACTTACCTTTGACTCCGGAAAGGGTTTGTGTGTGGATGTTAAGCCCAGAACGTGTTTTCTCCTCCCAGGGACAAACGGGTCGAGACAGCCAGTATTAAGTGTAATTTATGAATTTGACATTGTGAAAAATAAATCTTGAGATCTCTGTTCGAAATGTGTGTGAGTGCTTTGAATGTTGCAATTGTAAAGTTTAACCGAAAATGAGGTATACTGGAATGAGGATCTAATTTATCCTGTTTAGAATTCTAACCATCTTGGAAAAGGCTTATTTGCTAGAGGCGCTTTCAATACCTAAAAAAAACACGTTATCTCTTAAAAGGTGTAAACGTTTGTAGGAGACAATTGGGAATAAGATATTTAAAAGAATTTGAGTTGTTGAAGCATTAGTCAATCTCCTTAAATTGTTTAAATCAGAACAATGTAACGTATCCATTTAAGTTGATGAGGAAAATGGAGGTTTGTGAATTTAGCAAATTTTAAATGAATATTGTTAGAGCCAGACTATATATATTTTTCAACAAAGATAATTTCATATACTCTACATTGTCATAAAGTAGAGTTGGAAATAGATGCACCTTGGCAAAACAACTGAGAAAATGGGATTACTAGTAGTATCTACTTAATGGGGGAGGGATTCAGTGACTTGATACAAGATAATTCCTTTATTAAAAAATTCCCACCAGAAAATCAGAACTCAGTGTAACCCTTATTCCTGTTAACATTATTCTTATTTTTATAACAATATTTTGTGTTTTAAATAACAAATATGGGCTAGTAAAACAGTTCAGAAATATTATATATTCTACTAAGATTGGAGCTAATCACAAATCTGCTTATCTATAGAAAATATCCCAGTGTTCACATAAAAAATGAATAAGCAATTGTTCTAACCATGTGGATCTAAAAACAATATCTGAGAAAAGTCTATAGTTGGTGCAACACATGAATGGGCACCGTTTCACCCAGGACTTAACAAGAGAGTATACATAGCGCGTGGATATATCTATTCATGATATTTCTAATGAGAACCTTCAATTCTAGCTTAAATTTCTATGTATGTACTTATAGATAATGTTGTTCACTCTATCTCCTCAAATCCTTCAGTGATATTTAATGTATCAGCATAGGTTTCCAGATTTTTTTTTTTTTAATTACTTGAGTGGGGTGTTAAGAGAAGCAGCTTGGTGGGAAGTCCACTTGGAATAGCATTTCATGTCACCTCTAAGGCTGAGCTATTCAATGATTCAGTGCATTACAATACACCATAGGAGCTATTTACTTTTCAGTTAATTAAACTTTAATATGAAAATGTTGTTTCACACTGGCCATATTTGGCCAGGGATTACCATATTAGCACATGTGTAGGATGTTTCCATCATCACTGAAAATTCAATGAGATGGCTTTGGTTTAACGTCTGGTCATCTATCAGGTTCAGAAATGAGGTGGAGGGACCAGCAGTTAGCATAATGGCTATGTCGCTGGACTCCCACGTAATCGACCCCGAGGTTCACATCCTGGACCCGGTGGCTTAAAACTCACGCCGGGTGCATGTGCATGTGTGCCCAAGATCCCGAGAGGAGAATGGAGGAGAAGGGATTGTGGCGTGGCCATCCCCTCTAGGGGGTGATTTCTCGTTTTCTGTCTCTCTGTCTCTCTCTGTCTTTCTAGTGAGCGCAAGCGCCCTATAGCAAAAACCTCTCAGAAAAAAAAGAAAAAAGAAAGCACTGATTGACGCTGCAGAGATGAACTTTGAAAATGTGATGTTAAGTGAAATAAGCCCAGATACAACAGGCCACATATAGTATTTATACATGACATGTCCAGAATAGGCAAATCCATAGAAAGCAGTTTAGTGGCTATCAGGGGCTGGAGGAGAGAAGAAAAGGGGATGACTGCTTAATCACTACAGGGTTTCCTTCTTAGGTGATGAGAATGTTTTGGAACTAGAAGTGGTGGTTGCACATCACTGTGAATGTACTAAGTGCCCCTGAATTGTTCATTTTAAAATGGTTCATGTGAATTTCACTTCAATTTTTTAGAAGTCCAAACCTAAATGAATGTGTACCAAATAATAATAAAAATTAGTAGGACAAGGAGAAGAAAAAGAGATCTACCAAGCCTGAAGTCAAAGAAGGGCCCGTGGACAATGTAGACCCGGTACCTGAGAGGAGAGAGAGATCCATTCTGTTCCTTTCCAGAATGCTGCTGGTCTACTGAGGTGGAGCTGTTGCTGCCCTTGGAGACCATGTGGGAAGAAAGTGACTCTGGGCACACAGTGTATTGCTCCAGACATAGCTGTGGCAGGCAGTCTCAGCTGGGCTCTATCTACCATGTTCTGTGGGAGCACTGTGGCCTTTCCCTGGCCCACTGCGTTACCCGCACCCTTTTTCAGCAGGAGTATACTGACCACTCTCCACACAGCTCTCTGGGCTGGAGTTTTATTGAGAATGCTGAGAAAAGGAGATACAAGGGTCAGTTCATGGCCTGTTGGTTAAGGGAGCCGGATCCCACATGGCTGACTGTGCAATTGGAGTCCCAGACTCAGCAACTTCAAAAACAAACCAGGGGGCCAGCAGGTGGCATGATTGTTAAGGCACTGGACTCCTACATGGTTGACCATAGTTTGGGTCCCAGATCTGGTGACTTACTCCTTCCTAAATTTCTCCTTCTCTCTCTGGTAAGAGCATGTGCCTATTAGCATATTTAAAAAAATAATAGTAAAATTAAATAAATAATTCTTAAAAATCAAACAAACGAAAAATCACACCAGGCATGTGTGCATGTGTGCCCAAACTCCCAAAGGGCAAAATGGAGAAGGGATTGCATCATAACCATACTCCATGGCGGTGCCTTCTCCCTTGCATTCTCTGGTGAGAACATAAGCCCTCCCGCAGATTTTTAGAAAGAAAAAGAAGAAAGAAAGAAAAGAAAGGTTGACAAAAAGAGATATGAGGTCCTGGTGGAAGAATGAGACTTGAACCAGTTTTGGAAATATCCATAGAGACAGCATTTACAATTTTGAGAATTCTCAGCTTGGCTTCTCTGTGTCACAGGTCTTTCTCTCCTGGGTATAGGTCTGTCCCCCTGGCTCCTGCTCCCTCATAGAGTCTCTCTCTGCTCTGCTGTGTCAATTCCCACAGGTTCCCCAATTTATTCAAGAATATCCCATCTCCAAAAAATTAAAAATAGAACTATCATATGATCCAGCAATCCACTACTGAGTATATGTCTAATGGACATGTAATTAATATGTTTAAAGGATATCTGCACTCTGGTGTTTACTGCAGCGTTATTCACAATAGCTGATATATAGAAACACATCCTGTCAGTGTATGAAAGGGTAAAGAATATATGCTATATATACATAGTGGATACATAGATGATCGACCCTTTAAAAAGAAGAAAATCCTATCATTTGTGGATGAACCTGGAGGACATTATGCTAAGTGAAATAAGTCAGGCACAGAAAGACAAATGTTGCATGATGTATTTTAATGGAACCTCTAGTAGACCCAACCCCTGACCCTCCATCTCTGGAGTTTCAAATGTTGAAATCAGAAGCAGAGAGCAGAATAATGGTTACCAGGACTGGGCCTGGATCAGGGGGTGGAGGAAGGCGGGGGATTAGAGAGATGTTTTAAAATAAGAAAAAGAATCTCCTGAAAAAAAAAAGAAAAGAAAAGAAAAACCACCCTCCTAGCCTCAGTTTGTGTGACCCCTTTGGCACTGGATCCCACGTGGTCAACTCCAAGGTTCCAGTCTCAGACATATCAGGTACATGAGCATGTGTGCACCAGATCCCAAGAGAATGGTGGAGAAGGGATTTTAGCATGGCCATCCCTCCTGAGGGGTTATTTCTCACTCCCTCTCTCTGTCTCTCTCTGGTGAGAGCACAAACCCTATGACAAAAAATAATCTAAAAAAAAAAAAATGAGTGGAGGAGTGATATAGGAAAACAAGTTTGGGTTGTGCTGAACTTGTCGTTGTTCCCATGTATACACTGTCCTGTCCCATAGCAGGCCCATCAATAAGAGTTGGCTTCTGGCCTGCCCAGAGTTTCTGGTTTTTCACAAGCTTCAGGTCTCAGTGATCAAGTGGGATACTGGCTCAGCCAGCAAATACTCCTGGCCTCCACCCATGTTCTTCTCTTTCCAGGTCAGCTACACCCCACTGCCTAGGTGCAGCTGTTTCTGGACAGGTGACTGGGGATGTCACATTCATGGTGTTTCCTGGCCTCATTACATTGGAGCTGGCAGTGGCCCATCACAGTGCATTGCCTTGGGCTCATGGCTGCCTCCATCACCCAGTGAATTCTCAGCTATTTTCCACACTTTGCCACCTGCTGGCCCAATCCTTTCAGTTCTCTCCTGGAAAATAAGACATCAGACCCAAACAACGTCTGGTGGGCCTGTGGGCCTGCAGTGGGAGCAGGGCTTTCTAGATAGCAGGTGGCTGGTGAACAGGCTGATGTGAGCTCACGGACATTCTCTGCCCACCAGCAGATCAGTTAGGGAGGAGCAGTTCAGAGGACTGAGGGGTTATTTCTCACTCCCTCTCTCTGTCTCTCTCTGGTGAGAGCACAAACCCTATGACAAAAAATAATCTAAAAAAAAAAAAATGAGTGGAGGAGTGATATAGGAAAACAAGTTTGGGTTGTGCTGAACTTGTCGTTGTTCCCATGTATACACTGTCCTGTCCCATAGCAGGCCCATCAATAAGAGTTGGCTTCTGGCCTGCCCAGAGTTTCTGGTTTTTCACAAGCTTCAGGTCTCAGTGATCAAGTGGGATACTGGCTCAGCCAGCAAATACTCCTGGCCTCCACCCATGTTCTTCTCTTTCCAGGTCAGCTACACCCCACTGCCTAGGTGCAGCTGTTTCTGGACAGGTGACTGGGGATGTCACATTCATGGTGTTTCCTGGCCTCATTACATTGGAGCTGGCAGTGGCCCATCACAGTGCATTGCCTTGGGCTCATGGCTGCCTCCATCACCCAGTGAATTCTCAGCTATTTTCCACACTTTGCCACCTGCTGGCCCAATCCTTTCAGTTCTCTCCTGGAAAATAAGACATCAGACCCAAACAACGTCTGGTGGGCCTGTGGGCCTGCAGTGGGAGCAGGGCTTTCTAGATAGCAGGTGGCTGGTGAACAGGCTGATGTGAGCTCACGGACATTCTCTGCCCACCAGCAGATCAGTTAGGGAGGAGCAGTTCAGAGGAGGATCAGCTGTAGGGTCAGCTAGAAGGTCAGGAGTGGTCAGTGGATGGCCACGGATGGAACTGGCCAGTGGGTCAGGCTGTCAGATGGTGGGTCTGATAAGTCAGCAGTAGGTAAGCTGTGGACCCATGGACTCCTGAGACTCCACCAGGACAGCACACTGTCTCTCATGCCATTTGATGGGTAAGTCACAAGACCAGCTGAACTTGGGTTGTGGATAGACAGTCTCCAATTCCTGATGTTAAGAGCTGAAGGCCATACAGGTCTGGTGGGAAGTCTCTCTGACATCACCACTGCCCACTGGTGGCTCCACCCTGAGTCTTATTAATTTCTCATGATGGTCATCAAGCTACAGCATCAGTGAGTCCCAAATGTCATTAATGGCAGATGTTCTCCTAGAACTCCACACTTATTTGCACCTGCTTTATAGTTTCACCCATTAGAGGTGGCTTGATTTCACTCTGCATCAGAATCACACAGGAGGTTTTCCATTCCCCCACACCCACTCCCACCTGGTATCTCTCTGGTTACTAAGTAAAATAGACAAAAACTGCCCATCTTAGTCCATGCGGGCCACTATAACCAAGTATCATAGACTGGGTAATTTATAGACAACAGAATTTACTGTTTACAGTTTCTGGTGACTAGAAGCTCACACTTAAGATATTGGCAAATTTGATGTCTAGTGAAGGCTCTCTCTCTTTTTTTTTTTTTTTTTTGGAGAGCTTTTTGCTATAGGGCGTGTGCGCTCGCCAGAAAGACAGAGAGAGACAGACAGAAAGCGAGAAATCACCCCCCAGGGGGATGGCCAAGCTGCAATCCCTTCTCTATTCTCCTCTCAGGATCTTGGGCACGCACAAATAAGTGCCCAGCATGAGTTTAAGCCACCGGGTCCGGGACTCGAACTGCGGTCGACTACATGAGAGTCCAGCGACATAGCCATTATGCCAACTGCTGGTCCTGAGGGCTCTATCTTACAAATATGGCATCTTTGCTGTGTCCTCACATGGGATGAGAGGTGAAAGTCTCACTCAAATCTCTTCTGTGAGACAGCTCACTGGCCTCTTTCTTTTCATTTGCTATAGGGTACATGTACTTACCAAAGGCAAGGGGAAAGGGAGAAGGAGTGGGAGAAAGAGAAAGAGAGAAAGTGAGAAAACACACCCCAGGAAGATGGCCATTCCACAATGCCTTCTCCTCTTGGGACCAGCGACTGGCGTAAAGGTTATGTCACTGGGCTCCCATAGAGTAAACCACGGTTCAAGTCCCAGACCCAGTGGCCAGGCATACACGCGTGTGCATGTGCGTGTGCGTGCGCGTGTGCATGCCCAAGAGCCCGAGAGGAGAATGGAGAAGAAGGGATTGTGGCGTGGCCATCCTCCCGGGGAGTGATTTCTCGTTTTCTGTCTCTCTCTCTCTCTGTCTTTCTGGCAAGCAATGTGTCCTATAGGAAAAACCTCTCCAAAAAAGAAAGGAAGGAAGGAAGGAAGGAAGGAAGGAAGGAGGGAGGGAGGGAGGGAGGCAGGGAGGGAGGCAGGGAGGGAGGAAGGAAGGAAGGAAGGAAGGAAGAAGAAAATATTGAGTCAAAAATTGGGAGGATGGTGTGTAGTGTCCTACCACTAGGTACTGCCTGCCTGACTCAGCACTGTAAGTGTTTAAGGCCCCACCAGATTCATTTCCACAAGGGTGAGACCAGCACACTTGGATTTTGACTGGGAGAATATTTCAAGAAAAGATTAGGAATCCAGAAATGACACCCTCCCCACTGACCCCACCCCCCAACCACCCACACACACACACACACACACACACGCCCACTCCTGCAGGCTCTGAGACTCACAGAGCAATTTCAAAGAGGCCACCAAAAGATCAAACATAGGGCTATTTTGCTGAAATGTAAAAACGAGATTTAGGTTTGATGCCATTTGGCACTCTGTGGCCATTTCCAACTAGTTCACTGAAGATGCCATGGCATGGACTGGGGGGGGTCTTTGGACTTACCGGTTTATATATTCATACATTAGAGGTGTCTTTTATTTATTTATTTATTTTATTTTATTATTATTATTTTTTTGGAGAGGTTTTTGCTATAGGGCGTGTGCGCTCGCCAGACAGACAGAGAGAGACAGAGAGATAGAAAGCGAGAAATCAACCCCCAGGGGGGATGGCCACACCGCAATCCCTTCTCCTCCATTCTCCTCTCGGGATCTTGGGCACGCACACACACGTGCCCAGCGTGAGTTTTAAGCCACAGGGTCCGGGACGCGAACCGTGGTCGACTACGTGGGAGTTCAGTGACATAGCCGTTACACTAACTGCTGGTCCCTAGAGGTGTCTTTTAAGACGCTCTGGGCAGGGAAAGCACGCAGACCCAGAACAACAGAGCCTAGCAAAGCAGGCCTTGTGCCACTGTGGCATTATTCCTTGTGACTTGGTCTTAGGGACCTGCGCTATGGAGTGCCCTGGAGGCAAGGAGTGCCCCTCTGCAGGAGTGTTGAGGTACTAGAGTGAGGAGATACAGATAGGAGCGTGAGAGTGCTGGGGTGCAGGAAAGCCAGTAGCCAGGGATGCCAGGTGCGAGGATTCCAGGATGCGAGATGCAGGGTTCAGGAGTGTTGGGACGCAGGAGTACTGGGTACAGGAGTGACTGAGTGTGGGGACCCAGGGATGTAAATCTCAGGCAACCGTCCCTGGAGACTTCTCCCCAGCTCCTCAGAAGCAGCGAGAGTGGTGGTTTTGTAGGCCCAAGCTTCCTGCATTCAATGGTTGAGATGCACTGAATAAAACGCTAAAGTCTTTGCTGCCTCATTTACTCTCGGGGACATTTCCTGATTGGTCAGTTCAAAAATTCTGGGCCTGACTGCTTTGGTTTCGAATTCTGCTCTCTTAGTCTTCAGATGCTAACCTCAGTGCTTTCACAGTGCTCAGAGTCCCCTTGGATCCTTTCTTTCCTGGGCTTAGAATCTCGAACATGCTCCTGATTTTACAGTTGTGTCACTGATTTCTTGCAAGATCGTATGTTCTCTAGAGGTAAGGGCTGCTATTTATTCTTTCTGAAAGTGAAGACATTTTGCCGCGTGGAGTCGTTCCCAAGTCCCCTTCTGAGGAGTAGGGGTTATAGGATACCTTTGTCCCTGGGCACTAAGGGTTAAAAAATATATATCCCTACCTCTCAGTCCCAGCACCAGCCCCTGGCAAAACTGGGGTTTCCTCCCATCCCTTCCCAAGTGTGTTTGTCCTGGGGATGTGGGGCTCTCATGTTTTGCTCACTATCTTCTGCTTAGACAGAGACTAACACGTCTGTATTGAGGACAGAATTCTGATTTTCCTATTCCAAAGTTGTTTCCAGGGGGCCTGGGAGAGTCGAGCCTACAAACATTAACAGAGGCCTGTGAACTTAAACAGACTGTTGAGAGTGAAAGCTACATCTGTCTCAGGCATAGTGCTTTTATGATGCACAGTAATGCACAGTAAGCCTTTTTGAGTAAAGCACAGACATGCTTTTGCTGTTTCTTTCAGGAAGAGAGACGTGTGTTTTTCTTTAACCAATTACTAACTGAAGAATTTCTTTTTCTTTTGTTATTGTAATTTTGTTTTTCTTTTTAAAATTAATTTATTTATTTACATTTAATCACATCTTTACAGTGTACAACATCACCTATAATCTACAAGTCTCCACTTCCAAATGTTCCACCTTTTGGGGCCAGGCCAATGTAAATGACTCCTTACCTGACTGACAACTCTCCTGCTCTCATAACTAAATAGGACAGTACATAATACACCATTAACTGCAGTCACCACGTATAATTAAGGGCAGCAGAGGCTTCAGCCACAGAAGAAATATTTTTTTTCTCCAGACCTAAGGTCACTCACTCAATCTCATGTTAAGCATAAACTGTATTATTATTTCTTCACAGCTTGATTATTTCCGTTGACAGTATCTAAATTTTATAACAGCATATGCTTAAAGAAGCAAAACATTCATATGTGCCAATGCTTTCCTTTTTACTAAAATCAATAAAAATTCCCCACAATTGTATTTCCATCTATTTATTGTCTTATTATTGAAACTATGCATGCTAACTTAACTCATTTTATGAACTAAATAAATTCTAATTAACTCTTATTGTTTTCACCTGATGCTCCAAGAGCCACACTGACCCTTTAAAGTGGCCCTTGCAGGACCAGCAGTTAACGTAATGGCTATGTTGCTGGACTCCCATGTAGTCGACCATGGTTCGAGTCCTGGACCCAGTGGCTTAAACTCATGCCAGGCGTGTGTGCGTGCGTGCCCAAGATCCTGAGAGGAGAATGGAGGAGAAGGGATTGCGGTGTGGCCATCCCCCCTGGGGGGTGGTTTCTCACTTTCTGTCTCTCTGTCTCTCTCTGTCTGGCGAGTGCACGTGCCCTATAGCTAAAACCTCTCCAAAAGAAAAATAAAGTGGCCGTTGCAAGGGCCAAAACATGGCGGAGCGGTTATGGTGTTGTACTCCCACATAGTCTAACACAGTTTGAGACCTGGATCCGGTGGCTTCAAACTCATGCAAGGCACATGTGTGTGCATGCCCAAGATCCCAGGAGGAGAAGGGATTAAGGTGTGGCCATCCCCCTTGCAGAGTGATGTCTCATTTTCCCTCTCACCGTGTCTGTCTGTCACTCTCTCTCTCTCCAATGAGTGCACACTCTAAGGCAAAAACCTTAGTTTGTCTTGTTCACTGTTCTCACTTTTAATAGTGATGTAGCTGTCTATCCTATGGAGATATAATGATCTTCAAAGTCACTGTGATAATTAGCATAGTCATTAATAAGAGCAGTGTGGAGGATTCCTCAAAAAATTTAAAATAGAACTACAATATGATCTAGCAATCCTATTTCTGGGTATTTAACCAAAGGAAATAAGATAAGTGTGTGGAACAGAAACTACATTCCCATGTTGATTGTGGCATTATTGACAATAGCCAAGATATGGAATCAACCTAAATATTCATCAACAGATTAATGGATAACAAAATACGATATTCCCTCTCACAGAAATTCTATTTAGCTTTGAAAAACAAAGAAATCAGGACCAGCAGATGGTGTAATGGTTATGTTGCTGGGCTCCCACATAGTTGACTGCCATTTGAGTTCTGGACCCCGTGCTTTAAAACTCTTGGGGGGCATGTGTGCTTGTGTGCCCAAGTTCCTGAGAGGAGAGTGAAGGAAAAGGGATTGCAGTGTGGCCACTCCCCTGAGGGGTTATTTCTCACTTTCTGTCTTTGTCAAGAAAAATCTCTCTTGAAAAAAAAAAAAAAAAAAGAGAGAAAGAAGGAAATCCTACCATTTGCAACAACACAGATGAACTTAGAGGACTTGATGCTAGGTGCAATAAGCTCAGCACAAAAAGACAAATACCACATGATCTTACATGTAGGTGGAAGCTAATAAAGTTGAACTCACAGAAATAAAGTAGAACGGCAGTCACTGGAGGCTGAAGAAGATAAGGAAAGAGGACAGGATCAAAGGACAAAATTTTAGTTATACAGGAAATGCGGGTTCAAGAGATCTATTGTACAACATGATGACTGCAGTTAATAGTGTATTATGGACCTGAAAATTGCTAAGAGGATAGATTTTAAGTGTTCTTACCACAAAAATGGTAAGTATGTGAGGTAAAATATGTTAATTAGCTTGATTTAGCCACTCTATAATGTATACATATGTCAAAACATCATGTTGAATGCCATAAGTACCTATAATTTTTATTTGATGATTTAAATAAGAAGGGGGGAAAGTCATTGTGATAATTGGTAGTCCTTGCATAATGATTTTCATGGCTCTTATCCTCAAATGAGGACATTTGTCTCGGTCACTTTGGGCTGCTACAACTAAAATGCCATAGTCTGGGGAGCTTAAACCACGAACATTTATTTCTCACTGTTCTGAAGGCTGCAAGTCCAAGGTCAAAGTGTCAGCAGATTCAGTGTCTGGTGAGGACCTACTTCTTGGTTCTATGGCACGTTCTTCTGTCTTCTCACGCTCTCTGGCTCAGTTTTATAAGGGCACTAAATCCATTTATGAGGGCTCCATACACATTGCCTTATCTAACCCTCTCAAAGACCCCCACCTCCTATACCATCTCATTGGTGATTAAGGCTTTGACAAATGAGTTTGGGGCAGAAACACAAACATTCCGTCCAAAACAGCATTGTAGAGACAAACAAAAATTTTCCTAAAACCAAAGGTTCAGTTATACCTTCTGATTCTGGTATGTTTCCCATATTGCTAAGGGAAACCCAGGAAAAGACTATGTTAGAGTTATTTTATTAAAAAAATACTGTGACTTGGGTCAGCGGGTGGTGTGGTAGTTAAACTGCTGGATTCCCACATGACTGACTGTGGTTTGAGTCCTGGACTTGGCGACCTGAAAAATCACAATAAATAATGTTTTTTGTTGTTGTTTTGCTTTGTTTTTACAAAAAGTACTTCAACTCTGGCATTGTTGCCACAGTTTTTCGGGCCCAAGTTCCTAAAGGTTGTGACCCTATTGTCATTTCTTCACATAAACACAGCAGAACTATTGATAGAACTCCTTAGATGCTGTCATAGCTACAAGTAGGTCAGCAAGTCTTATCCTTCTAATTTAGAGATTAATGCCATATGTACATAGTTGTCCACAGAATGTCACTTCTCTGTGCATCTGTGATTATTTCCTCCTCCATGTGGATTTACTCGACAAGAATCAACACTTGGGCTGACCCCATGGCATAGTGGTTAAGGGAGCCAGATCTCACATGGTCCACAGCAGTTCAAACCTGGCCCTGATGGCTTGAAAATATGCTGGGTGAGGGACCAGCAGGCGATGTGGTGGCTAAGGTGTTGGATTCCATACAGCCAACTCTGCTTTTCCAGTCCCAAAAAAGGAGTCCTGAACATCATGCTGGGTGCATATTCATACCCAAAACCCTGAGAGGAAAAGGGAGGAGAAGGTATTTCATAGCCATCCCCCTGAGGGGTGATTTCTCACTTTTCCTCTCTCTTTCTGAAAAGTTCTTCCCATCCTGACGAAGGGTAGGGAGAAGAGGAAAAAAATGAAGACTATGCAGGGAAAGATGTGAGCTTACTGCCTAGCTAGTCAGATCACCCGTAGACAAGCGGGCACCAGTTTTAGCTGGGCACCGCAAACAGGCTTGAATATAAAGCGCGGGTAACCCTGAGGAGCGCAACACAAGCCAATTACAACACAGCCAGACATCACGCCACATGGAGGCCAACCAATGGGAACTCAGCAGGCTCTATAAAAGTGGGCACAGAGCGCGGGTTTGCTGTTTGAAGAGCAACAGACTGAAGAATCTGAAGCATCAGAGCAAGTGACACTAGAGCGATGGCCCGCACCAAGCAGACGGCGCGCAAGTCTACCGGCGGCAAGGCACCGCGCAAACAGCTGGCTACGAAGGTGGCTCGCAAGAGCGCACCAGCCACTGGCGGGGTGAAGAAGCCTCATCGCTACAGGCCAGGCACTGTGGCACTGCGCGAGATCCGCCGCTACCAGAAGTCTACTGAGCTGTTGATCCGCAAGCTGCCATTCCAGCGGCTGGTGCGTGAGATCGCGCAGGATTTCAAGACAGACCTGCGTTTCCAGACCTCAGCAGTGATGGCGCTCCAGGAGGCGTGTGAGTCCTACCTCGTGGGACTCTTCGAGGATACCAACCTGTGTGCCATCCACGCTAAGCGTGTCACCATCATGCCCAAGGATATCCAGCTGGCACGCCGAATCCGCGGAGAGCGAGCCTAGATCCCTTGGTCACCTTGCCATAGTGCTCTTGTTACCCCAAAGGCTCTTTTCAGAGCCACCCACTTGAGCAGAAAAGTAGCTGTAACCAAATGGGTGGCCCCGTTTTGTAGTGGTCTCTCTTGAAGGACTTAGCTATGACTAGCTCTGTCCTCTTTGCTCTTTCTTTTCTTTTTAGTCCACCTGGCTTCACGTCCTATCTTTAGTTAGAATTAGTGTGCTGTGAGACCAGCAGGTGGTATAGCAGTGACATCACTGGACTCCCAGGTAGTTGACCTTGGTTTGAGTCCCAGACTTATTGGCTTAAAACAGACTAGGCGTGGGAACCAACAGTTAGTGTAATGGCTATGTCGCTGGACTCCCACGTAGTCGACAGCGGTTCGACAGCGACATAGCCATTACACTAACTGCTGGTCCCCTCTTTCTAACTAGAGAAGTCCACCTAGTTTCATGTCCTATCTTTAGAATTAGTGTGCTATGGGACCAGCAGGTGGTATAGCAGTTACATCACTGGACTCCCAGGTAGTTGACCTTGGTTTGAGTACCAGACTTACTGGTTTAAAATAGGTCGTGTGTGTGTGCCCAAGATTCCAAGAAAATAAAGAGATCACCATGTGGCAATCCCTCCCAGGGTGTGACTACTTGATTTGTCTCTCTAGTAAGCACATATGCCCTATAGCAAAATCTCCAAAAAAAAAAGTGTGCTGTGAGTTCAACATATTTAGGTTAGAAAGCTAGTGTGTAAAGTCTAGGTGGTAAAAAAGGGAACTTGGCCTAAATGTAAGTATGAGGAAGCCTCTAAATATTGAAGGAGAGTCTTGGCATGGACGTTTGCTGACCACTTTCCTTCTTTACTATTGTGGCCAGTTCTTTTTTTTTTAATTTAACTTTATTTATTAGTATATCATTATTATTTTTCAGTTTGATCAGAGAGAGAGAGAGAGAAAGAGGAAGTGAGAAAGCAAGCCACCAGGTCCGAGACTTGAACCGTGGTCGGCCATGTGGGAGTCCAGTGCCTTTAACCACCACGCCACTTGCTGGCTCCTGGGCCAGCTCTTTTTAAAAGTAATTTAAATTTGCTACATGCACTCTCCAGAGAGAAGGAAAATGAGCTGAGATTCTGTAGTTAGGGTGACTAGCAATGAGACAAATGGGGTGGTTTGGAGTAAGATTATTTTGAGCTAAAAGGACTTGAAAACAGATATAGAAAAAAGGTACTTTGAGCTTTTTTCCCCCTTTGAAAGTGGAAGATAAAACTTCCTTTTGAAAGATGCTCTCCCTATATACCAAAAGGAGTGAAAATGTTATGTCTAATGTGTTACTGTGAAGTATATATTTTCCTTTTCTTGGCATATGACTGAAATGCTTGGAATCTCCAAAGTGATAAATGTCTACTGATTAACTTGACAGTCACTCAGGGATGGGAGCTGGTCATTCAAAAGACCAAGGTGAGTTTAGGGAGATGGGACTTTCAGACCTATCCACCAACCTCCAGAGAAGAGAGAAAGATGAAGATTGAGTTGATCACGAGGAGTCATTTTTTCAATCAATCATATCTACTTAACGAAGCCTCCCTTGAAACCCAAAAGAACAATAGTCAAAGAGCTTCCATATTGTAGAATATGCAGAGGTTCCTGTAGGGTGCTATGCCAGAGAGGAAATGGAAGATCCATGCTCCTTCCCATATGCCTTGACCTATGAATCACTTCATCCATGTTCTTTGTACTATCCTTTGTAAAAAAAAAAAAAAAAAAAAAAAAGATTGGTAAACATGTTTCCCTGGATTTTGTGAACCTTTAAAAAAATCAGTTGAACCTAAGGAGAGGAATTCATGGGTCATGATTTATGGCCAGTCAGAAGCAAAGGGAAAACAATTTGGGGCCTCCAAATAGCTTTCTTTTTTTGAGAGAGAGATTTTTGCTATCGGGAGCATGCTCTACACAGACAGATAGAGACAGACAAAAAGTGAGAAATCATCCCTCAGGAGGTATGGCCACACTGCAATCCCTTCTCCTCCAGTCTTCTCTTGGATCTTTGGGCTCACACATATGTGTCTGGCATGTTTTAAGTCACTGGGTTTAAGACTTGAACCACAGTCTGGGTGGGAGTCCAGTGACATAACTGTTATGCCATCTGCTGGTCCCACAAATAGCATCTTAATTTGGAGAGTGAGGGCAGTCTTGGGAACCTGTGGGGTCTGGTGCTATTTTCAAGTAAACAGGTTGAGTATCAGCATTTAATCAAATGAAAGAACACTCAGTTGGTGTCAACTGCAGAAGTGCTTGCTCTTTTGCTGGTGGAGAGAAATCCCTATATACTTCTTGGTGATCAGAAATCTCAGAAGTCTTGTCTTCTGTGTTGTGTAACAAGAACAGAGAAAAAAAAAAACATTTTGTTTTTCTTACTAAATAGAGATGGAAACTCAAAGCCAAGAGAAATCTATAAATAAGCCTTGTTAAAAATTGTGCCTTGGGGCCTGTAGGTGGCGTGGTGGTTAAGGCTCTGGATCCCATATGGCCAACTCTGCAGTTCGAGTACTGGTCCCAGCAGCTTGAAAAACACGCCTGTAGCACTATGCCATGTGTGCTCAGAAATTCCAAGAGGAGGCCCAGCTGGAGGCATGGTGGTTAAAGAGCTCGACTCCCATGTGGCTGACCATGACTCAAGTCCTAGATCTGGTGGCTTGCTTTCTCACTTTCTCTCTTTCTCTCTTTTTCCTTCTCTGTCTTTGGTCATAATTTTTAAAGTGGTAATAATAATAAATAAAGTAATTCTAAAAAACAAAAAATCCCAAGAGGACAAGGGACTGTGGCATGGCCATCTGTCTCTTGGCAAGTGCACACAAGCTCTGACCAAAAAAAAAAAAAAAAAAAAAAATCAAGCCTTATCAGGAGTGGCCTCCCCATATATGTTACTATTTCACAAATTATAACTCTTTGTTCAACCTAGTATAGAAGGACTTAGGCCTAACTACTTTTGGAGTCATTTTCCTGTGAAGACTATGCTTTTCTCCTGCTAATCTATTTTATGTTGTCTTACTCTACTCAGGCTGCTATTTTTAAAATACCAGAAACTGGGGGGCTTATAAAGAACAGAAATTCACAGTTTTGTAGGACAGAAGTTCAACAGTGAGTTGTCAGATTCAATCTCTGGTAAGGGCCCCCTTCCTGTTTGCTAGAAGCCCCTTCTAGCTGTTCTTCCCATGGTTGAATGGGTGAGGGAGCTTTCTGGGTCTCTTTTATAAGGGCACTAATCCCATTAGCAATGACTCTACCCTTATGACCTATTCCCTTCCCAATGGCCCCATCTCCTAATACCATTACCTTGGGGGTTAGGATTTCAACATCTGAATTCAAGAGAGGAGTCACAGTCTGTCAATAACCATCTAGTGTACTCTCCTGTTTATGAGTCCAGGTTGAAGTATATAAAGAGGTCATGAATACAGAATTCTGAATACAGCAAAGCTAGCTGAAGATTTATAGCAAATGAGCAGAGTGAAGGGGTCAGTGAATTTAAAATTCTTATGAGGAGACAAGGGTAGGAGATTCTTGTTAAACTAACCTATCAGGATTCCGTACTACATGCAAAGCAGGATGAAGAAAGGGCATAAGGATAAGGTCTAGTCAAAAAGAGAGTTCAGAGGTGCACCTGATTAAAGTTTGGTCAAGGAGGAAGTTTTTGTTATTATTAAGCCTGAATTGGTTCTAAGATTTTTTAAAAAAAAAATTATTTAATTTTATTTATTATTATTAATTTGATGAAAGAGAGAGAGGGAAAGAAAGCCACCAGGTACGCAACTCAAACTGTGGTTGGCCATGTGAAAGTCCAGTACCTTAACCACCATGCCATCTGCCAGCCCCCTCCTAAGACTTCTGATCTTGAATCTGTTCTAAGTCATGACCCCCTTGCCTCTGGTTTGTGGGACCTGAGGGAAGAGGTCCCTCACAACACCAAGATTCCTTGGCCATATGGACATAATACCAAAAAATGATATCAAATGTTGT
Organism: Tupaia belangeri chinensis; assembly: GCF_000334495.1. Lineage (NCBI taxonomy): Eukaryota > Metazoa > Chordata > Mammalia > Scandentia > Tupaiidae > Tupaia > Tupaia belangeri. Next base: position 8,769,826 of record NW_006159672.1, on the reverse strand, counting down.
TCAATCTTTTCTATATTTTACTTCATAAATTACTACCTTTTAAGGGTTACAGGAATTCTGTCTATTTTCCCAAATGTTTTGAACATCACTGTGGAATGTGTAAACAACTACCCCCTCCCTCAGCTCCCAGAGTTGAGCTCAGTTTTATACAGAAATCTATTTCCTCTATTACAATAGTCCTGAATAAAATCTGTCTTCCCCACCTTAAACTATTGTATGGCTTCATTTACCTTTAACAATAACCTCTGAAGCAGATCAGAATGTTATCCCCAAGTCTACTACGTTGGCATAAGGATTATTTTGAGGTGGAGGAAACAGAAAAAACAAATACAGGAAGAGCTCTCTGCCTGCCCGTCTGCCAAAAAGCAAAACATAAATCCTTCTCATGAAGGTGTCCCCTCTCTTAGACCAAGAGAACGACCCTTATCATTGAAGACAACACTGAGATGGGTCTGTATAGATAAACCTTAACAAGTAACTATCATTCATTTCTCCATTCACCTCCCTATAATTTACCACCTAATGAGCCCAAACCTCTTTTGTCTAATCACTTCCCCACCATTTATCATCCTTGTTAAAATGGTATTTAAGCCTTGGGGCCAGCAGGTGGCATGAAGGTTGGGCTCTGGACTCCCACAAGGGAACCACTTCCAAGGACAGAGTGTATCTTGAGCCTATGACGGAACAGGGTAAGCAGAAAAATACTCATTCATATGTTCTCAGTGTGTTTCCTTGGGAGCCTACTAGATTGTGAAAACAGGCCTCTTACCACAGACAAGTTTTTTGGTCTAACAATGGCTTCCCTGTGGTGAGAGACTGAATGTATGTAAAAATTCACAATGGCCAGGACATCTACAAAAACAGAACTCTGATCCTTAATCTGCAGCAATCTGCCCAGGATGTCAACCCATTAGCCACAGAAACAAGTCCAGGAAACCAGCCTGCTGTAAATCAGACTCCTTAAGAAGTCAGATCACAGGACCAGCAGTTAGCGTAATGGCTATGTCGCTGGACTCCCACATAGTCGACCGGGGTTCGAGTCCCAGATCTGGTGGCTTAAACTCACACCAGGCGCGTGTGCATACGTACCCAAGATCCCGAGAGGAGAATGGAGGAGAAGGGATCACCATCCACCCTGGGGGGTGATTTCTCGCTTTCTATCTCTGTCTCTCTCTGTCTGGCGAGCGCACGCACCCTATAGCAAAAACCTTAAAAAAAAAAAAAAGTCAGATCACTATCTCTGACAACAAACAAGAAGTTAAATAATAATTCCTGTAACAATCAGCCCCAAATGGCCAAGACTTCATTAATAAGTGATAACGTTCCTAATTTTTACTCCTACTTCCAATTTAGGACCAAGCAGAGAAAGCCAAATCTGCTCTCCTAACCAAATCCATGAGATGCCCCATTCTAGGTAGTTATCTCCAGCTTGGCCAGGCCAACAACCTTCATCAGGGCTTCCATGAAACTATCCCCTTCTTCCACTATAAAGTTTTTTTTTCCATTCCTTTCCTGTTTTAGAGTCTCTGTCAAAAGCTCCTGACAGTGTCTGACTCCTTCATTATCACAATCTCTGAATAAACAGCTTTTGTCTGTTCCCATTGGGTGGTCACTGGGTAGGTGCATATTCAACTTTGTTACTTTGCCATATATTGGTTCATTAATCCTGCATAACAAGACAACTTTTATTTGCCATACATTTCCTCCTCTCCCCCATCCATAACCTGTCACTCCCCCTCTTACTTTTTGTAACTCAGAATGCTATATTTCTACCTATGCACAAAATTAAATTGGCCTTTCTCCTGTTATTATGTCTCATGGAAATTTTATTCATAGCCCAGCTAAAGAACATAAAAGGGTGGAAGGAAGCCATTTCCCCCTCCTCTAAAATAGTAAAAAGAGAATAGTCAAATATAAAGATAAAAATAAAGAGAAAAGAGAAAGTATTCTAATTTAAGTCTTAAAAGACCTCATCAGCTTGTTAAGATCCTGATTCAAACCAAATGTTTTAAACATCTGTGGCCAGATCTCTTCCCCCATAGCCAGGCTTCGACACTTGGAGCCAAGCCAAATTTTGGGGGCGCATTTCAGCCGACCCCCCCTTACATCCCCTTACAACAGGGCACCTGCTCCCTGCTACTTTGTCCCACCCCGCACTCTGCTGCAGACCTTCCAGAGACTCCCCCTTCAATCTCCTCCACCCACCTCCTGCCCTTTGTTGCTTGCCCTTCATCAACCTCTTCCACCTACCCCAATGGGGGCAGCATATGATGCCTCCCCCACCTCCCCTTTCAGCCCCTCTTAGTGGGGCACCTTTCCCTCCTGCATC
>NW_006159672.1:8763141-8767471 GCF_000334495.1 Tupaia belangeri chinensis | reverse complement strand
CCCCCCCCCCCCCGCAGTCGCCTCCCCCCTGCCTGTCCCAGTACCCCCACAACCTCCCTGCTGCTGACAACCTCGGCTCCCAGAGGGAGCTCCCCTAGCTGCCCTCCCTGCTGCTTCCCCAGCCCAGCAACACGCGCACATGCACACACAGCCCAACCAGGCTCCCGCCTTTTCTCCCCCTTCTCCTCCTCGCCCACCGCAACACAAATTTACCTCCATCCTCCACTTCTATTCCCAGCTACACAGAACCCGCCCCGACTTGTCTTGCCTCAGGCAGCACCAACACCGATTCAAGGATGCCGTCCACACCTCCACCCCTCTCCCCGTCCCACACTAGCCTCCTGACGTTTGCCTACCACCTCCACCCTTCTCAAGGCAGGCCAACGGGGACGCTCCTCCCCTATCCTTTTTATAACCCTCCCCGCCGGGTACCGACAACCTCCTCTCCTACCCACTATCCGCTGCAAACTCCCCCTACGCCCACCCCCTGCCCGTCGTCAGCCTCTATTGTCCCGCAGCCTTTTCCTAAACCAACCTCGGCTTTACCAAAGACTAGCCGCCCGCATCTCCAGGAGCCGGCTTCCCCGCCTTCCCTGAAATCCTCTCCCTCCCCCGCCCATGCTGACGCCACAAAGCCCTTAGGCCACAGGCGCCAGCCATAGCCCCATGGGCTCGGCGGAGCTGAACCCAGCCTTTCCTGGCCTCTATGCGCGGTGCGGCGCACTGTACTGGGTCCCACTCCCTTGTGAGTACTAGTCCCCCACTCTGACCCCCACCCCACTCCGGAGTCACATTCCTACGGCCTCTGGTCAAGCCCGGGTCCATCCCCAACCTCTGACTGTGGGCCTTCAAGCCCGTACCCGCCGGTCCAGGACAGGGTTGTACGTGAGAACTGTGGACCACTCCCACCATTAGGATCACCTGATGACCAGCACTAACAAAGGGACATTCCTAGCACCATAGGTGACCTGGAGCCGAGCACTGCCTCTGCCTCAGCGTGAGCCAGACCTTCAATCCTTGGTTATGCTGTGCCCTTAGGACTCCTGAGGAGGAAGAGAGCTGATGTGATGTGCTCCGGGCCCAGAAGCTCTAATAGAATTATCTTTCGGCAGACTCCAGAATGCTTGCAGAATCCATAGATGACGTTGCTTTAGGGGGTTGCAAAAAAGAGTATGAAGGTAGTGCTTGGAGTTTGGAAACAATTTCCAAATTCCTTCTCTTAACTCCATACCAACAGCAATCCTGTGAGGTAGGCAGGGAAGGGTGGGATATCCACCTCATGCCATCAGGTGTTATTCAGACTCCAAAATGTATGTGTGTTCCTGTGTTTGTATATGCATATGTTATGTTTTTGTGTTTGCATTCACGGTTGTGCACGTGTGCTGTTTGCATGCACTGTGCATGTATTTCTGTGTGCCTATGTGTATGTATTTCTGTGCAAACGTTTGCATGTGTATGTGTTTGTATATGTGTGCACAAGTCTCCGCATTTGTGTGCAAGTGTTTGTACATCCATGTTTGTATGTACATGTGTGTACAATGTGTGTGCAGGTGTCTTTTCTGAACTGCATCTCACTCCCTAAAGAGATCTTTCTCTTAAAATCTCCTTTTCCTTTGTTGTGAAGATTTTGTTTAAAAAAAGACTCTTTTGATATTTGTTAAAAGGTTTTTTAATTTAAATTTCTTACAAAGGGGTGGCACCCTAGGGGAAAGAAGGGGCTCTATTCTGAACTGAGCAAAGACTGCTGGAAACTTTTAAGACATCAGGGGAAGAGGTTTTCTTGCTAAACTGATTTAACAGGCAGATCAAAGGCTCAGACATCAGAGGAGGCAGAGACCTTTACCTGGCATGCAGGAAGGACTGGAGTATGTGAGAGAGAGAGAGAAAGAGAGAGAGAGAGAGAGAGTGTAAGTGTCTTAGCAGGATTCTTCTAGAAAACTGAGCTGTGTAGGCCAGTAACAGCACAGGGCCGGATCCTGGCTTATAGAAAAAAGTTAGGGGAACCTGGCTAGGGTTTGGTCAAGGGCAGTTTTTATCAATTTCCAGAGAGGCATTTGTGCCTTGGTTATTGATGATGCTACAAAACAACAGCTATGGACCCTCTGACTGGCCCTGCTTTAATCTTTATCTGTAGTGGGAAGCATGGAAGTGTGTACAGAGCCAGGAAGCCAGCCTGGAGCACCAGGACCAGGAGGTGGACGTAAGTCTAGCCTCTCCTCAGGAGTTACTCAAAGCAAAACCATCACTTTGTGTCTCCTCAGGAGCCATGGATGCTGTGGAACTTGCGAGAAAGCTGCAAGAGGAGGCCACATGTTCCATCTGCCTTGATTATTTCATAGACCCGGTTATGACAACCTGTGGCCACAATTTCTGCCGTGAGTGCATCCAACTGAGCTGGGAAAAGGCCAAAGGCAAGAAGGGAAGGAGGAAGAGAAAGAGTTCGTTCTCCTGCCCAGAGTGCAGGGAAATGTCCCCACAGAGGAACCTGCGACCCAACCGCCTACTGACTAAGGTGGCTGAGATGGCCCGCCAGCACCCTGGCCTCCAAAAGCGGGACCTATGCCAGGTGCACCAGGAACCCCTTAAACTCTTTTGTGAAGAGGATCAAATCCCCATCTGCGTAGTCTGCAGGGAATCTCGGGAGCACCGGACGCACACGGTGCTGCCCATGGAGGAGGCTGTAAAAGAGTATAAGGTGGGTCACGTTGAGGAAACAAAAAGTGAAGGGTGTCCAGGCCCCATGTTACCCGGGTCTGACAATGTGGGCCCAGGTCAGACTGGGGAGACGACGTCCAGGGAAACAAGATTGGATCCCTTAAAAGGGTCTGGAGAGAGGGTATCCCGGTGTAGTAGTTTTTTTGGTTTGGGTGGTGTATCAGTCTGACCAGGTTAGTAGCTGCCATAACAAACAGCCCCATGTTCAAGACTACACAGTGGGGAACCAGCAGTTAGCGTAATGGCTATGTCACTGGACTCCCAGGTAGTCGATCGCGGTTCGTGTCCCGGACCCGGTAGCTTAAAACTCATGCCGGGCACATGTACGTGTGTGCCCAAGATCCCGAGAGGAGAATGGAGGAGAAGGGATTGCGGCGTGACTATCCCCCCTGGGGGGTGATTTCTCGCTTTCTGTCTCTATGTCTCTCTCTGTCTGTCTGGCGAGCACACGGGCCCTATAGCGAAAATCTCTCCAAAAAGAAAAGAATAAAAAAAAAAAAAAGACTACACAGTGGAAGTGACCTCTTGCTTCCTCAGCAAAGCAGTGGGTGACAAGATGAAGGATTAGGCCAACTAAGGCTCTGCCCCAGGTCCACTTCCTTCAATTCCAGCTCCAAGTATCCTGGTAGCCTAGTCAGGCCTCTTGTGTGAACAGGTCTAGGAGGTGAGTGCCCAGTATTGCCAGTCTCCACTCCCTGGGTTTCAGAGTATGTGCAAGGAGAAAGTAACTCCAATGCCGGTGAGCTATGCCAGGTAAACATACCAGCAGCACCTCAGTCCTCCATAATAAATGGAAGACTCACAAGAAAGCCCTGTGCACCTGGTTCCAGCTCTCACCTCTGACTGTCTCCTGGACATGTTCATCCTAGGTGTGTGACCCTCAAAAATGAACACCATGGAGCAAGGAGCTATAACAATCAATTTGATATTCTTATTCAACAGTTAAATGTACTTCGCACACGCCAAGGGCCTTCCCCATTCTCTAATTCACTCATCACATCCCCATCGCATAGTAACCACTCTGGAAGGCAAGAGTCATCTTCATCCTGCTTTTTCCTAGGGGCAACTTGAAGTGCAGAGAAGTCAAGTAACTTGGCCAGTACCAAAGAAAGTGGCCAAGCCAGGGTATGGACCCTGGAATGCAGGGCCTTAGATCTGGACGGAGCCTCCCTTTCCAGGCTGACTTTGAGGAGGTTGCCAGATTAATTTCAGGGGCCATAGATACAGGTGAGGTGGGCTGGCAGAGACCACTTGAAGCAGGATGTCCTTAAAGACAAGATAGCATGGCTCTGTGGGGAGTAAGCCCTGGGACACTCTGAATAGTAACTGGGAGGATTATGGCTTGCCTATCATGTTCCCTCAGAACATAGCACGTTTGGTTTAACCCCTTCTCCAGCTCCAGGTCATGATGGTCCTTGACAAGTTCTTCAACCCTTTGACCCACAGGCCTCCCATACCTACAATCTGTGCCTACAGGTGAATGATAATGATGTTCCCCTAAGTCAGGCAACCACACCACAAAGTCCTCACACAATGGAGTCTCTCAGTAGCACCAAGGCCTTGGGAAAGCACAGACCTGTGGGCTTTCCCACCACCAGAGCTGCTGATTCAGCAG
>NW_006159672.1:8744875-8762784 GCF_000334495.1 Tupaia belangeri chinensis | reverse complement strand
CAGGACCAGGGAATTTGCATTTATACAAGTTCCAAGGTGATCCTCCTACAGCTGCACCTGAGAAACCACTGACCCCAAGTGTTTGGACTGCTAGCAGATTTTGAAACTGTGAGGCACTCTTAGGAGGTGGATCAAAAAAAGCAGAGAAAACAAGTCATGCCTGAAGATCCACGTTGTTCTTTTGACTCTGAAGCCTGGGGACTGACCAGACTTAAGATGCTATTGCTGAGACAAGCAGTTAGCATAATGGCTATGTAATGGCTGAACTCCCATATAGTCAACCACGGTTCAAGTCCCGGACCTGGTGGCTTAAACTCACACTGGGCACGTGTGTGTGCGTGCCCAAAATCCCAAGCGGAGAATGGAGAAGGGATTGCGGCATGGCCATCCCCCTGGGGGGGGATTTCTCGCTTTCTGACTCTGTCTCTCTGGCGAGCACATGCACCCTATAGCAAAAAACCTCTCCAAAAAAAAAAAAAAATGCTATTGCCACATTTTCAATTGGAGCGGGATATCTCATCTCTACTTTTTTGTGTGTCATGTTTATGCCCAGCCATGGTTGAGAATGTCTAGAAGAATCTAGAACTATCTCCCAAAGTAAGCTGACCCATGTTACCAAATGTGCTGGCTGTTCCTTGGGGATGTTGCAATCGGATGGATGGGCTGTAGACTTGACTGCCCTCTGGGCCACCGTTTTTCTTCTTCCCATCTATTTTTGGATCTCTGACTGGGGGCCCATAAATAAGACTAACAAGAGAAAGATGAACAAGGGAAAAACAAGTTTATAAAGGTACATAGCACATATCACCCAGAAGAAATCTTGGCCTTGAGTAACTCAAAAGGGGGTGGTTAGATCTTAGACTTAATTAGCATCTTAAAAAAAATTACAGAAAAGTGACAAGACAACAGAAAAGTTTCAGGACAGCAAAGTGTGGAACAATTTGGACGGAGAAGGGTTATTTTAGTAGGGGTTGTGTGCAAGCCCCTCTTGAAGCTTTCTGTCTTTTGTGGCCATAATAAAACACCCCTGGGAGAAGGGTTTATGACAGTCCTTAACTGTCAAGTGGATTTACCTTTAGTCAGATAAGAATAAACTCTTTTTTTCTCCATGTGCTGACTGTTATTTGTCTCCAGCTCAAAATAGTCTTTATACTGTAAAGGATATGGTTTTTGCTTTTGTTTTGTTTTATTGAGTCATCAGAAGTTATGATGCATTTTTTAATAGAAAACCAGAAAAATATAACTTTTCCAATGACCCAGTATTTTGCTAGGGGCTTGTGCACTCAGCACAGAGAGAGGAAGAGGAGAAAGACCCTGCCCCACTCATGGGGCATGGTCACACCACAATTCCTTCTCTTCCATCTCTCCCTCCTTTGGGGATTTTTGGCACACACTTGCCCACCATGTTTCTCAAGTTGTGAGGGCTGGGACTAAAACCACAATAGTTGGCCATTGGGGTGTGACTGCCTTAACTACCAGGCCACAGAGCTGGCCTGAGGAGGTAAAATTTCACTTCTACCCATTCAATTCTCCGGCTGATTCAGAGAATTAAACAGGACAGGTGAACAGGAAAAAAGCATAGACATTTATAGACATTTATTTGATAGAAGTTTTATGACATGGGAACTCTTCCTAAGGAAATGAAGACCCAAAGAAGGATGTCAGTCAAATACTTACATACTGAGTTGGACAGAGTAAACTGTGAAAGTGATAAAACAAAGGGACCAGGGTAGTTAACAGGGTAAAGTGACTAAGATGGCTAAAGGTTAGTTTAACAAAGTTTGTTTATATAGATTTCTCTTGGTTTCAACCTTTCATCTTGGTAGTAAAAGTGTTACTTTTTCTCCTGGGATAGGGAGAACATCTTTCATATGGTAGGACATCTTTCCCTTTCTGCTTTTAGGAAGAGTGATTCTTACAACTGCAAACTGTCCTTAGTTCAAAATAATCCTATGCTAAAGTGGTATATTTTAGGGTGGTATAATTTCATCCCTTACCCTTTCTTAGGAGGGTGTCTGGGGGAGACAGAACTTCAGAGAGTATGGTCCAGATTTGAGTGGGAATCACTGACCCCTATATCCCGTGGTTTGTGCATCCCACAGCTAAAGTTGGAGGAGGACATGAAATACCTTCGGGAGGAAATGATGAAGACAGAAAATCTGCAGGCCAAGGAGGAGCAGACCTTAGCTGAGTGGCAGGTAGGTGCCAAGGGCCATCAGGGTCCCCTGAAAGCCCATTTTAGGCCCCTGTCACAACTTCTAAGCCTCCCTACCATAGTCTCCAACACAGGGAGCTGCAGGAGAGGAAGAAAAAAGTTCCTTCTACCTTTGTATGTTCAGTGGTTGGTCTAACAAACTGACATGAGACAGATGAACAGAAGAGAAAAAAAGCTTACCCCTCGTCACACTCAGAAAACCAACAACTGGCAGGACCAGCAGTTAGCATAATGGCTTGTCGCTGGACTCCCATGTAGTCGACTGTAGTTCACGTCCCAGACCGGGTGGCTTAAAACTCACGCCGGGTGCGTGTGCGTGCGTGCCCAAGATCCCGAGAGGAGAACAGAGGAGAAGGGATGGCAGCGTGGCCATCCCCCCTGGGGGGTGATTTCTCGCTTTCTCTTTATCTCTGTCTGTCTGGCAAGTGCACGCGCCCTATAGCAAAAACCTCTCCAAAAAAAGGAAAAAGAAAACCAACAACTGGCCAGGGTTGGGAGCTAGAGCTGGGACAAGGGGCTGCACTTTGCTGTTGTGGTACAATCCACTGAGCCCAAATGACAAACATCCGATCATCCATGTGTCTGCACTCTGACAGGGGTCAAGATGCGCCCCTCCAAAATATGCTAGTTGGGCATGTTAAACAGGAGTTATTAGAAGACACTGTTTTGGACGGAGCTACTCTAGGCCCCAGTAGACCAAAGCACAATGGGATCACTGTGGGTGACCAGGGTACCAACACCCACATCTCTGGTGTCCAGCTACCCCTCCCAGGGGCCTTGCCTCACATCTGGGTGGGTCCTCACTCCTCCTGCAGGACAAGGTGAAGGAGCGGAGAGAGCGCATCATGGCGGAGTTTGAGAAGATGGGCCTCTTCCTGATGGAGGAAGAACGAAGGCTCCTCCAAGCCCTGAAGAAGGAGGAAGACAAGATAATGGCAGGGCTGCAGGAGAGCAAGACCTCCCTGGAACAACAGAGCCACTCTCTGGAGATGCTGCTGCTGCAGATGGAGGACAGACATGAGCGGGAGCCCCTTCGGATGCTGCAGGTGGGGCTGGAGAGCAGTGACAGCCCAGAGGGGACTGCAGATCCTTTGGGGGTCATGTGCCAGCTGCTCACCACAGTACACCTGTTTAAACTGCAGTGGGATGGGGGTGTGGCATGAGAATGTGAGCCGCCCGAAGTGGGAACAAATGCACCCCAAACAAGAAGGGCACTGCCTAGCACAGGCTGGAGCTGTCATAATAAACTACAAACCAAGTGGCTTAAACAACAGGAATTTACTCTCTCACAGTCCTAGAGGCTGGGAGTCCCAGATCAAGGTTGGCAGGGTTGGTTCCTTCTGCAGTCTCTCTCCTTGGCTTATAGATGGTACCTTCTCCTTGTGTCTTCACAGGATGGTCCCTCTGTGAATTTATGTCTTAATCTCTCCTTATAAAACACTAGTCCTATTGGACAGGGCCCGCCTCAACTCACTTAACCTTCAATTACCTCTTCAAAGACACCATCTCCAAATATGGTCACATTCTGAGGTCCTGAGGGTCCTATGTATTTGGAAGAGGTGTGGAGAGAGGTAGTGAGACACACTCAAGTCAGTCCCTAGCAGGCTTCAACCCCAGAGACTGTGTCTTCCATTCCCCTCCAAGTGACCTGAAGACACTTGGCATCCACATGGGGATTCAGGGCAGGGACTTGCTGACACAGTGAGGATGACAGTTCCAATTTTATGTCTGTGATACTGAAATTCTGTGGGGTTCATTGTCAATAGATTTACTAGTTGCCCTAACGTTGGGTAACAGTTTATCTTCTATTAAAAAGCAGCCTGAGGCTAGTCCAATAGCTTGTGGTTAAGGAGCTGGGTCTCACAAAGCCAACCTTGGTTCAAATTCTGGCCCCAGTGGCTCGAAAAACACACTGGGTGCATATGCATGTGACCCCAAAATCTTGATGGGAAAGAGGAGTGGAGGGAAAAGAACTGTCAATACACCCCACTGAGAGTGCTTTATCTCTTTCTCTTTCTGGTGACATGTGCCCTCTGGCAATGAAAAAAATATGGGTAAAATAAAACACATAGGATTATGAAGGAAATAAAATTGAAGGAAAAAAGCAGCTTGTTCATAGCCCATTAATTTGGTTTTCTGAACCACTGGAGGGAAAAGCCCCATTTAGCTTCCCCATACCCCTAACTTGGGCATGGGAACCCTCAAAGGCTGGTTGATGTGAGCTTTCATAGGTATGAGACCACAGAAGATTCTCTGCATGAGACTCTTAAGTTTATACTTAAGATTATACTCTGGGGCCAGCAGACGGCATAGTGGTTACATCTCTGGCCTCGCACATGGGCAACTGCAGTTCGAGTCCCAAACCTGGTGACTTGAATTCACACTGGGTATGTGTGCATGTGTGCCAAGATCTTGGGAGGAAAAAGAAGAAGGGATTTCAGTGTGACCATCCCCCCAGGGGGGTGATTTCTCGCATGCCCTATCTTTCTCACATTCACTATCTCTGTCTCTCTGTCCAGCGAGCACACAAGCCCTAAGGCAAAAATATCTATATAAAAAAATTATGCTCTCAAAACTAAAAGTATAGCCATTGGAAAACATAAATCTCTTGTAGTTTTCCAGGCCAGAGATGCTCACAATGGTGCTTGGAAACTCTACAGATTTCCATAGAAGCTCCAGAACAATCCTCAGCTGCTTGGGCTGTTACATCTTCTCTCCCTCCCTACACCTCTCTGGGTGAGTCTACACCCAAGAGGAGAGAGAAGAGGCTTGGACTCTATGGTTCATTTGCCAAAAAGGGCTGGGCAGAGTTCCCCAGGTCTTTCATCCTCCTCGCTACTGAACAGTTGGGCTTCAGATGTCTGACTTTGGCTAAGAGGATGGTTTGGACTTAGCTTAAGCACCAGGATCTCTTCAGTGGGAGTGAGAGCCTGGGGTAGTGGTGGGGGAGGGGAAGTTCAGGAGTGCCTGGGAGAGGATGGAGCTCCATTTTTAGGGATGAAATGACAACAGAAAGGATTGGTTGTTCCCTAAGAACTGGATAAGATGAAAACAGCAAAAAGAATCATACTGATGGGACCAGCAAGTGGCATGGTGGTTAAGGGCGCTAGACTCCCACATGGCCAACCATGGTTTGGGTCCCGGACCTGGTGGCTTTCTTTCTCACTTTCCCCCCTCTCTCTGTCTCTCTGTTTCTCTCTGGTCAAATTGGAAAATAATAATAAATAAAGTTAAAATAAAATAATTTAAAAAAAGAATAATAGTGAGGGGTGTGGGGAGCCAAGAGCTTGGCCCATTTCCCACTCTTCCTCCTTGTCTTTTACAGGATATGAAGAACCCCTTGGGCAGGTATGTGGTTACTTAAGATAGAGTGGAGATGGGTGAGGAAGGGCTCCATGCAGGGATGGAGGGGACAATGAGACTGTGTCCACTGGAGGAAGAACAGCGTGAGTGTGCAGTACCCAGAGGCCAACCTCCCCACCGTGCTCAGAACTGTGTGCAGGGTTCCTGGGCAGATAGAGGTGCTCAAAGGTTTCCAAGGTAAGTGGGGACCCCAAATTTGGCCATCTGACCCCGGATTCTCTCTGTAGTGCATCACTCCACCTCTAGCCCCAGTATCCACAAGGAGGTCTGGAGCCACAAAAGGGGATTCCCAAACTGTATTGCCCAATGCTTAATCTTCATGGGATCGTCAATACTATGTCTTTACAGTAGTTCCACTTGTGGGATGAAGCTTGTTGAGCTGCCCAAATGATCCCTCTGTCCTGCCTGTTTCTTTATCACCATTAATATCTATACACAGTTGGGGTGTGGGTCCATTAGGTTACCCCACATTCACAGTTGGATTCAGTGGAGGGAAGGGGCGCTAGACTCCCACATGGCCAACCATGGTTTGGGTCCCGGACCTGGTGGCTTTCTTTCTCACTTTCCCCCCTCTCTCTGTCTCTCTGTTTCTCTCTGGTCAAATTGGAAAATAATAATAAATAAAGTTAAAATAAAATAATTTAAAAAAAGAATAATAGTGAGGGGTGTGGGGAGCCAAGAGCTTGGCCCATTTCCCACTCTTCCTCCTTGTCTTTTACAGGATATGAAGAACCCCTTGGGCAGGTATGTGGTTACTTAAGATAGAGTGGAGATGGGTGAGGAAGGGCTCCATGCAGGGATGGAGGGGACAATGAGACTGTGTCCACTGGAGGAAGAACAGCGTGAGTGTGCAGTACCCAGAGGCCAACCTCCCCACCGTGCTCAGAACTGTGTGCAGGGTTCCTGGGCAGATAGAGGTGCTCAAAGGTTTCCAAGGTAAGTGGGGACCCCAAATTTGGCCATCTGACCCCGGATTCTCTCTGTAGTGCATCACTCCACCTCTAGCCCCAGTATCCACAAGGAGGTCTGGAGCCACAAAAGGGGATTCCCAAACTGTATTGCCCAATGCTTAATCTTCATGGGATCGTCAATACTATGTCTTTACAGTAGTTCCACTTGTGGGATGAAGCTTGTTGAGCTGCCCAAATGATCCCTCTGTCCTGCCTGTTTCTTTATCACCATTAATATCTATACACAGTTGGGGTGTGGGTCCATTAGGTTACCCCACATTCACAGTTGGATTCAGTGGAGGGAAGGTCTCTGGGGAGTTAGGGAGAAGAGGGGAACCATTCGGCCACAAGGTACCATCTACCCTACTCACTGCCAGGGCTCTGGCCCTCCCACCCTTGACCCCAAATGACCCTCTACTTCTCCCTGGGGCCCCTGGCCTGTCTGCAGAAGATGTAGTGCCTGACCCCACTTCAGCCTACCCCTACCTCCTTCTGTATGAGAGCCGCCAGAGACGCTACCTCAGCTCCCCACCAGAAGGCAGCATACTCTGCAGTAAAGACAGGTTCATGGCCTACCCCTGTGCCGTGGGCCAGAAGACCTTCTCCTCTGGGAGACACTACTGGGAGGTTGGCATGAACCTCACTGGGGATGCACTGTGGGCCTTGGGCGTGTGCAGAGACAATGTGAGTCGGAAAGACAGGGTCCCCAAGTCTCCAGAAAATGGCTTCTGGGTGGTGCAGCTGTCCAAAGGAAAGAAGTACTCGTCAACAATGTCTGCCCCAATTCCGGTCACGCTGACTGAACCTCCCAGCCACATGGGCATCTTCCTGGACTTCGAGGCTGGGGAAGTATCATTCTACAGTGTGAACGACGGGTCCCACCTGCACACCTACTCTCAGGGTGCCTTCCCAGGCCCTTTGCAGCCTTTCTTCTGCTTGGGGGCTCCTAAATCAGGCCAGATGGTCATCTCCACAGTGACACTATGGGTGAAGGGATAGAGACACCAGCAGGGCCTGCCTTCATCTCTACAGAAAACGAGGTCCTTCAGCACATCACAGACCACCACTGGGATTCTTGGGTATCCCACTGAGAGCTATTGGTGGTTTCTCCCAAAGTCTAAATATAATGATTAAAGCAATCAAACGTTGAGACTATACTGACAGACACTCTGTTGAGGAAACTTTCAAAGCCCTTACTTTTCAAGTGGACCCATTTCTAAATACATACCTGCATACCAGCACAATGTGGTCTAGTTTTCTTTAGATATGCACCTTACCCTCCTCCATTTTTTAATGTTGCTAACTCCTTTGCCTCCCTAGTGGTTCCTATGGAGGAGATGGTCCCAGGGGTCCTACAGAAATTCTGTGCATGCTCTCATCTGTCTAATGGGTCCTTTGCAGGGAGGTGAAGTGAAAAAGGCTGTATCCCTAAAAAAGCATCAGAGGACCCACTGCAATCCCTATTGATCTCCAGAAATTGCATGCACAGGGCAAAATCCAAGGGAGGTAAGGCCCATTTGGGGGTTTCCCTTCCCTCTTCCTCCAGGACTCCTTTTCTAACACTCATTTTCTCTCCATGAACCCCTTTACCTCCTGCCCACCACCCACACAAGGTCGGGAGAATTAACAGTCCTGTAACAGAAATTGGCTTATCAAAATTCCACAGTCAATGTAGAAACCCCGACAAGGCCTGAGTCTCTGTAAAGTGGGTGCTCTGAAATGAGTACCTTACAAAGTCGTCCCACTGTGAGAATCTAGTCCCGGTATAGAGAGCAGATACTGGAGGGACACCCCCCAGTTCCTCTCCCCACCCCTCTTCTGACCTGCGGCCTGGGCGAATGCGCAGTGTGTGCGGGGTAGGAGTGGAGGGTGTCAGAGGCGCCCTAGGACTGAAGAGTGAGCACTGGGCAGAGGAGGTCGCACCAGGGTTACGGGATCCCCTACTCCTTCAGATGGCTGAGATGGCTGAGGTGCGCCCCGCCCCTTTGCCCAACTCTCACCTGGGCAGAGGTAAAGGCGCAGCCGCGCGACCCCTGAGCGAGCAAGAGCCAACGTGAGCGCGCGCGAGCGTCACCGGATGAACACGCTCTAATTCTGTTCCTCCCGCGGACCGCGTGACAGGCTGCAGCCAATCGGAGGCAAAAGCGGGTTGTTCCAAAAAAAAAAAAAAAAAAAAAAAAACACCACCAGAAAAAAAAAAAAAAGCACGCACAGTTCCTACCGCTTCCTGCTTCCGCCGCGGTTCTTCTTCCTGCTGGCGTTCCGGATCTCTGCTCGCTTGATCTTCGGAACCTCAGCGCTCCAGGAGTCTTCGCTCCCCGCGCCACTATTCCCGGGATCCTGCGCCTGCACTCCGGGAGTCCCCGCGTCCCCGGAGCCCTGAGGCCCCAAGCCCTTCGCCTCGCGTTCTCAAAACCCCTGCGTCCCCGCACGCTCCCCATAGACCGACCCGGCGGCGACGGGCGCCTCGGTTCAAGGCTCCCAACCCAGCGGAGAGGTCCGCCTGCCTCCGCTCGGTGAGCGCCATGGCAGCACCGGACCTATCCACCAACCTCCAGGAGGAGGCCACCTGTGCCATCTGCCTCGACTACTTCACTGATCCAGTGATGACCGACTGCGGCCACAACTTCTGTCGCGAGTGCATCCGGCGCTGCTGGGGCCAGCCCGAGGGCCCGTACGCGTGCCCCGAGTGTCGCGAGCTTTCCCCGCAGAGGAACCTGCGGCCCAACCGCCCGCTGGCCAAAATGGCCGAGATGGCGCGACGCCTGCACCCGCCGTCACCGGTCCCGCAGGGCGTCTGCGCTGCGCACCGAGAGCCGCTGGCCGCCTTCTGTGGCGATGAGCTGCGCCTGCTTTGCGCAGCCTGCGAGCGCTCGGGAGAGCATTGGGCACACCGCGTGCGCCCGCTGCAGGACGCGGCAGACGACCTCAAGGTGCGCTCCAGTAAACCCGGGCGCGGTCTGCCTGGGCGGGGCGGGGTCGCCAGTGCGGGCTGGGAGCTGGGTACGCGGCCTGGCCCACGGCGGCTTCGAGAGCTATGGACCCAGCCTGTCCTCGGTCTGGGCTTTCGCGAGGATGCCTGCTCAGTGTGCTGTCTGTATGGGCTGGGTTGGAGGGCGAAGGAACGCCTGAGGCTGGAAGGGGGAAGGGGTACAGTTTGTCTCAGGCCAGGGTTGAAGGCGCAGGGCCGTCGGGGAATTGAGAACTGAGAGTGCATCTTGTCCTGGACGAGTGTGGGGGAAGGACAGGATTGGTGGGGGGCTTAGGACCCACAGCCTGTCCAGGCCAGCACTTTGCCAAGCTGGAGTGCTGAGGACCTGTAGGAAAATGCTTATGGAAGGTGAAGGACCAGTTTTTGAAAGTGGAAGGCCCCTGGGGTGGAGACAGAACAACTGACTACCGGCCGGGAAGGAATTCGAGAGCTATGGACCCAGCCTGTCCTCGGTCTGGGCTTTCGCGAGGATGCCTGCTCAGTGTGCTGTCTGTATGGGCTGGGTTGGAGGGCGAAGGAACGCCTGAGGCTGGAAGGGGGAAGGGGTACAGTTTGTCTCAGGCCAGGGTTGAAGGCGCAGGGCCGTCGGGGAATTGAGAACTGAGAGTGCATCTTGTCCTGGACGAGTGTGGGGGAAGGACAGGATTGGTGGGGGGCTTAGGACCCACAGCCTGTCCAGGCCAGCACTTTGCCAAGCTGGAGTGCTGAGGACCTGTAGGAAAATGCTTATGGAAGGTGAAGGACCAGTTTTTGAAAGTGGAAGGCCCCTGGGGTGGAGACAGAACAACTGACTACCGGCCGGGAAGGAACTAGGAGCAGAGGGAAATGAGGAATGGATTTCAGCAGCCAGCCCTAGATGTGCACTCAAGGATTGTGAGGAGGGCAGAGACCTGCACTGGGGGCGGGTGCTGAAGTCCTGGGGAAGCTGGCGCAGGCCACCAGACAAGAAAAGGATGAGGGGATAGTTATTGTACTTCCCTACTGCCCCTGCTTCCCTAGGGCCTCCAAGGTGGTTGCGGATTTCTGAGTGGACTACCAGGGGCCATTTCTGCCAAAAGATATGCAAGGGCTCAGCCCACCTTCTAACTTAGATTCCTGCTTAGAAACCAAATAAACTCCATGGATAAGAGCCGTAGGGCACACACCCATCTTGAACAGCCTGGCTTTCTGCAGTCCACACTCCTTGCCGTGAGTTTGCATTTTGAAGCTGAGGTGTTGAGTAGATGGGCAGCATCTCCAACTGTGGCTTGCACATCGCATTGTGGCTAGTGGTATGTATCAGCCAAGAAGTGCATAAAATTACCAGTTTAACTGATGGTAAAATCTGTAGTCAGTCACTACCATAGAACACATTTTTTGGGCCACCAGATTCTCTCTCATTTGGATTTTAGCACAAAGGTTTAGAGTGTGTCTGAACAAGTCCAAACATGTTCCCTTGTTTTCCTTCTCACTTTGTCCAAGCAGAACTGTCCACACTGCAAACATCAGTCTAGCAGGTTTATCCTTCTGTCACTGAGCACCTTTATGGATGCAGAAAGCGACCAGCAGCTCTCCAGAGCTGACCTGTTAGGTCTTGTTGGACATCGCTTAACCCTTTCTATTGAGAGAGGGAAAAACTTGTTCTCTATCCTATTAGACTTAGCAGTTGGTGCCTGTGAATTAATTTTGCAGGCAAAAGGCAGGTTGGTGGGGAAAAGGCATGCAATTTTTTTTTCTAAAAGAGAATTACTTTATGTATTTATTTATTTAATTTCACTAGAGAGGGACAGAGTGAGAGAGAAAGTGAGAAAGCAAGTCCAGGTCCAGGACTTGAACCACGGGCGATTATGTGGGAACCCAGCGCCCTTAACCACCACACCACCTGCCAGCCACAAAGCCTTACTATTTTATTAATATTTTTAATTTCATGTGCACAAGAGCTTCAGAGAAAAGCAAATATTCCAAAGAAGCCGTCAGGCTATAGAGGGCTTCTATACACACCATTTTAACAAAAGATGATAAGTTGTGGAGAAGTTATTAGACAAAGAAGAGGGAGTTTAGGCTTCTAGGGCTAACAGAATGTGGAAAAGTGACTAGTAAACATACGGGGGGAGTTAATGGAAGATAGGATTTATTTTAGTGAGGTTTGTTTAGGAAGACTCATCTCCAGTGATTACAGTATTCTCTTCCTGGAGGAGAGCATCTTTATGGGGAATGTTTTTAGGCAGATAGACAGCAAGCTCATCCTAAATCTGTTTTTTCTTAATTGCCTTCAGCTTAAAATATTTCTGCCAAAGTGGCCTATTTTGAGGGGAGGTCAAACCTATGTAACTTATTACCCTTGCTATGTTGGGGCCTATATTAATAATTGGGAAATGCCTCAGCAAATGCTTTTTCCTGCCCCCAATATGTCAAGAAAGTTTAATTCTGCCCAGGGGATTGTTTGTCTGCTTTGCAGAGCCAAGGTGATGTGTCCTCACTAAACCCCTATGGAGGTAAGGAGACCATTGGGTAACTAAGAGCTTGCTCCTTTGCTGGCCCTTTGCTTTCATCGTGGATGGACCAGACCCAGGCTAGGTACCTCCCAGGGTGTAAGCAGGAAAGTCCCAGTGAGGCCCAATATGAGGAAGCAGCACCATGGAAAGCAGAGAGTAGAGTCCTAGTCCTCCCTACTAATGCCAGGGACATGCGAGGGGAATTTACTGTAGGACAAGAGGTAGGGAGGAGTCAAACAACCCGGGCCTGCTCCAAGACCCTGGCATCCAGACTTCTGACCACATCTGAGATAAGGCTTTCATTCCAACCTGGCCAGAGACACATGAAACCTAAATGTGAAGTGTTTGCCTCAAAGAACGCTTTTTGGCATTTCATTGTTTAAAATGCAGTTTGTGGGACCAGCAATTAATGTAATGGCTATGTTGCTGGATTCCCACATAGTCGACTGTGGTTTGAGTCGTTGACCCAGTGGCTTAAATTCACACTGGGCGTGTGTACATGTGTGCCCAAGATCCCGAGAGGAAAATGGAGGAGAAGGGATTGTGGTGTGGCCATTCCCCCTGGGAGGTGATTTCTCACTTTCTGTCTCTCTGTTTCTGTCTTTCTGGCGAGCACGCGTGCCTTATAGCAAAAACCTCTCAAAAAATAAATAAATAAATAATGCAGTTTGTGACTTTCAACATTGAAAACTGGAAAATGCTGAAGAAAATGTAAGACATTGTGAGAGAATGTGAGGCCAGGCATGTGCGTGGGGGTGTGGGGTGTCTGGTAAAAAGAGAAACCTGAGTTTTCAAGAGAAGGCTTGGCAACAAGCAGCCCGAGGACAGGGACTCAGGTCTGGGGTTCTCACCATAACCCACGGGAGAGCTGAGCCCTCTAAGGTATAACAGAGGAACTAAAGATATCCTTGGTGTGCTGTCTTTTTTTTGGACAGTCTTGTCATTTTGTATTCTTTCTGCCTCAGCCTCCTGAGTAGCTGGGACTACAGGTGCATGCCAGCCTTCCAAGTAGTAGTGTTTATGAGTGTCCACTACTATAGTTAGGCCTCCTCAGATCTTTTGATTTGCCAGCCAGTCTGGTTCTATCATGAGGCTAGGGCAAGTTAAGACTTTGGGAGCTGGACAGCTGGGTAGAACATGGATGGTGATAACAGTCGAGACTATAAGGCAATTGAAGGAGCAAAGAAGTATGCCTGGCACATGACCCATGTCCCATGCCCCACTGGTTTTGTAGTGATTTTCATAGCTCCTGTCCCGTGGGGTCAGCATGTTTAGAAGGAAGAGTAGGAGGATGAAGAAAGGGATGTTAAGACAAAAAGAGTTGAGTGGCTTGAAGACAGCAGAGCTTGGCAACTTCAGAGCCAACTTGGCAGTTGGAGATGGTCACTGTCCTGTTAGAGGAACCTGCTGTGTAGGGTAGACAGGGAGCAAAGCAGAAGCCCCTATGGTAGCCTCAGAAAGGTGGGCAGGGCCTGGGATGGGGCAGCAAGGTCAGGAGCTAGAAAGATGGCTCCATCTGAGAAAAGGAAAAACTTGGTGAATGTGGGGAAAGGGGCTGGAGGCCTCAGACTCAGTGGCAAGGGGTGGGAGGGGTTCTGCCCATGATAGGGCACATGCTTATTGGAGGGCATTGTGTCCCCGTGTTCTCTGTGTATTGATACGTTCATTTTTTATTATCCCTGCTGATGAACTTGAGATAAGAGATCAATTTAGAAAGGATGAACGTCTGTCCCCACCTGGAGGGTCCTAGTGCTGGGTTGGAAGTCTCACAGCCCTGTCTGGTCTCTGACACCTCAGGGAAAGCTGGAGAAGTCGCTGGAGCACCTGCGGAAACAAATGGAGGATGCGTTGCTGTTCCAGGCCCAGGCCGAGGAAACCTGTGCTTTGTGGCAGGCAGGTGCTGGGGCCCAGGGGTCTCTGGGGGGTGGAAGCAGCAGGCAGGGCAGGGGGATGAAGTTCTGTGCATTAGAAGCCTCAGCAAGGGACATGAACCATTCACACTCACCCTCAGCACCCCAGGGATGAGGCAGTGCCCCTGTTCTAGGAGTACCGTTGCAGCCCAGCCGGGAGCAGCTACACTTAGGTAAGAGGCTGGTCGTCACTGCTTCAGACTGGTGCCTTTGACTTCGCCTCAGGCCAGACCCGGTTAGACATAAAAGAGGGGATGGGTTCTTTCCAGTGTGAACCTGTCCTACTGTACCACAGACATTGAAACTCAGGATAAAGGAGATGAGGGGACACTGTGTGTGTGTGTGTGTGTGTGTGTGTGTGTTCCTGCCCTGCAAATGACCAGCCTGGCGTTCTGGTATGGTTAGGTGGCAGGCTCAGAAGTATATTTAGGGACTGGGAGGGACCAGATACTCAATGGGTGATGAGGGGTCTGAGAGGTCTCAGGTGGTAGATTGGAATCTGGTTAGCTGGCCCTGGTGTGTGTGGGGGGAATTGGGGTCCGCCTGGATCTGGGTGGTAGATTTAATGGTCTGGCCAGCCCTGAGTAATGAATTTGGGGTCTGAAGGTCCTGAGGGATGCTTTGGGGGTCTAGCCATGCTGTGGCATGGCTTCTGTGATGATATCTAAGTTCTTGGTGTTTAGGGCAAAGAATTGAATGAAACACACCAGTCTTGAAGAGGTAGTTTATCAAGTAGAAGTGAAAGTACATACTCCTGAGAGGTCGGAGCAGGCCTGAGCAGACAGAGAGTGAATACCCAACAGGCTCTGGCAGTTGCATTCTGCAAGGCTTATAATTTTTAAATCTCGGTTGTGTTGGTTGATCATTGGCTGGACCAGTTGTTCTTATTTGATTGGCTCTACCAAATGTGGCTGGGCCCACTGATCTCTTATTAGCTGTATCAAATGTGGCCTATCAGCCACGCATCCCCCACTAATCTCCTGCCTACATTACTTGGTGTGGGGAATTTTCTGCCCTGGGTTTGCTATCTAGTCACATAGGCAGGTGCTCCAGCCCCCTTACTTCCATTTCTTGCTTTCTCCTGCCTCCGTCATCCCTGGGGATAAGTTTGGATTTTGACTGGCTTCAGGAAGTGGGTTTAGGTGGTTGGCTTTAAATGGCGGATAACCCCAGGTGGGTAGGGGAGGGACCGAGTGGTGGATTTGGGATCCAGGAGGTCCCGTGGGTAGATTTGGAGGTCCAGTCATCCCTAGGTGGTGAATTTGAGATCTGAGTGATAGATTCGGAATCTGGCCAGCCAGTCTCAGCCTCAGTTGTTCTCTCCCCTTGGTGCCTGCAGAAGATGGTAGAGAGCCAGCGGCAGAACGTGCTGGGGGAGTTCGAGCGTCTGCGCCGCCTGCTGGCTGAGGAGGAGCAGCAGCTGTTGCAGAAGCTGGAGGAGGAGGAGCTGGAAGTGCTGCCCCGTCTGCGGGAGGGCGCAGCTCGCCTGGGCCAGCAAAGCGCTCAGCTGGCGGAACTCATCGACGAGCTCGAGGGCCGCTGCCAGCTACCTGCACTGGGGCTGCTGCAGGTGAGTGGGGTGCAGGTGCGGACCAAGGGCTGCTCCATGCCAGCCACGTCACCCACTCCACTGGCCCCTTGGTGGTGCTAGGGGTGGGCACATGGCAGACTCCCAGGGACAAGGATATCTGAGGGATCGAGAACAAGAAAGCGCAAGACACTTTGGACGAAGGTTGTCCAGGGCTCAGACACAGTTGGCAAAGGCTGGACATGCATGTCTCTCACCTGTGGAATGCCACAGCGAGGGCTTGGACAGGTGCTACATCCATTTACCTCCCAGAACCTATGTGTAGAGAAAAGGAAAACTGGTTTTCTCCATAGACTCAAACAGATGGCATTTCTTATGGCCTTATGTACTATCACACCATGCATCTTCCCATTCCTCAGGTTAACCAAGTGAGGCTTCCTGTTGTGGCAGAGAGTAAACACTTGCTTGTACCTGGGCCTTGGTGCCCCCCTCAAATCAGAATTACGGAGTGCCTTCCCCTCTGGCCTGGCAGCAGGTCAGTTGATCCTGGAGAGTGACTCTCAGCTCCGGAGCCAGCGCACCCTGCTGCAGCCTCCATGCCTCAGTCTTTCCACCTGTTCAGTGAGCATTCGTGAAGAATGAAGGGATTACTGTGCTGCGAGAACCCATGTGGGTGGGGGTGTCTACTGTTATCCTTCCTCGGGATTTGGCTGGACTTTTCATGCCACAGATAACTGTGAAACTGTTCTGTGCCCAGCACAGTATAGAACAAGCAATTAAGGAAATGGACCCCCTGGGCACTTCTGGCTCCTATGTAGGTGAGGCCGTACCTTCCCAAGCACAGCCACCAGTGAGGCAGGGGGTGCCAGCCCTAGGAAGAACCAGCCATACTGCACAACCAGGAGATTCCTGTAGGAGGTGACCTGGTAGCCATTATAGGAATTTGGAACTTGACCCTTGGCCTTTACTAAGCTGCCAAATGCCTAGCAAACAGGAAGGACACTCTGCAAGTGCCTAAAGAAAGAATTGAGAGACATTGGCAAAGAGATGAGGAGAGGGTTCCTGTGGTCAGCAAAGGAAGCTGAGGAAGAGGATCCTCCGAGGAGGGCAGAGGGAGTGATGTTGGAAAAAGCAGGAAGGTTTTAGAGGATGGATTGATTCTTGTCTCAGCCTCAGCTGAGACATTACAGCAAGAGGGTGAGTTCAACCATCCTGCCTGCATTTCATGCCCTTGAACAGTCACCTGCTGCCAGTGTGCCTGTACCTCCTGGCCTGTGGCCTTTGCCATCTGTCTCAACTGAGTTCCTGCTGCCCAAGTTTGACCTGGCTGCTAGGCTTCAGGCTGGACCCTTCCCACCTCTCCCCACTTTCCTCCCTGCTGGCCCTTAGCTGCCCTTTGGCTATAGCTGAGCAGCAGCAATGGGTACATGAGAGCCGTGTGCTGGTTGAGGGTGGGGGTTACTTGTGGGTTTTTACCCTCAGTCCCTGATCAGGCAGGAGGCTTACAGTGGGGGTGCCCAGGCTGGGTTCCTGACACCCAGGGGCTCATTCACTGCCCTGTGGACAGATATGAGGCTTAGGTGACTTCAGGAACCCACCTTCCAGGGTCCCAGTTGTCCCAGAATCAGGAGTCCTGATTTCCCCCTCCTGTAGCCATAGCTGTAGTCAGAGTGATTTTTCTGAATGGATATGTGTCTAAGTGGCCATCTTTTCCTGAGGCCGAGGATCTCCTCTATACCCTAGACCCTACCCCAGGCAAGGAGGGCCCTCCTGTGATGTCTCTGCCCCAGGCCTTATGACAACCATGTCCTACAGCTTCCACTTGTCTCCAGATGACCTGGAGGTGGGCCACCCACCTCAAGTAAAACAGCTGTGCATAGATTGTTTACGACGACATGGCTCAAACCAGGCTCTGTGTACCCCAGGCCCTTTGCATATACCTCTCTTCTGGCCTGCACAGTCGCTCCCTATATGTGCCAGAAAATTCTTCTCATGCTTCAGAAACTGACCGAAAGTCTCCTTTTCCTTGAGGCCTGGCACGTTTCATTGCCTCCATCCTACCCACTGGCAGAATTAACTAGCATATGTGAAAATTGTCCTTTGCTGTTTCTCTTGCCTGCAGTTGCTGCAGACTATTTTTTGTCTCTGTCTCCTGGCCCAGAATCTGGTGGACAGTGGGTTTTGCTGAACATAGGGTGAGATTTGTATGACAATGAGGGTTGGGTCCTTGGTGTGTGCTGAAGACTATTCTAGAGACCAAAAAAACAAGGCTCCCAGGAGCTAGTCGATAGCTGTGCGTGTTAGTCGGTAGTGTGGACGGGGCAACTTCAAACAACGGAAATTTATTATCTTACAATTCTGGAGACTAGGAGTCCAAGATCAAGGAGTCAGCAGGTTTGGTTTCTTTTGAGGTCTTTTTCTCTCTCCTACTTTGCTGGAGGGCACGAGCACTTGCCAGAGAGAGAGACAGGGAAAGA
>NW_006159672.1:8740422-8744328 GCF_000334495.1 Tupaia belangeri chinensis | reverse complement strand
AAGAGAGGAGGGAGAAAGTGCCCCCCACTCGGGCATGGTCACACTGTAAAACCTTCTCCTCCATTTCTGTATCCTGTCAGGATTTGATCCATGCATCTGGCATATTTTCCAAGCTGTAGGGTCCAGATTCTTAACCGTCCAGCCTGCTAGGGAAGATCTGGCCTCCTCAACCACCAGGCCATGGGACCAGCCCTTCTGAGGTTTTTGTTTCTGGCTCGTAGATGCCTTCTTCTCCCTGTGTCTTTACATGGTCATCCCTCTGTATGTTTGTGTCCTGATAGCTTCTCATGTTAAGGACTCACATCAGATTGGATTAGGGTCCACCCTAATGACTTCATTTTAACCTAACTTATTTTCAAAGGCCATGTCTCCAAATATAATCACATTCTGAGGTCCTGGGGGTTAAATCTCCAATATGTGCGTTTGAAGGGGAGGTGGTAGGGGGCACACAATCCAGCCTATGACGCTGAGTAAGCCTTTGCTGTCTTGTATCAGATGGCAAAGCATAGGAAGGAGGAACATCCAGGCATAGAGCCAGGTGGGGGCACCTGCAGGGCAGCAAAGAGAGGACAAGAGGCAGCAGATGAGGCTACCACACTCTTGGCTCAGGTACAGATAGATTACACAGCACCGTCTCATCCCTGGAGGCCAAGACATATACTTGACCTGTCTCCAGCACCCAAGGATACCAACTTGGAACTCGTAAGATTGGGGGTGGGGGGGAGCCAACAGTGAAATACCTTGTGTCTTCTGGACGTGAGGAAGAAGTAGGGTCCAGCCTGCAGCCCTGGGCTATCCCTCAGTTTCTGAGATCTCCAGGCATGTGCACCTGAGCCTCTCTCCAGCATCCCTGTCTGAGCCAGGCTCAGGATAGTTTCTTACTGCACTTGTATGTGTTTCTGTTAACCAGGGGTCAGATGGCCAGGAAATGGGCAAGGTAAGGTTCTGGAAGTGAGATAATGGGCATTGACACCAAGTGCATGTGTGTTTCTCTCTCCCACAGGACATCAAGGACGCCCTGTGCAGGTATGAGCCTTTGGTCTCTTCTAGGGCAGGCAGGTGAGGCGTGGGGTCCTAGCCACCTACTGTAAGGTAAAACCTGGGCTGTTTCCTCTAGAGTCCAGGATGTGAAGCTGCAGCCACCAGAAGTGGTGCCCATGGAACTGAGGACTGTGTGCAAGGTTCCAGGACTTGTGGAGACCCTACGGAGGTTTCGGGGTAGGTACCAAACCCCCAGGTAGAGAAATGACCCAGGAGGTGACCCACCTCAACCTAGAGTGACCAGAGCAGTGTGTTCTGTGCCTTATGGCCACCTGCTGCAAACTTCGGATACCAATCCAGTGGGTGTTTTTCATACCAAGCAGTTTCTCCAGTTTTCTGGACAGCCGTTGGGTGAACAATTCAGTTGGATTCTAATTCTTTCTACCTGGAGTTCACACATACCACAGTTCCACAGATATCCCTCTCTTCAGACATCAGCCGTAAGTCCCAAGAGCCAACCAGCTGTCTGATCAGCTATAATTTTGGGGGTTCCCACAACCCACTTCTCAAGTTTTGATAATGTGTTAGAACAGCTCACAGGGGCCCAGCAGGTGACATTGTGGTTAAAGATGCTGAACTCCCACATGGCCAAGCATGGTTCAAGTCCCAGACCTGGTGACTGCCTTTCTCACTTTGTCTCTGTCTCTCTCGGGTCAAATTGGAAAATAGTAACAAATAAAAGTAAAATAATTCTTTTTTTTTTTTCAAGAATTATTTTAACTTGGGAACCAGCAGTTAGTGTAATGGCTATGTCGCTGGACTCCCACGTAGTCGACCGCGGTTCGTGTCCCGGACCCGGTGGCTTAAAACTCACGCCGGGCGCGTGTGCGTGCGTGCCCAAGATCCCGAGAGGAGAAGGGATTGCGGCGTGACCATCCCCCCTGGGGGGGGATTTCTCGCTTTCTGTCTCTATGTCTCTCTCTGTATGGCGAGCGCACGCTCCCTACAGTGAAAATCTGTCCAAAAAAAAAAAAAAAGAAGAAAGCTCACAGAATTTAGGAAAATATTTCACTTAGCATTACTATAAAGGATGTATTGCAAAAATGGAATTTCTCCAACTATACACTCAAAACAGGTCATGTCTGTGATCTCCTCTCCTCTCCTCTCTGGTTTGATTAATTTGTCCAGAGGTTGACAGAACTCAGGGAAACACGTTTACTAATTTATTATAAAAGATAATCACAAAGAATATAGATGAAGAGAAGCAGAGAGCAAGGCGTGTGTGAAGGAGCAAAGAGCTTCTGTGCCCTCTGGGCACACCACCTTCCAGGAACCTCCACGTATTCAGCCATATGAGAGTGCTTCAAACCCTGTCCTTTTGGTTTTTTAGACTTGGTTGCATGGGCATGATTGAAGCATGGACAACTATGTAGAAATGTGATTGGACAGAAGAGATACAATCTAATGCTAATGGACTGAGGGGAAGCCCAGCCAGGCCTGTCCAGATTCTTGTGGGCCTCTCTCCAGCATTTCTGCCTCCTGGGTTGGGGCAGGACCCTCTCTGAAACAGGAGTCTTGTGACCTGCTATCAGACAAGATCTATGGCATCCTATGTTCTTCCTTGCAGAAGAGAAATTCTAGTTTCTATAGTATGTCTTGGGGAGAAAAAGGAGCAGATGAAAAGAGCAGGCATAGATTGGATGGTCTTTCACCTTTATCTCTCTGAAGCTATTTAAGGAACCAAGGACAAAAGGCCAAATACTTATGAGCCAGGAACCGTGGACTAAAAAAACAAAACATGTGCATGTACTAGAATATCACAATATACAACTCGGAGCAGCCACGTGGAAGAAATGCGTAGGCCAGTGCATCCTCATGCCCTCTGTGCCCCCCGTCCGCCATCTCATGTGTTCATCAATCCGGAAACTCTTACAGAGGCATGATTGATTAAATCACTGGTCATTGGTGATGGGACTCAACCTCTAGCTCCTTTCCTCTTCCTGAGGTTAGAGGGTAGAGCTGAATGTGTGGACCTGCTAATCCCATGGTTGATCTGTGTAGTAACCAGACCCCAAATCTGAGGCTATGTAGGGTCCTCACCTGCATCATAAACTTGAGAGTGATGAAAAGGAATAAAAACAGATGCTCTAATCACTTAGGAAATTCTGAGTATTTTAGGAACTCAGTTCTAAGAACCCAGGACAAAAATCTGTTTCTTACAGTCATCTAGTGCTAATGCTGTCTTGGGCTCTTGCTGCCAGATTAAGTATTTGTGTGTGTGTGTAGAAGCTTATGCAGGCCCCCGGTGTGGATAGATGAGAAATCCAGGAGTGGTGAGAAACCCTTTTGCACTTCTGAAAGAGGGTCTCCATGTTGCTCTGGGAGTGGCCAAAACCCAGTGAAGCCCAGTGCGAAAGTTGGCCAGATCTCATAGGCTTCAGTTTGAAATGGAAAAAAAAAGTGAAAGTAGAAAGCAGCTAACATTTCTTTTTTCTTTTTTTTGGAGAGGTTTTTGCTATAGGGCGTGTGCGCTCGCCAGACAGACAGAGAAGAGACAGAGAGATAGAAAGCGAGAAATTACCCCCTGGGGGGATGGCCACGCCGCAATCCCTTCTCCTCCATTCTCCTCTCGGGATGTTGGGCACGCACACACACGCGCCCGGCGTGAGTTTTAAGCCACCAGGTCCGGGACGTGAACCGCGGTTGACTACGTGGGAGTCCAGCGACATAGCCATTACGCTAACTGCTGGTCCTGAAAGCAGCTAACATTTCTTCCTGTTTTCCAAAGACAGAATAAGTTACAACTAAAAGTGGTTGGGTGACTTTGAGTATGAGGAGTATTTTACTTGGATACTTGTTAGTCACTCCAGGAGGTCATATGGTTGGAACCACCTCAGGCAGAGAGCAGTGCAGACTAGCAGGAAT